>NC_069125.1:56920571-57520571 GCF_026914265.1 Mya arenaria | reverse complement strand
GCAGCTCGGGCGGCCTCAAGACTTGCTGACACTGCAGGCGGTTCCTCCACACCAAAACCCATAACCCCCAAGCCCATCACCCCTAAACCTTCCCCAGCTGCAGCATCTAGCTCAAACACTGGCAAACAGGAGAGTAAGACTACACCCTCACAGGTACTTTTTATCATTTAATTACCCAGTAAGTTCATGCAACATTTAATAAAGTTAATGGCTTTCTATTTCAATATACTTGTAGTGAGAGCCCGAGTGGTGTCAGTTTGGGGATTTAATTATATTTTTCATGTAGTTATGAAGTTCATGCAGCAATGAAATTAAAAATGACATCATAATGCTGAGCAGTACATTCAAATTGAAAGTCAATTTTATTAAATAGAAAATACTCTGGCAATGTTATTATTTAAAGTTAAATAAATTCATTGATTTAAATATACTAGGAAGTCCAAACTGATTGCTTGACATTTCTTTAGTGATGCTTGAAATAGTTGATTGTAAACTGATAAAAGCCCTGCTATTCTAGAAGACTGAGAAGCGTAAGCATGCTGTGAGTGATGATGACACGGATGAGGACACGGAGAAACCTACCCTGCGTAAACAGTTCACAAGTCTGTCCTCTGTCGCATCCCGGGACTCCGCTCACAGTGAAAAACAACCACCTCTCAAGAAAACCAAATGTAAGGAGTACTGGGTATATGTCATGTATATTGTTCAATGTTCCCTTTAATTTGGTGTTAAAACAGTCATTGAAAAATGTCCATCATGATCCAGTCATTTATGAGTTACATGTATGTTCTAATGTGTCCATGTTGTATTAATGAGATGTCACTACCATGGAAACTAGCAAAATGTACATGTAAAGCTCTTTCATTTTTTATGTACTTGTTAAAAGACCTTTAACATCTACTTTTTATAAAAGTAAGTTGCATCCAGTTATGTAGTTTTAGAGTTCAAATTTAATGATGATTTAATACTGAAGCAGTATATTCCCTAAACATACTGTGAAATCATTAATGTTCGTGGGGCATTAATGTTCGTGGTTTTCGTGGGTTGGGTGATCCACGAATTCAAGATCCCACGAAATATAAACCCTTTATTCCCTTTTTTAATTGCCTTGTTACGTACAAACTCTAGTATATTCTTTACAGAGGTCGCAGTATACAGTGTTAAACCTATCTCACTGTATAACTTACGATCATTATTCTGTTAATATATTATAACTGCCTTTAACAAATAATGAACCAAATCAATTAAATGTGTTTTATGCAGCAAATGACAGTTATAAGCACGTGTTTAAAGGTGTGCTGTTATTGAAAATCTCCAAGTTTACAAGATGTGCGTGATGAGTGTCTGTACTTGATTTTTTTTATTTAATGAAATAATTAATCGATTACTAGTACATTGAAGGTTACTAAGCACCGAACGTGACAATATACGCACCTTTTCAGTGTTTTCACAGTTTGCAAAATTCTTAATTGGCATTCAATGGCTTCCCCTATCTGTATTTATGATCAGGGTACATCCTCTTTTATTACCTTTATTTCCAATTAAATCGATAAGTGACATGGGTATATGCACTAATTGGCATGTCGTACCACATTAGCGAGTGTCATAAACCGAGTGACGTAGAAGACGGAAATCACGGGCCAGCACGTGGATATTATGCAGACGATCTAGGACGATCGCATCTTCGAGACGATCGCATCTTCGATTTTTTTTTTCAAAAATGAAAATCCACGAATTCAAGTACCCACGAATTGTTTTTTTTCGGCAAACCACGAAATTTCATGCCCACGAACATTAATGATTTCACAGTATATAATAAAGGAAAATATGTTGATTACATATCTTTGTAAATTGTTCATGTGATGACAAGCACATTTCACAACATATCGTTGCACACGGTTGGGAAATAACAATTTCTCAGTCTGTGTTTTTAACAGTATAACAGCTAATTGTGTAAACCACTATATTTTAGATATATGATATCTTCCAGCTGAACCCCCTAAGGAGTCCCCTAAAAAAGAATTTGGGCATCTCATGGATCGAGTGGTGTTTGTGCTGAGTGGGTTCCAGAACCCATTCCGGGGTGAGCTACGGGACCGTGCTCTCGCCATGGGAGCCAAATACCGCGCTGATTGGGGCAAGGACTGCACACACCTTGTGTATGTTCTCATGCTGTTATCTTTACACTATAACATGTTTCTAAAATGGAAACTGATGAAGTCTGCAGTATTATTTTATGACATATCTGAGCGATAGTGTAGTGTATTCCTGAAGATTGGTTTGCCTACCCTCTTTTAGCACATATAATTATTTATGAAATATTAACTTTCTTCACTTGGTGATTGAACATTAATAGCCTTATTCTTAATAAGGGTATACATTAGAGTTGAAGATTTACAATAACTTAAAGTTATTGTAAATCTTCAACTCTAAAGTATAGTTAGATACATAGTCAGCTAAGTCTTTGCTAAACTCCACTGACTGAACAAACCTATTATTGCATCCACCTAACTTTAGCCTTGTTTCCCTGCAGGTGTGCATTCCCGAAGACTCCTAAGTACAACCAGGTGAAGGGTAAGGGCCGCATTGTGGACAAGAAGTGGATCGGGGACTGCTACAAGCAGAAGAAATTGCTTCCGTGGAGGGAGTAAGTGTAATAGCCTGTTCTTGCATACAAACTTCATTGCTGATATTGTCATGGGATGAACAACTTTTGAAAGATTATTTTCAAGTAGACACTGTCAGGCTTAGCAAGCGATCATTGCAATACTCTTGTAACTCTTAGTATCAATGAAAGAAGTACACACACTCAATAGCATTATTTAAATGTTTGATTCATAAACTTAATATTCTGTGGATTTTCAGGACCATGAATTTTCATTTATTGGTCAATTTCCTTCCAACAATAAGATCATTCTGCTTTATACTTGCCCTCTATTATATACTGGAAAAAAACACATTAGTATTTGAAAATCATAAGTAAATGTTAGTGTTATTAAAGCTTTACAGTGTGTTCAGGTTATACAACATGTTCTCTTTACAGCTACAGACTGGGAGATGCTGATTCACCAGACGAGGATTCAGAGGAGGAAATCATAACAAAAACACCTGGTATGTGACTAGTTGTTATGTTTTATGCTTTTCTGTGTTTAAAATAACAACAGGTAATTATAGTATGACTATCAAAAATTACAAAAAAAATATTGAAATATAGTCCTCCTGTTTCTGATATTTAAGCCTGTTTCACCGAAAAAGGGACGTGAATGCACATAGTGCTGGAAAGAAAATGTATGAAATAAGATTTTCAAAGAAAAAGGATGATTCATTACCATACGTTTGTTGTCATTCAAGTTGACGTCAGCATTCAAAAATTTTTAACCTTGGCAATAACTAAAAACTGGTATAAAAATGGAACTTGAAACACATTAGTCCATATAAATAGCCACTTCAGAGTCTTTGACAATTTTTGATTTGGTGACTCTAGGTGTCCATATCCCACTTGTTGTTTTCCTAGCCAAGAATGAAAGATCCCAGCGCTAAGTATATTGAGCAGAAAGATTGTTCCAAAATTGCCATGCTTTGTTGACAGAAGTTGATCTGAATTTGACTAATTATTTGCGTTTCATTTTATACTTGAGTGTAATAAGAGAAAGGAATTGGCTAAAATTAATTTACGAGTAACTTTTGTGTTTTTATTAAACAGTGAAGTGTTTGTATTGTGGAGTTACAGTTGAAGAATATATGTATATTGGTATGGATCAGTCGACTTGTGGCATTTAGGGAACAAAATGAATATCCAAATTTTAAAAAGACGATCCCTAAACGAGCATTATTGTGGCTAGAAACACATATGTATAGCAAGGTCCGTAAGTCAATGAGTGTTGAATTATGCCCATTTTTTCCTCCACTACGCACTTTTTTTCAGTATAAAATGAAAAGGAAAAATGTTTGTTTCAATGTAAGGTTACAATAAATTTCACCTTGTAAATATCAAAAGTAAATATTTACCTAGTTTCAGAATAATTTTGGTGCTCATGCGTTGAAATTTATTCTTTTATGTCATTAATGATGTAGCATCGTGAAAAAACGTCTTCATATATTATTGATATATAACTTGGATTATAACTTTGACGTGAACTCATAAATTAGTGAATAGTGTTGCTGGTGTGAATGCTTTATAGTGAGGTTTATTTATAAGCTCTGAAAATCATCAAATAAGTATATAAATAGAATATCACATCCGTGTTCATACAATATGATTAAAGTTGTTTATTAAAATGATTTTTTTATTTTGACATTGCTCATTTTTCATCAAAGTTAGAATACTTGTTTAAGAAATTCTGAATTGAATGATCACTTTATATTATCAATATTTATATACCGGTATACAGATCTAATTCTTAAACAAACATTTAATTTGATTTGCAATGTGTATGTGCTGGGGGCTTTATGCTCATCTATTTATTTTTATGAAATGAGGAAGTTTTTAAATAGATCTTGGTTACTTTTGTTCAAAATGATGATTGTTTATTTATTACAGTGAAAATTATATATTTTTTTTAAGTTCTCAATACATTGTTCTTCCTTACATGTGCATGTATGTTACATTCTACTGTTATATTATTAATGAAATTATTACATATAAAGTATTCAATTTTATTATTAAGAACCTACAATTTCATTGATGCATATACCAGTTCAGGGGTAGTTCTTGGACAGTTTTTCTTTCAAGAAACCTACCTGATCTGTTGAGATGTCAGATATTTTTTATCAAGTGTAATCTCAAATCAGTTCAAAATTCAATAACATCTTTGTTAACTATGTTTTCAATATAGGTAGACAAAACCGATCTTACTCTTCTTCGAATGTTCTAGTACATCACAAAAACTGATTGATTTTTTTAACAGGCAGTTGATAAATTGCTGTTCAAAAACAGAGCAAAATTAATATAGTGAGAGTCCAAGCTCTACTCCCTTACTAGTACACTGTTGTTGTTTTTACTCAAACACTGTGAATACATATTTTCTTCAGCTAAGCAGTCTAAAGCAAAGCCAACCCCCAAGAGAAAAGGTAAAGTCTATTATGTCATCATTTTTTTAATCATTTGTATCCAAATACATTTATTAAATGATGTGATTTTAAATAAAATTAAAATTTCAAGCATTTGTGTAAAGCCATCATTGCCTAAGTTTATTATTATTTAAATTTCATTAAGGTCAGAAAAAGAAATCCTTACATTTTAAAACATTGGTTAGAAAAAGAATGACATAGTTGATAAATTTGCAATTACTGGTGTCCTAATTATATGGTGAAAAAAAACTTCAATGACCATCTATTGCCACACTAGCATTTTGAAAGAGGTGTATTGAAATATGCATTAACTGGAAAAAAGAAATATCATTTTTTGTATGATTACATGTAACCCGTATATTTTTGTGTTTTGGAACAGATAGTACCCCTCCCCCAATCCCAGCAGTATCAGACAGTGATGAAGAGATGTACGGTGGGGCCACTGACAGCGGAGAAGACACAGAGGACGAAATCAGGAAGTGAGCTTATTTTAATATCTAGAAATTTTGTTTGTTTGAAAATTGTCTGGGTTCATAATACCTAACTCTTTGAAAAGTGTTAAAGGTCCTTACTCTGGAATATTTGTTAAGTTTGATAATTTTGAACAAAATATATGGCATTTATATGATATTGAATGACATGTATGATAATAACTTATATATTTATGTTAAGTCACATTAATTGTCTTGATAGGTTCAGTCTGTTTTCTAGATAAAGAAACAGGCTCAATGTACATCTACTTTCCCCATAAGGCAATACCAGATGGTCATTGCCTGTCTACTTGTACTCGTAAATAGAGTATATTAAAATAGAGGTCATCCAATTTTATTGAGCTCATTTTCAATTATTAAAAAAACACACTAGCAATGATGATTTAATAGCACTTTAATAAATCATCTCTATATAAGGCACACAACTTACAACATGTTTATTGTCCTGTCAAGAGTTGAAACTTGTTTAAGATGTTTATTATTTGCTCTTTCTTTTTTAGAATGAAGGAAAAGGAGGCTGGAAAGAAAGGTGGTCCAAGTAAGAAATCCCCAATCAAGCCCGCCACAGACGACCCATATGGGGTCGAGACAGATGAGGATGAACCAGGTATACATGTATTGTTTTGTAGTTTTAAACTTCTCTCAAATGTGGATCACTGCCTTCATTGAACTAGAAGGTACAGTAAAACATTCATGCCCCTAAAGGGTGGCATATAGTAATTGGATTGTCTGTTAGTACTAAATCACTGTCAATCACTAAATAACACTTTGGCCCAGGAACCTCAAACTTGGTAGGCAAGTAGATCATGACCAGTAGTTGACCCAAATTGATATTTAGGTGAAGGTGAGCTTGTATAACATTAATGTTCACAAAATTGTATAGTTATATTGGAATGTATTGTTCATGATATTTGTGTTGACATCTTAAAGGTCAAGGTCACATTTCATTGTCAATAATGACAACAACATTGTATATATCAGCCATATCCCTGATAACTGGAGTTCAATCAGTCTTCACAGATTTGTAGATTACTGCATGAAGGCGTTTGAAAAGATAAGTAGGATTCCAATCAAACCTTTAATCCAATATATATGTTACATACTAATTGCTATCCCTTCCACAAGGCCTGTTTGAGGCCATTTGTCATTTCTGTGACACCTCTTGTTTTTCCTATGATAAACAAATCATTTTCCGTTGCTCCATCCTGCTGTGGGAGAAATAGTTTTGAATATTTTTGTCCATTTCGTACATATACACCAATGAAGAGTATCACAATTTTATCAAAGCTATATTAAGTTATTAACTGACATCTTAGATACCTTATCAAATTTTAAACCTGTCACCATATTACTAGTATAACATTCTTGCCTCTGACCTCTCCAGGTCCCAGTAAGTCAGGCGCTGATTCTGACAGTGCAGACAGTGGGCTCCCGGAACTTCCAGATTTCCTTCAGGACAAAAACTTCTTCATTTATGGCAGTATGGACGTGACCGAGAGGAGACTCATGAATAGATACATCGTGGCTTATGGAGGGTAAGACATTCTTTTCGTGATATTGAATAATATTCGGTTAGGTGGGATTGTGTGTTTCTAAGTGTAAAACATCGTCTGTCCTTTAGCCAAATTAATAAATTAAACTTGATTAATAAAACAAAAAATTCTTTATCATTTATATCTTTTAAAATTTTCCTTTAGAAGTTACAAAACTATCAAAATCATCTAATGTGGAATAGTTTGTTGAGCTTGATCTTGTTATAAGCAACTTGGATAAGAATGTTTGACAAATTGGGGCCTGGTGCTGTTTTCAATGACCACCTTAGATTTCACCTAGTTTTAATATTAGAATCCAAGTGCTTCAATGAAACTGTAAAAACAGCTGGCAAATGGACTGAATGGAATCACTGAGGCTTGTCTAAGGACAAGGATAAGAATGAAAATGAATACCACTCAAGGTCTCTACTGTTGCGTTGTAACTTGAGCCATAACTCTTTGACCGTAACTCCTAGTAATTCTAGTTTAACAAGGTTTCCTCGTATTGGTAAAATTATTCCTAAAACTACATTCACTACAAATTTATCCTCAAGTTTGGAGCAGTTATCATGAGTCATGTCTCCATATTTCCTCATTCTAGCTGTGAACAACTGTATTTCAGGGAATTGGAGGATTACATGTCTGACAAGGTCAACTACGTTGTGTCATCTGCAAAGTGGGACAACAACTTTGATGATGTGAGTTTTTATGATCTGAATGCTTATTAATGTGACATAAATTATTTTGTATTCCCCGACTATGAATTTAATCAGATTAGATTTCTACTTAATATCTTCTAATAGTTGAAAGTTAACATTTGTGGTGGAATGTTTGGGACTCCCTTTTTACGTGCTCCCACTCTTTGGTTGTGCAACGGGTAATTTTGATGCACTATCATCGACTATGGGTGCAATCATGTGATTTGCATTTGTGACAAAGGCGGAAAGTGGGAGTGATTGTGTCCATTGGACACATTTCTAGTTTTATATTTAATTTTGAATTTTAGAATCAACCACTGAAATGTTATACATAATGATCTATGTCCTTTTAATGTATAAAAGTGTATTGCATGTTTCCTTGTGCTTAATATTTGATTACATTGCATAGGTTTGGAATATATTTAAATTTACAAAAATAAATCTGTATGTTATGAAAATATATTCACTAGTCTAAAAATGGTCCAAGAAGTTTCCAGTGAGATAAGCTCTTTATCATTTGCAAGTGAGTTTGAAACCTTCCAGTCTATGATACAGATACATTTCACCAATTTTACTAAAAATGTATTTCCTCTCCTCAGGCCCTGTCAGACAACCCCAACCTAGTGTTTGTGAAGCCAAAGTGGGTACATGTGTGTCACGATAAACAGAAGCTGGTGCCCCACCAGCCATATATAGTGGTCCCTGATGCTTGAACCACGTTCACTGTGTGCAGGTCCCTGATGTTTGAACAATGATTGCCATGTGCAAGATTTAGCAGGATTTATGAAGACTACTTTGATAGAAATGTTTTTGGTCTTCGTAAAGTTAGAACGCTGTGCTTTAGATGACTAGAGTAGATGCATTTAAGATTAATGGACTATTAATTAAATAAACGCTTGGTTTAGAGATGCATACTGTACGATTTGGGTCGAGTATATAAAGCATCTTGGTGAAAATGATCAACATAGTATAAAATATTTTTTAAACAAGCTCTTTTTCCATCACATTCTTTCATTTGCATTTTTATCAGGACATTTTTCTTGCACATCTACATGAATTTGGTGTAAACACATAACACATACGATGTAGTTTTTTTTTATCTATCATCAAAAAATATGTGTTGGACATGTTCACCAAGATGCATTATGATGCCCATACCTCACTACTGTAGTAACTGTACATGTAGTTGTTACTGATTCGTGAAAGTGTGCTGATAAATCTTAGGGAATTAGACACTCGATACTCAGTGATACATATGTGATATACTTACAATAGGCAGCAGGATATATTGTTAATTGTATTTAATTTGTTAATGGACTATGTATTTTGTCTTTACATGTATGATGATTTGTGACTTTGTTGTATATAATGATGAACATTTAATGATTAGAATAAAACCCATTTTACTTTTTGAAGTATCTTTATTTACAAAGATTGATTGGTATGTGGAATGAGGTAGGCAATAAATAAATACAATATAATTGATGGTTTGCAGACATGCTATTGAACAATAAACAAACACTATTCGATATTATGTACAATGGATTTATTTGGTGCTTGCTTTGAGGTGTTATTCAAGAATTTAATTACGGATTCAGTGAAAATGTTGAACAGTAAAGACTAGAGAATGATGGTGATGATTTAGGTAATGGACACTTTATTCATGCCATTTCAAGTCACATTGACATAAATACTCCTATATGATTGGTTGCGCACACATGCTTTATAGACACACTATAACTGAATTGTGCTAAATTGTTAGAGTGTATTTTTATTCGTACTGTTAGTCGTGAAATACACACTCTTTTTTAGCTAGACAAATGTACATTTTATGTCTCACTTTATGCATATCTGTGACGCATATGTCTCCATGGCTACCCTGGTGAGTAGTCCTGTTCATCACTGCTGTCTGACTTGCCGCCAGTCTCAAGCGCCGTGTATTTCCCGGGCACCAGGTAACACAACGAGGCCCCGATGCTGAAAATAAGGCCTCCCCAAGCGAACCCGTACGCCCAGTCGAAATCCCAGCGCTTTATCTGATCCGATTTCTGAATATCCTCGCCAAACTTTACCGGAAATATCACCACCACGAGAAACTCGAGTAGTGCTGTAAGTAACACCAGGTTAAAATTAGATTAACAATAAGCAAATAATAATATTTATACTGCAATACTTTATTCTACCTTTAACAAATACTATACGTTTTGCCCAAACTTCTCAAACTCTCTTTAAGTCCCCTTACGCATGTTTCGGTATAAATTATGTAATATTATCCCTTTATACGGTGTTGAGAACATTAAACGGAATCATATGATGAACTTGTTTTTGGCTTAAAAGGTAAAGTTAAAGTAAGAAATTTAGCTGAATGAAATAAGACACTTAAGCTTGTTACGCATAAATTATTTCGTGAAATTAAGTCTAGCTAATGTCAGTATATACTGTGTGTTCAACAAAATGGCATTCAAAGAACTATTTAAACAATTGACATCAAGCTCTAAAATTGCCAATATAGTTTTCAGACGGAATGATTATAACATACACTACTCGTGCATTTTTAACATTAGATCTTTACAAACATTCGAATATCTTTTAATCGTGCCAACTCTATTTACAGTAGTAGAACTCAGAACCTAACAATGCTTCTCAAATTTAGTTTTATGTAACCTGTATAGTATGAAGAACATGTAAAGACTGTGTTTGACTGGCTGACTTTTTACTATCAATTACATCTTTGCAGTACTGCCTAAGTCGTTAACTTGACTTGTTATAATGTATCATAGTTTGGTTTGAACATATTTATTTCATGAAAAGATACAAGTTTTAACATATATGTCATTCTAAATACTTAAGAATTAGACCGAAGGCTAAAAGCTTATAAAGATCATCTTCTATAGAAAGCAGATGAACAAACTAATGCGGTTGTCTTTTTAATGATAAGTGTATTTATAAATGATTACAAATTATCATAGTTTAGCAATGACACCTGTTATGTAATTATTTTCAAAACACGTGCTTTCCGTTTGGTTAACAAACATGGACGTACCCACAGTTCCGAGGAACCCAGCAGCGGCTTTATAAAATGCGTCAGTCTTCCTGGAATCAGAGCCACAGAAACGCACACCCAGGCCGCCACAAATCGTCCCGGCGACACAGAACACAACCGACATTATACCAAACACCAGGCACGCCGTCAGCCAGTCTAAGAATAAACACCATGCATGATAACACCGCGAGGAAGCAATGATTATGACGTCACCACGAATATGAACGGCCATGATGGAATTGAGACAACAAAACGTTTGTTTTGATGTGTTTTTTATTAATGCACCAGTCATTTGCAACCACGCCCCCCCCCCCCCCAAGGTCCGGGGGTATACAGGGGATAGCCGGGGAAATGGGCCGTGTTTTTACCTTTCAGGTGGCCCCGCAGTGCCGGGTGAATGCGGTGGTTTTGTCTTCGCGCAAAATATAGCAGGGAATAGGCCTAACCTAGGCTCCCTGGGATGTGGGGGCATTTGGCGGGGATTTTACCATCAGTTCGTCCTCGCAGGGTGGGGATTTTACCCGGGGTTGGCTTGACCGAAAGTCAAAGTCCCCGCCATTCCCCGGACCTGGGGGACCGTGGTTACAATTGACTGGTGCATAACTTGAATCGAATTGAAAACACATTGCCCACGGTACGCTACTTCCATGTGTTATACTGTCTATCATCCTTGGTGTTGTAGTTTGTGAGAAGTTTCAAAAGCAAATTTGTAATCAGCGATGGAGAGGACTACACATAAATTATATCCCGCAAAAAAAAAACAATGATAAATCGGCTAGTCTCATCTGTTTCTTCACGGAGTATACATATTAGGCAGCAATTTTTACCATTTATCGTATATTTTTCATAGCAAAATAATGCTTTTGAAAGAAGTCGTACAATATCAAATTATGCGAACGACCACACTCGTGAAATTTAAGCGAACGACCACAATTTTAAGGGGTGTGAATAGAGCTACTTAATGAACAAAATCCTTAGCTCGTCTAAATGATAAAAAGAAGTTCTACTAACTACAAGTTGTCCATTCGTTTTGACATATTCTAGTCATAGACTAAATTTATTAAATTGCCAAGTATATGAAATATTAAGAATATTATACAATGATAATAAATTACTTTCAGATGACATGTGCGAAGCCATTTGTATTAATTATTTGCGAGAAGTCGTTTTCAACCAATGCTGATCCGCAAAAATACACTGATTCGACGTGAAAAAGCAGGGGAGTTATCGAGTAACTGTCGCGAATTACCGAGTAACTGTCGCGAATGTTGATTGTATTTTTTTACCATAAAGCCAAATTCGATATGAGAGGAAGTCAAGTCTTAAATGTCTTTAGTTTGATAAAGTAAGAATTATAAGTGTCGTCGGTTTTACGGTTACCAAGAACATTATAATGAATAGAAGCAGGCGGGACAAAAAAATAAAAATTACCACATATAGATATATATATGCACACACTATGGATATGTAGACTTTGTAGTTAGTTTTTGTTATTCAGTAAAACAACCTTCGTTCACGCAGACGCGAACATCTTCCTGCAGTTCATGGCACGTGTTCCACAGGCCCCAATCCCATGTACGTCCCTCGTGGTAACGTGACGTCACCTTCACCCAGCGCTCCCCCGCCACTGACGTCACCAGCCACACAACCGCAATCACCGACAATAAAACAGCGATGACCTACCCAGTAAAAAGATGTTCTTGAAACTGCTTATAGAACTTACCCTTTTGTTATGATCAAAACATGTGAGAGTTTTTTATGCAAGCTTTTTAATAAAAATGAAATAGAAACCAAAAAGAAACATACAACCGACCAGGGTCACATGGGACAACAGTCTTATCAGTTACATCACAAGTCATAATAATGTCCGTCCACAACATGTGCGTACAATGTTACATTTCATACAAACATTTGCTGTATATGACACTATGAAGTGGACGAAGAATAAAGTCCGTTCAGTTGCCGGGACCCCATGAAAACCGCGGCCGTCGTTTTTGACAATGTAAATATCCAAGATTTATGACTGTGACAACTGCAACTTTTCGATGTTTGGTCAGTAGGGCTATGCCTCTCCCATACAATCAATATAAATTCCGTAGCAGACATGGTCTCAATGAATTCTATGCGAAAATGAGGGAGATCCCAATTTCCAGTTATAAGACATGATCAGTATTGATTTGCACAGCCATACGATAAAAGTAACTAACACAACTGGTTGCACTAATATTACTATAAGCATTAAGAAATACAACGTACCTTGATTGGTGCAACAGCTCTGAGATTGTCTCCCATAAGCTTTTGAAATAGTTTGCTAGATGCCATTGTCAAACTGAAGGAAGACTGCAGTCGCTCTTTTCTGTCGGAAGTCATCGGTATTCTACGGAAATAAGTTCGGTTATTTCCGCCGTTACTCGGCTATCTTCGGATAAATCAATTGTGAAACAAGTGTAAGAATTTTTCATTTAGCGTATATAACTCCATGATTTGAATTTGATTAACAATTAAAGAAGTCTTAAGTTTAGCACTTATTTATTATAATTGTGTTTAAAATCGAGTCACCAGTATTTAAGCTATATATTCATTTATTATATTTGTTCCAATCATCAGTGTCTCCTCGATAGTATAGTGGTAAGTATCCCCGCCTGTCACGCGGGAGACCGGGGTTCGATTCCCCGTCGGGGAGCATTTTTATTCCTGTTCAGTATCTCATTTTTTTTACTCTATCAATATTTGTCACTCAAGAGGGCATGACTATGGAGTAATATGAATGCAAGTTTATAGTTTCGTTGTCTGCAATTAATGTGAGACGATATTTGAAAAGATGAAAACTAAACAAATTTCAGAGCAATAAAAATTCGAGCATCATATTTATCCAGCAAAGCAATAAAACTATTTACTTTCTCAGTATGGTCTACAAACATTCATATTTGACCAGCCTTTAATCCTGACTTTGAATACTGACTTGTATCTGTAGGATTATACATTCATATTTTGTGAGGATACGTTTGAATGTAGAATAGTAGCTAAAACAAATTATGTCTTGTGGTTGTCTTTAACATGGATCGTGACAGCAAGCTTCACCATATGCAGCTTCTAGGTTATAGTTGAAGTGCATGTAGCTGTGATGGGGGGTCAAACTTCTAAGAGTCAGGGTATGTAATAAACGTTTTTATATCAGCTTTGTCCGTTGGATACATCCAATTCAACGATGTACAGCAATTGAACGAGTGTCACAGTACTGCGACAATAAAATGGCTGAGCATTTGAGAATGAGTGAGTAACCAATACGCACGGTATAGTAAAATGAATTATTTTGCAAATCTGTTAAACGCTAGTTTATAGTCGTCGTGTGCAAAAACTGTCGAAAAGAAAAGAAGTGAAACAGCAGCCGTCCGTCGCGTTTCTAATGACTTCACACTAGCCGTAATGGTCCCAAACGTATTTTAAAAATAGGCATTAAAAATCAACACAACAATAATGCTATATATATTTGTGTGCATCAGTCATTGGGATGTTTGCCTACACCTATTGTTTTAACTGGATAATAATAAGGCTTACCCAAAGCTAAACGTCGATGGTAACATGCATATTTAATGGAGAATGGATCTCCTTTCCGACTCATCACTGACTTGACTTGTAAAATCATGTGGAGGTCGATTTCCCGATGTTGGGGACAAAGGTCAGCCTATCTTTATTCCGGGTAGTTGCAATAAAATCAGGGTTATATCGGATGCAGAGCTTCCGCACATATGGTTTTACAATATGGAAGGTGTATTGAATTTACTAAATATATTTGGAGATATTTTTTCGTTAAGAATCTTGAAGTTTTAAGATCCTTGGTTAGAAAAGTGCATCTGTTTGGAATTTCTGTAACGACGACATCACGTAATTAAAAACCTCTGTCGTATCTACAAACATACGGTGCGGTCAACACAGTGATACATAGTTCCGGTTAAGTTCAGCTGGAACAATGAGGGTGACGGGCTGGCGAGATGGGCGGATACGGGTCCCTATTCGCTGGTACAACCGCTGTCTGCAGTACCGTGCATATGGTGAGTACCGTGCTTGGATGGAAATCAAAATACTAAAAGTGGGTTCCGATCCGATATCCTGTATCATTGGCCGTACTCTCTCCTGTCCTGTAACACTGGCTCGCCTTTCTCCTGTCCTGGATCATCGGATCTCATTTCACCTGTTCAGTATTATCAAATCTCATTTACGTCATGGATCATCAGATCTACTTTCCACTGTCCAGGATCATCGGATCTCCTTTCCCCTGTCTACGATAATCGGATCTCCATTCTCCTGGTCCGGATCATTGGATCACATTCCTCCTGTCCTGGATCATCGGATCTCCTTTTTCCTGTCCTAGATCATCGGATCTCCTCTCTCCTATCATAGATCACCTGATCTCCTTTATCCTGTCATAGATCATCGGATCTCCTTTTTCCTGTCCTATATCATCGGATCTCCTTTCTCCTGACCTAGATCATCGGATCTTTTTTTTCCTGTCATAGATCATCGGATCTCCTTTCTCCTGTCATAGATCGTCGGATCTCATGTCCTAGATCATCGGATCTCCTTTCCCCTATCCTGCATCATCGGCTCTGCTTTCCCCTGTCCTGTATCATCGACTCTCCTTTCCCCTGTCCTGTATCATTGACTCTCCTTTCCCCTGTCCTGTATCATTGACTCTCCTTTCCCCTGTCCTGTATCATTGACTCTCCTTTCCCCTGTCCTGTACCATCGACTCTCCTTTCCCCTGTCCTGTATCATTGACTCTCCTTTCCCCTGTCCTGTATCATTGACTCTCCTTTCCCCTGTCCTGTATCATTGACTCTCCTTTCCGCTGTCCTGTATCATTGACTCTCCTTTCCCCTGTCCTGTACCATCGACTCTCCTTTCCCCTGTCCTGTATCATTGACTCTCCTTTCCCCTGTCCTGTATCATTGACTCTCCTTTCCCCTGTCCTGTATCATCGACTCTCCTTTCCCCTGTCCTGTATCATTGACTCTCCTTTCCCCTGTCCTGTATCATTGACTCTCCTTTCCCCTGTCCTGTATCATTGACTCTCCTTTCCCCTGTCCTGTACCATCGACTCTCCTTTCCCCTGTCCTGTATCATTGACTCTCCTTTCCCCTGTCCTGTATCATTGACTCTCCTTTCCCCTGTCCTGTATCATTGACTCTCCTTTCCCCTGTCCTGTATCATTGACTCTCCTTTCCCCTGTCCTGTATCATTGACTCTCCTTTCCCCTGTCCTGTATCATTGACTCTCCTTTCCCCTGTCCTGTATCATTGACTCTCCTTTCCGCTGTCCTGTATCATTGACTCTCCTTTCCGCTGTCCTGTATCATTGACTCTCCTTTCCCCTGTCCTGCATCATTGACTCTCCTTTCCGCTGTCCTGTATCATTGACTCTCCTTCCCCCTGTTCTTTATCATTGACTCTCCTTTCCCCTATTCTTTATCATTGACTCTCCTTTCCGCTGTCCTGTATCATTGACTCTCCTTCCCCCTATTCTTTATCATTGACTCTCCTTTCCCCTGTCCTGTATCATTGACTCTCCTTTCCGCTGTCCTGTATCATTGACTCTCCTTTCCCCTGTCCTGTATCATTGACTCTCCTTTCCCCTGTCCTGTATCATTGACTCTCCTTCCCCCTGTCCTGTATCATTGACTCTCCTTTCCCCTGTCCTGTATCATTGACTCTCCTTCCCCCTGTTCTTTATCATTGACTCTCCTTTCCGCTGTCCTGTATCATCGACTCTCCTTTCCCCTGTCCTGTATCATTGACTCTCCTTTCCGCTGTCCTGTATCATTGACTCTCCTTTCCCCTGTCCTGTATCATTGACTCTCCTTTCCGCTGTCCTGTATCATCGACTCTCCTTTCCCCTGTCCTGTATCATTGACTCTCCTTTCCGCTGTCCTGTATCATTGACTCTCCTTTCCCCTGTCCTTTATCATTGACTCTCCTTTCCCCTGTCCTGTATCATTGACTCTCCTTTCCCCTGTCCTGTATCATTGACTCTCCTTTCCCCTGTCCTGTATCATTGACTCTCCTTTCCCCTGTCCTGTACCATCGACTCTCCTTTCCCCTGTCCTGTATCATTGACTCTCCTTTCCCCTGTCCTGTACCATCGACTCTCCTTTCCCCTGTCCTGTATCATTGACTCTCCTTTCCCCTGTCCTGTATCATTGACTCTCCTTCCCCCTATTGTTTATCATTGACTCTCCTTTCCGCTGTCCTGTATCATTGACTCTCCTTTCCCCTGTCCTGTATCATTGACTCTCCTTTCCGCTGTCCTGTATCATTGACTCTCCTTTCCGCTGTCCTGTATCATTGACTCTCCTTTCCCCTGTCCTGTATCATTGACTCTCCTTTCCCCTGTCCTGTATCATTGACTCTCCTTCCCCCTGTTCTTTATCATTGACTCTCCTTTCCCCTGTCCTGTATCATTGACTCTCCTTTCCCCTGTCCTGTATCATTGACTCTCCTTTCCCCTGTCCTGTATCATTGACTCTCCTTTCCGCTGTCCTGTATCATTGACTCTCCTTTCCCCTGTCCTGTATCATTGACTCTCCTTTCCGCTGTCCTGTATCATTGACTCTCCTTTCCCCTGTCCTGTATCATTGACTCTCCTTTCCCCTGTCCTGTACCATCGACTCTCCTTTCCCCTGTCTTGTATCATTGACTCTCCTTTCCGCTGTCCTGTATCATTGACTCTCCTTTCCCCTGTCCTGTATCATTGACTCTCCTTTCCGCTGTCCTGTATCATTGACTCTCCTTTCCGCTGTCCTGTATCATTGACTCTCCTTTCCGCTGTCCTGTATCATTGACTCTCCTTTCCCCTGTCCTGTATCATTGACTCTCCTTTCCCCTGTCCTGTATCATTGACTCTCCTTCCCCCTGTTCTTTATCATTGACTCTCCTTTCCCCTGTCCTGTATCATTGACTCTCCTTTCCCCTGTCCTGTATCATTGACTCTCCTTTCCCCTGTCCTGTATCATTGACTCTCCTTTCCGCTGTCCTGTATCATTGACTCTCCTTTCCGCTGTCCTGTATCATTGACTCTCCTTTCCCCTGTCCTGTATCATTGACTCTCCTTTCCCCTGTCCTGTATCATTGACTCTCCTTTCCGCTGTCCTGTATCATTGACTCTCCTTTCCCCTGTCCTGTATCATTGACTCTCCTTTCCCCTGTCCTGTATCATTGACTCTCCTTTCCCCTGTCCTGTATCATTGACTCTCCTTTCCCCTGTCCTGTACCATCGACTCTCCTTTCCCCTGTCCTGTATCATTGACTCTCCTTTCCCCTGTCCTGTATCATTGACTCTCCTTTCCGCTGTCCTGTATCATTGACTCTCCTTTCCCCTGTCCTGTATCATTGACTCTCCTTTCCGCTGTCCTGTATCATTGACTCTCCTTTCCGCTGTCCTGTATCATTGACTCTCCTTTCCCCTGTCCTGTATCATTGACTCTCCTTTCCGCTGTCCTGTATCATTGACTCTCCTTTCCCCTGTCCTGTATCATTGACTCTCCTTTCCCCTGTCTTGTATCATCGACTCTCCTTTCCCCTGTCCTGTATCATTGACTCTCCTTTCCCCTGTCCTGTATCATTGACTCTCCTTTCCCCTGTCCTGTATCAATGACTTTTCTTTTCGCTGTCCTGTATCATTGACTCTCCTTTCCGCTGTCCTGTGTCATTGACTCTCCTTTCCCTGTCCTGTATCATTGACTCTTCTTTCCGCTGTCCTGTATCATTGACTCTCCTTTCCGCTGTCCTGTATCATTTGCTCTCCTTCTCCCTGGCCTGAATCATCGGCTCTACCTCCTCCTGACCTGAATAATCTTATCTCAATCTCCTGTCCTGGATCATCGGCTCTACTCACTCCTTCCCAGGATCAGCAGAACTCCCTTCTACTGCCCATGAGCGTCGGCTCTCTTTCCCCCATTCCTGTATCATCGGCTCTACTGTCCTCTTTATTTTATCATGGGATCCTTTCTCCTGTCCTGAACCATCGGATATCCTTTCTCCTGTCCTGAACCATCGGATCTCCTTTCTCCTGTCATGAGCCATCGGATCTCTTTTCTCCTGTACTGAACCATCGGATCTCCTTTCTCCTGTCCTGAGCCATCGGATCTCCTTTCTCCTGTCCTGAGCCATCGGATTTCCTTTCTCCTGTCCTGAACCATCGGAACTCCTTTCTCCTGTACTGAACCATCGGATCTCCTTTCTCCTGTCCTGAACCATCAGATCTCCCTTCTCCTACACTGAACCATCGGATCTCCTTTCTCCTGTCCTGAACCATCGGATTTCCTTTCTCCTGTACTGAACCATCGGATCTCCTTTCTTCTGTCCTGAGCCATCGGATTTCCTTTCTCCTGTCCTGAGCCATCGGATTTCCTTTCTCCTGTCCTGAGCCATCGGATTTACTTTCTCCTGTCCTGAGCCATCGGATCTCCTTTCTCCTGTACTGAACCATCGGATCTCATATTCCTTGATCTCATTCCCCCTCTTCTGGATCATCTTCCCCTGTCCTGGATCATCTCATTCCTATTTCCTGTAATTGCATTCCAAAAATGTATCCCGTGTGTCTCCGTAGGTGACTGGTGTTGAGTTGGACATCCCCGACGAACCCTTTGCCAAGATACACGGACTTCTGTGGCTGTGAAATGATTTTTGTTCTTGCGATTCTTTCGACTGGGTCTTTAGTAGTTCAGATGCTGTTGTCACCGTCCATTCATATAGGGTGTGTCATTCTGTGACTTTATGTTGGCCACTACCTGTCTACTCGATATAGCGTTTTATAAGTTAGGAACGTTGTCCGGGTCAACTGCAGCTCAGGTGAAGATTTATGACCCTATTGACTCTTCGTGCAGTGGCTAGCTCTGAAGCCCATATCAAGGTTAAGTAAAACATACCTAAGGCCGTAAATATGATCCTATACTTAACATATTTGTAGCTATTATTTCTAATCGCATTCGTTTTTCGTTTCTGGTGCCCTGTGAGTTTGGGCTTCGGCGGGTTGGATCCGCGCTATGATATGACGCTGTGGCTCTTTTTATTAATATGCTAATAATTGAACATGTTAGTTATATTCTAGCACCTGTCGCATGATAATGATACTGTCATCGATCTGCTGTCTCATCCTTGCTACATGATGTCGTCTAATACATTTACTGTCGTCTGCTAACGTTAGTGTATCTAAAAGACTGGAGAACAACATTGGGCGTTGCCTCTCAGTTTAAACAGTATATTGCATGCATAAGGCAAAAACACTGTTGCAGAATAATTCACCACAGGAGCTGATTAAACGAACATCAATGAAGTAAAAAGACAATTTCATTTCGCATTTAAATAGGTTTATATTTAAAACGCTTGTGTGATTCGAATGAATGGTGTGTGTATAAAATTGTCAATTTTGAAACACATGACTTAATTTCATGGCGTCGGCATAGTTGGAATTTTATTGAACAAAGCAGTGAATAGTTTATACAACCTGAGCGGCTATTTTTATTCTCGTTTCGATTTGTGAGCAGGATGTGTTGAAATAAGCAGACGATAGTTGTATTTTGTCATCTGCAGTGGGAATTGACTATAAATACACAGGATAGAGAGTGAACAGCGTGTTTCAGTAGCATTTAAATACAAGGTGAACTTCCACAAGCACTGGGGAATAACCTTTCCAATGGTCGCAACTGCCTTCAATAGGATCTGGTAGTAAGGTAAACGATTACTCAATAATTGATAGAATTTTCAGATTAAGATCTTTTGAACTTCTCAAGTTTAAAATCTTTGAGTAGGTTATAAAACACACCCAATATATAAACATGCTCTGTCTGAATTAGATTTTGATGTAGATATAACGAAATGACAAATCTTAACAAACTTTGCAATCAAATGATGAATTACCATAAGGCTGACAATGTATCACAATTTGTACAAATACATCACACTGTAGTTTGTCATCCTGACTTCGCATACATTAAACAACCGCTTTAATGAAGACCTGATTCAGTCTTTAATTTGTATAAAACAAATCGGTGCTGAACTCGTTGAAACAATGATATAATTTATTTGCCGACATATTAAATTATTTCGATTAAGGCCGTCATGTCTAAGGAAATTTGAACAACAGGGCGTGGCTCAGAGTAAGATTAGCCAACGCCTTAAGGAGATCTCGACATAGTTTATTATTGTATAGTTTATCGTGAATGTCACATCGTGTAGATCATCAACTGGTAATTGATCTCGATAAATGATAATTTCGTGCCAATCTGCAATATTTAACAAAGTAGTTTATATAAGTGTTGTTTTTTTCAAATCTTATATATCGTATCGCTCTGCCGGACAATTTATCATGCGTGCTTTCTATCTAATTAGCCATTTTCATCGTAATACCTTGCATAATTATATAACCTCAAATCTTGTTCATCTGTTTTTGTGTTTCAGGTTAGTTTTCAACGTTTTTTTCTGAAATTAATAGTAAACCCAACTTTTGGAATAATATATTTCTATAGAGAAGTTTCGTGAATGCGGAGTTTCGAGATATCATATTTGGTAACATGATCAGCTAGCTATTCTTATACGTTTGGGCACACAGAGGTATAACGTGATTCAGGAAATTGGATGATCCTTTAAAATCGTGACCAATTAAAATACGATGTAGAGTCACACCCAGATTTAGTTCACTGATGAAATCCATTCTTATGGGAAAAAATATAATTGCATGATGGTAAGAAAAAACACTCCTTCGCATTTTCTATATCATAAAGTCAAAATATTGAAACTCAAGCACAAACACTTTGCCATATTTGTATTGGTGAGCTTTAAGAGCGTTTTATGCATGAACTCTCTAATCCTTCGTTAATGTAACACAGGATAATTCGTTAACCCAATGTTGTTGTTTTTCGTTTGGCAAGGTAAACTGTCCGTATATCCAGCCAGTCGATAGTCATATTTACATCCACCTATTCTACCGATCGATTGTCTAGGTACATCTGCTTCAACTGTTATCTTCATTGCTATTGATTCCATCAACACTGTGATCTCAATTGACAAACGAGTGAAGCTGTTTATAGTCTACTACAATCGTAAAACCCAATCCGTGACTCTGATTGTTTTCCTTCCTGATATAAAAGGAGGAAATTCAATTAGAACAATTCCAAACACGAGATTGTATCTGCATATGCATATAAGTTTAGCTCGATTTTGTAGACAGTTCTCGGAACATTTTTGTTCTGGGTGTTTCAACCAGTGTTGGTGTTATGTTTTAGAAATGAAGAGATGGTGTTCCTGCTGGGGATCGAACCTAGGGCCAGTCGGGTGAGAGACCTAAGCAAATTTAACCGCAACATTCCGCTGTTAATTTACACATATACTTTCTGCACCCCACACTCGCTCTCTTCAACATCTGCATACCGACAGTCTCAGACATCGTGGGACTATAACCTTATCTTAAGCATATATTGCTATTTTCTTTTATGTTTCTTTGTCGCATTGGAAACAAAGCCGAATTAAATGGTAAAGGTTCTCCAAAATATTGTGTGTGAAGAAATTGGGCAATTGCGGAAACTTTTCTTTCTTGAATGACATATTTGACTGGGGTTGTTGCTACTAAGGCATATTACCTATACAATATCGATCAATCAGTGAAATGAATGGCGACGTAGGTATCTTATCATTTCAATGACTGAAATGGTTCATACTCCACTCGACACCCTTCCTTAAATGGCCAGTTTATGACAAACGGGGGTTATTATACATAGCTAATAAAGTATGGAAATGAATTGGTATCTTGGTTTCAAGGTTCTGTAAACAAGTTCAATATCTCCTCTAGCACGTGTACGCTACGTAATTACATACTAACTCACTACATATATTGCTTCTCAAACAATATCACAATCGAGTATGTCAATATCCTTTATGACTTCCTGAAACTATTCTTAATTGGCGACCAAACCTGTGGAGAATATCCAATGTTTATGGAGATTGGGTTCTATATTTAAGCTATTCCAGTACTCGTGTCTTTTTAAGGTGACGCTTAAGTGACACAAATTTACCTGAATATGCTAAATGTACCTGTGTGTTGAAAGTGAAAGTAGACGCATTTTCTTTAAATAATATTTCTGAAAAGTTAGTCAATCTCTTAGCATTTGCCTGTACGACTAAGCGAAAGACTTGAAACCTTAAACCATACATCATATAAGGAAAACATGGCAAAAAGAGGAAACCAGAGACTCCAAAACCAGGATATCACAGTTTCATCAAAATAAGTCAATGTTTAAATAAACTAAAAATCCTTCTCTCTAGAAATTCGAATACAACTTTACGAAAAATACTATTTTTTCCATAATGTGCAGGTTTAAACGAGTCTAAAGACCATTTTATCTCTGTATTAGGTTGTACTTTATTTTGAAAACATTTTAAGGTCTCATATGAGAGCCAAACTCTTGCTTTTTGCAAAACCTTCCCATAAACGGTTATTCATATATCACTAAAATATAAATGCCAACGAAATGTGCTGACCATATGAAACGTTTTGGTGTAATATTGCAACCATAAGACCCATAAGTAATTGCAAAAAACAACAGTTTGTTCTTTACACAATTTTTCTTTCAATGTCACTATATATATAGGACGTATCGTTAATGTATTAGATCTAATCTGACATAATGTTATTTAGATTTTTCAGAAACAAAACATCAATCAATGTAAACAATGCTCGTGTTGCTATTGTGTTAAGCAGTGATCCCTATTGTAAGACGACAGTTTTATTGTAGAATATCTTGCATTGAAACCGCTACGATGTTTCGACCCGCGGGCAGTTGTATTACTTGTTCATTTAGTTAATAATGATGTACTGCTGTTTTGAATCGCATTCATGTAAAGTGAGGCCAGGCGTGCGATTGAGGGGTTGGTGTTTGCACTTTTGTTGCTTTTGATGTCTTAAGATTAACCCTGAAGTTCATTGCTATAAATATATAATGCACTACATTAAGAGAAATTTAATATGGAACTAAGACCTGCTCAAGGATAGGGAATAATTACTTATTTTATCTTGGGTGGAGGTAAGACGTATCAAATTTCTTGATCTAAATTGTTCCTGTCTTCAGTCTAACGTGTCTGTGTGTAATTTATGGTTATCTTTGAGTTAACGCTGCAATTATTCGGTCAAATAATTACTGCAATTACGAACTAAACCTACCAATTCCCATGCATGTAAGTAAACGTTGCTGACATATTTTGAACAAGGACTTTTTAAGAATGACACGATACAGTAAGTATATTGGATGTTGAATATTATTTTTAAAATTTATTTAGCGATGTTTTGATTGGATATACCGACAGTGAAGTTTATTATGATTTTAAAACTTAAATGGAGAGATTAATGGCAAAAAATACGGGTGTGATAAAAGCCTGTCCAGAACTTCAAAAAGTATAAACAAATCGAGCAAACTTTCGACAATACAAGTACTCAGCCGGACCTCGGTATTTGAACATGGACGAGTGGCTGTCAGGGCCTGTCAGAGTTACACAACCTGATGACATTCGGCAAATTAGTGAAATTTTACAACCCGCTAAGTCGTATTGTCTTAATGACTGTCAGCAGTACTCACGGCCTCGAGGCTTTGTTTATACTTTTTTGCAGTTTTGGACAGGCTTTTGAACAAGTGTTCAACGTTACAACGGTAGCCGAGATTACAATGGATGTAGATGAGTGAAACCAAGTTAATCTTACATGTGCAAAAGTGTTCGCAAAGGATAATCAATTAAAGCAAAACGTGCATTATATTTAAATATGGGTGCAAATACCTCTGGCATGGACAGTTACGGTAAATACATGTTATTGTTTAACGTTAGTTACCAGGTAATCCAACAGTGTGTCTGCTTGAACTATATGTACTATACAGAAACGATTCTTGTCACATAATTTAAAGATTCACTCGTACTCCCAATTAAGATTTACCACAATTAATACAATTGTATTAATATACCAAAAAGGCTGAATTAATGTCGAAAACAGTGGTCCTTATGAAGGATACTGAGTTTATTTTAAAAGAAATGAGCATAAAAGACGGTATTTCTACCTTATGACACAATAGCAGATCACAGTAAATCTTTTTGCACACACCAATCATTTAATATTTTTGCGTTTCCATCTATTAAATACACGTTTTCAATCTTGTTATCAGTAATTAAAATTTTCGATAAATGCATTATTAATTTATCACTCAAATTTTATGTTTGTTATACATGTGTATGTAATGATTTTGAATGAAAGTGCCACTTTAAATCAAAGTCAACTGACAAAAGTGTAATGTAATAGTAAACACTACAGGTATAGAAGCAAGACCGTGTGGTAATACGGTACTGTATATTCATAAAAAGTTTGCCATAAAAACGTGATCAAATGTGTTTTGTTGGTTTAACAGTATCTAAATACCGAGCCGAAAGTTTTACCAGCCTGGCAATTTTAATGTTACTCACGTACTGCCGTGTGTACCGAGCCGTGCACTATATATATAATAATATTTTCTTGTATACTCCTTACATCATATGTATTCCCATACATGTACGTCATAATAGGTTTAGTAAATACTAGTAAGAACATTTTAGTTTAGTTTAAGGATTTTTCTTGACGTGTTTCGCAGTTTTATGGCTTTGTGACTATTACACTTTACACCGGATATATAGGTATTACGGACATGCATGTGTTTTGTTGATATAGCAAATATAAAACATACTTAAAAAAAAATGCCAAACGTGCGAAAATATAAAAAAAAAATCCAGAAGGTATTGGTGTATTGAAGTCTTATGGAGCGTGATACTGTAATCGCTCATCTACCTAGATGTTATCTGTCAAATTTAATATTCCTTGGTAACTACTTGCAGACGTGGACCTTGACGTAGCGGCGCGGCTTGAGCAGCTGAGACAGCGGGACATTCGGTCGACCAAGATGGAGGCGGAGTTCGTGGGCTACTACTTGGGCCGCTCCCTCCTCTCCAAGGGAACGACAGGGCTGGGAACCATACAAAAACCACTCCGCGAGAGGTACTTCGCGTTCCGGAAGTCTGCGGAGAATAAACCGGGACCGGAAGTTGGCATACGAGTGAATCCGCGAGGACTGGAAATAGTGTCGTCCGGGGGCCATCCGGGACAGGACAATGATGAATTTTATGATCTGCCGTCAATACATTTTATCGAAGCTGTAAGTTTTGTGACGGTGAAACAGAAAGACAAGAAAAGTTACGGAGCATTTATTCCTATACAGGAAAGCCCTGATGCGGTACAGGAGAAATTGTTTATGCAAATTGAAAAGAAGTACAGTCACATGACTAAGATGACTCATCCGCCACTACTTGCATGCATAATGCGACGGCCGAGTGGAGTGAAGGCGGTAGATTGTCACATGTTCCTCATTCCAAGACGTGAGGATGCTTTAGACATTGCAGACATGGTGCATAGGTTTCAGGAACGTCCCGGGCACCCGGATTTTTATTATGGACCTCCCGCGCAGGGTGGGCGGGACTTTCCCCCTACTCCACGGGATCAAGGCATGCTGACAAAGAGTTATGAACGTCCCCATGACTTTCCTCCGAGGGATTTAGGTGATTCAAGGAGGAATGAAATTAAAAGTGACAGTTATGAAATTTACCAAGGCGTGAATCGTGGTGTTGAACTTCGTCAAGATCATTTTAAAGGTGACGAACCAAGAGGTGAACGGCCGCGATCTGAACCAAATAACAGCTTTGAACGCGACCGTTTTCCTTCTCACAAAAGTGCAAACGATTACGATTATGAGTACACCCGTGATCGCGGGCTACCCGGAGACGCTCGTATGAAGCCCGATCACCGTGATCGTGACCCGCGGGACTTCACCTACCCGCCATTCGGGATGAGTGACCGAGATAACGTACAACGGCGGTCTCGGGAAATTAAAGGTCCGAATGGTGCAATGATAGAGAGAGATACTTTGGGCAACGAGTTTGCATTTGACAATCAAATTAGCCACGAACGCCAGCGGTCTTTTGGAAATAGAAGTAATGATCGATACGACATGGATAGAGCGCCAATAGACCGACAAGGAGGTGTATCACCAAGAAACGAGTTTGCTGACAGGCCTGGTGGTGGGCTGTCACCCAATGTGGAGTACGGCGGGAGGTTTCCTGGTCGCCCAGGAAATCGCACCCTGGAAGAGAGTAACGGCCCGCCGCCTTGGTCAGCCCAGGGCAGGGGATACCCAAAGCCGCCGGACAGTGGTAACTACGATGGTCCTCCATATCCGCGCCCGTACAGGACAGAACCGCAGATGCCGACGCAGATTCCAAGGGGTCGCTCCCCGCCTCGCGGACATTCCTCCCCTAGGTCTCGTTCACCGGAACATGACGAAATCTACTCCGCCTCCAACCTCGAAAGCCGGGTAGAAGTCGAAACTCACGGTAAACCGGTCGCAAAAGTTCCACCCAACCGTCATGCAGGGGTCAGGGTGCTTCCAAGCCTTCCTATTGTAGGGGCCCTCAACCAGCTGAAACGCGTCCCGAAGAAAGAAGATGAGTCGACATCAAATTCGATCCCAAGAGACACAAAGCCTCCCTCATATAACTTTAACAATAACAACAACACAAGCGTTGAGGATGATGATGATCAAAATCCATATGACAACGCCAAATTGCCTTTCCGCCAAACCCGGGCTCAGTCGGACCGGAGTCCCCTTGTTAACCGAAGAAACGAGCCGGCCAGGTCCAGTGTAGAAAATAAAGTGAAGAGTGACGACTACAGTCACGGGTATAGCCACAAACCAGCACAGGAACAGTGGTCTTTTCAGGACGAAAAAGATAAGTATGTGCAATCGAAGGACAGTAACTCTGGCTTGAATAAGGGGTATCCATCAAAGCCGGCTTACGAGATGGGACAATCGGGGAGAGTAGGCAAAACTGGGGAACACGCCAAAGATCTAGAGATAGAGGAAATGTTTTCATATTTGAACACGGACAATCCAAAACATGCCGAGCACGACTTTGAACGCTCGCTCGGTTATCTCCCTTAACACACAAAGATCTAACACTATACTCAAGTGATGCTATGTGCTAAATGTATACACTTAACGGTTTGCCACCGAACTGGTGCCATACGTTATTAAATTTACTTATTTATTAAGGGCATGTATATATGTTGACATTTAGACAGGTTGCTCAAAGTGACACGTTAGTTAGTGTTTTGTCAGTGTCATATATATGACCTACGCTTTGTTCGTTTATCATATAATTATTCATACGTTCAGTGTTGCTCGTTGTTGTTTGCCTTTAAATTCCTCGAACACTTGGCTAATAGTATGAGATTGTATATAAAAATGTGTGCGCAGATTGTATGCGGAACATTTTAGATAACTAACAGTTTTAAACGTTCATTTTTTGGCTTAACAGTTTAAAAAAAATCATTAACTGATCATATTTTTATTTGTAAACGACTCCGAACATTTTTCTCCGAAACCAAAACAAGTGCAATTACAGACTGTTGTTTTTGCATCAACTATAGTGATAGATTGTTAAGAAAATGCATTAAACACCTTAATCAGACGTTTTATGGCTTGATCACAAACACCTTCTGCACAAAATGCATTTATTTATACACCCCCTGTACGCTCTATGTCTTCATCACGTGTTGTTTTATCTTTGCAAGGTAAAAGTAGTTTCGAAAATATAAAAAAAACTTAAAAGCCAGTATGTTTTGCAGGCAAGGACAGCAGGCCCATGAACATACCTTGCTATCAGATTTTGTTTTGTATTCAGAATAAAAAGGATCAGTTTCAATAATTTTGCATAGAAACGAAACGTTAAACTGAAAACTGAAATTGATAGTTTTCTGTGTACTTCCAAATTTTACAAAAAAAAACGAGGTAGAAACTATAATAATACATATCTTATTCACCGGTTGTCCGCTTTTAAACCTGAACATGTTTATTCAGGTTTTACTAATTTATGTTACAATGGTTATGGGATTATTATATCAGGTGGTTTCAAAAATCATCCTCTACTTTATTGTTATTTGATGTACTTGAAGTTGGCGCCTGGTGGCGTGAAGGTGGCGGCTTTGTGGCATGGTTGCAGGAAGCTGGCGCCTGGTGACCTGAAGGAAGCTGGCGCCTGGTGACGTGAAGCTGGTTGCAGGAAGTTGGCGACCTTGGGCTGTGGTGACAGGAAGCCGGCGGCCTGGTGACGTGAAGCTGGTTGCAGGAAGTTGGCGACCTAGGGCTGTGGTGACAGGAAGCTGGCGGCCTGGTGGCATGGTTGCAGGAAGCTGCCGCCTGGTGACGTGAAGCTGGCGGCATGGGTGCAGGAAGTTGGCGATCTCGGGGTGTGGTTCCAGGAAACTCGCGGCCTGTTGGCATGGTTGCAGGAAGCTGGCACCTTATGGCGTAAAGATGGCACATGGTAGCGTAAAGCTGGCGGCCTTGTCACATGGTGACAGGAAGTTGGCGGCCATTGGGCGTGTAGTTGGGGGCCTGAATGTAGCGACCTGGAGGCCATGCCAGTATTTTATTTCATGTATAATGAAACATTAACATTTGCATAATATTCAAAATGTGCAAAACAATCATTTTAGACGCCTTTTTGTCGAAAGTGTCATGAAAGTAACCGCTTAAAATTGCAAGACTGCAAAAAGATATTTGCGGTTTGATACAGAGCTAAGTACCGATTTTGAACAGGTAATAAAGACATGCTCCATGCCTGATTTACCTTTTTTCACATATGAAAACGTATATATTTGAAAATCGGCGGCAAGATTGCGGCCTGGTGGCCTACGAATAATTCATAAACTGTAGCAGGAACATAAACGTATGCATTGAATGAATTGCAAAACAGTCATGAAAATCAACCATCGTTCGCGGAGTTGAACTTTAATGTCACAGAAAATGCATTTGCGTTTTCAGTCAATGCAGAATTTTAAATATGAGATTTTGGCATGTAATAAGACACATCCCAAGATATTATGCCCTTTTTCGCTTATTTCAAGTTCTATCTTTCTTTTTAACAGTAATTTGTGTGGCGGCCTAGGTGTCTAGGGGGGTTACCTGGTGGCCTTAGGGGAGTGCCATTCATATTTGCCTGAAATAAACTTCAAAATTATATTTTTCCACGTCTTCATAATGAATGTGCCATGATAGTTATAACATGCATTTTCTGCAGAATGGAAGTTCAAAATGGCGAAAATGGCTTACTATCATGACCTGTTCGATGAGAAGTCATCACAAATCCTTATTTTGTACTTTATTTAAAGCAAATGTTAATGTTACAGCTACTTTGTATGAAATAACATATTTGGCCATTACGCCACCATTCTGCTTACTTCACAACGCTATATCACCAGAACCATTTAAAAGAAACATCAACAAGTTAAAATTAGCTACGAAATGGTAGAATACCATGTAAAATAGTAGCACGGAGGCGACGAATTGCCTCCCCTTCTTTACCAATTTCATCCAGTCTTTACCAAACGTGTTCACAAAGTTTTAAGTCATATTCCTGAATTGGATCAGCATATAATTCTCATGATATATCATTATATTGGTACTACGGAATAACACCCCTTTTGTGCTCTCCCTATCATGGCCACCTTTTTAACTTGATGGGTATGATTCTGGGTACGTTTCTCTCGGATTTTTAAAAGGCAGCCTGATCGCCTTAGTAGCTGTTGAATTATGGCCCTTTAATCCAACCCTTTTAACCAAATTGACCATGTCCACTCCATTCCAAATGAACTTGATAACAATGTTGAACAGTTTTCGCCAAATAGTTACCTTCCCACAATATTTTCAGTCCTACTGTTTTGAACAAGTTTATTAACCAACCAAATCGCTATATCAATCCTGATAATAGCCCTTAGATTATTACAATTGACCCTAAAAACTTGGCCATCGCTTATCCGATCTTTACCAAACTTCTTTACAATACTTTTTTTAGGTTATAGTACTGTACATCATCGCTAACATTTTCGCTTAATTCGTCATCATAAACATCATCATCGTCACCATCGATGTCATCGTCGTCTTTGACGTAGTCTTACGTAATTATCAATAAATATACATTGGTATTTTTTTTAATTCTAAACATAAAATAAGATTGGTGTGTTAAGAAATTTAAGACCACATGATGATGATGATGGTGATGATGATGATCTCTGTATATTTCACTTATTGCTTCTGGGTTTAAAAAAGTACTCGGGATTTTCTAAATGTATTTAATCAATTGAATATAAATAAATAGTTAAAATTTTAACACTCTTCAGAGAATTTTTCGACATGTGTTCAGTGAGTACTCTGTGGTATGACAGTTATTTGACAGCTATATCATTTTATGACACAAGTTATCCGCTCATGGTTCCGCAGGGTGGGGCTACAGCATTCGCCCAGTTGCATGTGGCCAGGCCCTCGTCAAACACTGTACCTAGAAAACGAAACAAAAGATGGTTACGTAAAATATATTATCTTAAAATATATCGTTTTGAAATTTGAACACATATGGTGGCTATCTGTTTAACGGGCGCACGAACGACAAAATGTTGCAATATCAACATTATTAACTGTACAGTGTGTGTATACCACGTGATAAATTATGTCATTAATGCTACGTCGGAAGGCAATATTTTGCTTCGATTAAAGACTTAAAACAATGATAACTTCATTTTCTTTACCATTTTAAATGAAACATAGCGCAGTCTATGCCGCTTACGGAGCCCCGCCTTCAGTCTTATACCAAATTTTGATTGAGAGTTTAGTTTCTTATAACACTTCGACAAACCTTTTCACGATACGGCCGTCTGACGGAGTACTGTCAACACATTGTTTTGGAAACAGGTTTGTCGAAGTGTTTGATGAAACTAATCACCTTATCAAACTCCGATTATAAAACAAAGGTGGTGCTTTTTAAGCGGCATAGACTGGCCTTTGTTTCATTTAAAATGGTGTAGTAAGCGAAAAGTTAACTTTGATTTAAGTCTTTATTTTAAGCAAAATATTGTCTTCCGACGTAGCATATATGACGTTATTTATCACGTGGTATACAAACACTGTATACTACTCCGGATAATTACAAAATCAAATACACATAGTAAACACGACCAATGAAGCTCTTAGTTTCGAAAAAGACGGTATAATTATTTCGGGAATAATTAAAACAAATGATATGAACATTTCATTTCGGCTGAGTAAAAATATTCAACGACCGTACCCGCGACTTAAATTCTGACAATAAATTAAAGCGCCAAATTAAGGAAATCAAGCGAAGAATTACCGAAAAGGAATTAAAGGTACTAGAGGTACAAGAGTTATGCAAATTACTTAGAAATACAAATTTGAAAAAGCAATCGTACGATCATGTCGTTGAGAAGATTGATATACGTGCATGAAGGTATTGCAAAGAATATCATATCCAGCATTACCTGCAGGGCAGAAGTTGTGCCCAAGGAACTTTTTATCCTCACATGTGTACCAGCTCAAGCAGTTGTTATCTTTGTCCGCGTACCGCCCATCTGATTGGCTCGAGCAGTCGATCATCTGGCCACATGGTCGGGCCACATTGGCTGGACTGGAACAACGCAGACACAACTGAGTACATGGTTGGTCCTGAGTTTGCATGTGACAATCAACGGTACAAAATAACTATGCTGTGGACATATATAGTATAGAGAATTTGTAGGTGTCAGTGCGATTCCATACACTTTACGGCCATGGTCCTTTGACAGGAATCCCTGTTCAGCAAAAGTTATGTTATGTCAAGATACTGAACCAAATATTACCTTCAGGACAGAACTTGAATAATACAATATCTATATACACCAGACTGTTCTTGTAGACAAAATATGTATACTTCATTTCTACAACTAACGCTTATGTAAAAGAAGGTACATATCATAACAGGAAGCATATGCTCAGCAGCAACTTTAATGGGGATGATCATGTTATGCATTGTCCAACAAAATGACATATGTAAGTATGACAACAGAGATTTATTGGAGACAATTGACCTATACCAAAGACACATGTATCTAAACACCGAGAAAAGGTACACTTTTTTGTTAAACATTATAAAGTAAACAATCAACAGTTTTGAACATGGCTCCTAAATAAGAATAAAGAAATACCAATTGAAAATTATTATATATTATATAATCCCTAAAACAACATTGTTATACCGGACCACAAAAAATATGCTTCTTGGAATACAGTACATGTTTAGTAACAGGACAACAGCGTTTCAGCAACTCCATTTAGCAATTACGAAATATTCGTTAGGGCCATCGGTCAGAGTATACGGTGAGGTCTGGTTGAAAATAACTTCAGAAGGACAAGTTTGACAGGACAACAGTAGGCGGATACAGAATTGTCCCAAATGATTACCATGAAAACGCCAAGGTCATTTAAGCTACAGAAATAAAACATGTTGATGACCACATACGAGGTCATTGACATGAGACATCGGATGGTCTCAAACCGTTGCACGTGGCACTCCGCTTACTAGTAACGTTTTTAGTACGATTGCACATGTTCCAATCAAAGTTTTGTAGAATATCTACTCGTAATATTTTAGATAATTGAATTTTCTTACTCGTCACAATTGGAAGTGGCGTTGTTAAAGACCTGTTGTGCGGGGCATTCAACGATGTTAGAGCCGCCTCCGGAGCAGACCAGGTAGGAACGACATCCCGCTTCGAACACGCCGTTTCCTAGTACCGTGCAGTTTCCCGCCCGCACGTAACCTACAGAAGGTGAAAAGAAAATCAATTTACAGCAAAATAAATCTCTTTTTTTTTGTAGTTAGGACAACATCATTATAACAACATGTATTCTACATTGTCGTCATCGTAACATCGCCATTGTCATCACGACTATCAAATTTCGGCCGAGTGACGTTGCTACCAACATGCGTTACCAACACTCTATACAGACATTCAATCTATAATTCCACGTTCGGAAAAGACAAACTCTTATGCCTTAGGGGATGGGAAAATATATATACTAATGATTACGAATTGCTATTAAACAGAGCATTGCTTATGTTTTTATTCTACTCCGTATTGTTAGCTAAAAAAGGTATAAATACAACTACTTTTAAAGAAACAATAACTTAATACAAATAAGAAAATATGAAAATGCATTTAAGAAAAGAAGGTTTTCTTTGGTGATGGGATTTCAATAGACTTAAAAACTTACCCGCCACAGCAGAAAATACGACTATAGACAAAATTACTTTCTCCATTTTTAATTTGTGCACGTGTCCGTTTCTGTATCACAAGCAAGGATAATACTAAGGTTCTGCAGCCACTTAAGGATATTTATAAGATGGGAAATGCGTTGGATGTCTCTAACCACATGGGTTGGTGCATTCATACGGAGGCCCACATCGAAGGACATGATTTGAGAATACCAAATTATTTAGAGCAAAGAAATAAGGATTTTGCTTTTGTAATTAATTTATTATAACTAATTATAGGTTTTGACGTCTTGTGGATGTTTGTAAGTGTCATTGCACTGCCTTTCCAACTTTCGGGATCCTGAGTTTGTTTACTGTAAGGCTCCACGTTTGAAATATTGATACTCCCGAGTTAAATGTTTCATGGCTATGTCTTTGTAGGTTTCAAAGCTCCTCGTTTATATGTTTCATGGCCATTTATTTGTAACTTTCATTGCTCTCCGTTTAAATATTTCATTGTTTTAGTTGCATATCACCTCGTTTATTTATGTAATTTCCATGCGTTTGAAAGTGTCATCGCCATGACTTGCCGTCTAAATGTGAAATGGTCATTCGTCGTAAGTTCCATTGCTCTCTGTTTAGATGAGTTGTGGCCGTGCCTTGGCTTCAATGCTTCTGGTTTACGGTTTTATTTTCCATGCGTTTGTACATTGAATATCTACCCTTTTAAATGTTGTATGGCCATGCGTTTGTGAGTTTAATAGTTCCTCGTTAAAATGTTACATGCGTGTGTAGGTTCGCTCTCATTTGTTTGACCATGCCAAAACAAAATAGGGGTAGGAAGTATGTTTGTAAGTTGCATAGCTTCCCATTTAATGTGTTATGGCTTTAAAATATGTTAATGACATGTGTTGCACAGCTTCTTGTTTGAACGTTTCATGGTCATAGAATTTTAAATTGCATATTTCCTCGTTTTAATATGTTATGGCCATGCGTTTGTAAGTTGCATAGCTTAATGTTTAAACGTTCCATCGACATTCGTGTAAGTTTTGAGCCGTTTTTATGCGTTTAAAAGTCCATTAAGATGCTCTTCAATGCTTGGCGTTTGCAAGTTTGAAGGCATGCCGTTGGTCTGCATGTATGAGCAGCGTTTGTGATTTCTAATGTAGAACGTTTGTAAATTGCAATGCCTAACATTTTTAAGTTTCAAGAATATGTCTGTGTAAGTAATGTAGTTCTTATATACTGCTATCTAACAAGATTCAGAACAGTTACGGTAATTTGTTTCGTGATGTTTTATGTTTTTACATTTTTTCATTGTTTGAAAAAGCAGAACAGCAAAATTAAGGATGTCCATACAGTATAAAAGTATGGATATTATATTATCATATTACAAGGCAAATATATTTTATAAACTTATATAATGAATTATATGAACACGCTTTAAACATGCATACGGCACGCTGAATCATCATGACGGGCCTCCATAAATGACTTGTGTCTATCAGCAGCGTACTTCCATGTTAGGTAAGGGATTCTTCCGACACTACGTAAATGAACTGGTAATTAAGGGCACACCTTGTCGTATCATGATTGTCTTTAATCAGCGTATTTAGACTGGGTGGGAGAAATTAAACACGGGGATTAAAGTAAACATAGGGAGATATGGCAGACTAGTGCAGAGATGTGTAATCTAGGATCGTGACGTAGTGACCAGTACCGGGTCAGTCTGACCCTACATGGCGTACGCTGTTCTGGATTGAGCGTTAAATGAAACAAATAATTGTGCAAATGTTATTCTGTTTTGAAAATGCGAAAAATCTATTCAACCATATAGCCCTTTAAATGATAAATATGAATATGTTGTGTAACGCCGGCCATATTTTGGTAGCCACGAGATATCCAAAATCGGCCCCTAAAAATAAAGAAGTAAGTTTTATCAGCGAAGTCAATATAACTCTTCTGATAATTTTCGCATCAATCGATAAGCACGTTATTTACGATAATCATCAATTATAATCACAAACATTGTCGTTATCGTCGATGACGTTGTCTTCAGTGTCATAACAAACGACGTCCTCCCCATCGACTTTTTCGTACCGCCAACAACATTATCACAATCATAAATTGGTCATATTCATTTCAGTGTTCGAGGTATGGGCGATTTGAATAATGGTAACATTATAATGGGTATTGTAGTGATGAACAAGGATGATAGTGGTGGTGTTGGTGGCTGGAAATATTTTAGTCAGTGTGCACACGGAGGCTGATTTGTGGAACTTCGGTGCATCTGCCCGGTACTTTGATGCATCCGTCCCAGACTGGGGCTGTACGTGCAACTGTCCAAGTTTGGTTGTAGCTATGAACATTTTCACAAATAATGATTAACAGGCAGATGTCCACTTGTTCTCACTCATATTACTTTCTTGATAACTATAGAAGTCACTGCGATTGATTCTGTATTTATTGTCTGAACAATGGCTAGTGCGATAATCGAGACTTAGTTATTTTCTTGCAGAGGTCAATTTGAAAAAATAAACGGATTCTTGACAATTGTGAAATAAACAAATTGCATCAGAAACCATTGAGAAATATATGTTTTATGCACTTAAAGCCTGTAGATTGATAGGGAAATGTTTTGATAAAACAAGCAAACAAACAACCATTAATTTCCTATTGTAACCATAGCCCTGCGATAATGTTTGTCTGTCTTTTTTGTAAACAAACCACTTAAATCATGTTAGACATTTGGCGGTGTGGAAGGAAGCGCAGTTGAAAAAGTTGTCCCATTGACAGCTGACCTGTGCATCATGGCTACAAAGGTGTACATTATTTTACCTTAAAAACTGAAAAGTGTCACACAAAATGATCAATGCCCTGAACAAGGGTAAGAATGAACATTTTATCTAAACGTTACATATATCTATAAGTAAAACCTTTGTTAGGACAATGGTAGTATTTGCACTGATATTATATATAATTAAAATGTGTTTTAAAAAGCCTTTTTTTCATGGCTTTTGACAATAGTTCATTACTTTCTGCTGAACAAAATTAACATTTCCTTTTTTTGTCAAACCAAAGGCACAAGTCGTTGACGTTCATGGAAAAAAAAGATCTTGGCCAGGCACGTCATATCAATGTTTATGTAATATCAGCCACTCTAAGCTTCTCAGATTCTGACACAATGGGAACTTCTTGCTTCATGTATGCTCATGTATACCAAGCATGAAGTGTGTAAAGTAATAGTTACGGCACCAAAAACCCGAGTTAAACTACGAGGGTTGCGGATCAAAAACCTGTTGTGTACCATGTTGAGATGGACAACGTTAAACAAATTGCGGTATAAGTGAAAACGCGTTGTTATTTATCCGCACGGTAGTTATTGAACGGTTATTATACTTGCTACCATTCCGATATATTTACACCTCAACTTCCTTTCCTTAAATGAACTGCCTTTCGACAATTGCGTTCATCAATCGATGAACGCAACATCTTCGGATATGTTCGGATCGTAATTCATTGCATAACAATATACATGAAAGCTATTGAACTTGTTATTGGTTGTATTGTGTCTGCAGGTCCCGTAAAATATAGATCAACATTTTTAAAAGTGTAAGTTTATTATATTTTAAATATATTCGTACCAGAATTGTTTTAATTTTACGTTTTAAAGTGATTTCAAGTGGTTGATCTTTTCCCGCGTTATTGTGACGTCATTTGAAAAAAAATGTTTCCGGTTATAGTCGGGTCGTTCTATTTACAGAATGGGTAAGAACGGATTACTGAAAGGTTTTCTTAAATGAAATGAAGTATTTTTTAACCATTCTTGAATGAAATAATGAACTATTGGTGTAAATATAAGGAATGTATTGCGGGGTTGATGTCATTATCGGGGATATGAACGCAATTGGGTTGGTCAAAGTACGCGTGGAGTCCTTCGGACTCCACACAAATTGACGAACCCAATTGCGTTCATACCCCGATAATGACATCAACCCCGCAATTCATTCCTTAAATGGAAGTTAATGCGTAGACAGAAACAAGGAAACAAAGAAAACACTATCAAACATGGTTCAATAGTGGTTCAGTAGCAAACGTTTTTAATAAAGGTCAACTTGTTCCTTACATTCGCTGGAAATAGCATAAGTACTTCTGCACCAAGTTGATAAAACCGGTAAATTCTTTGGTTTGGTCAAAGGTTGCAAAAAAGTGTTTTGATTGGTACAATAGATAATATTAACCAATCAAATAATTTGAATGTGCAAACTGGCCAATGTTGAAAACATATCCGAGTTTTATAGTTTTGTTGATAAAGTTGCAGCATGGCTTGCTCGTTTTAACAGTGTATATAAGAGATAGATATATAGACAAGTCAAACGCATCATTGAACTTTTTAAAAGATTCAAACGCACTGAATTATGGGTAAAACAAGATTGTACCCAATCCATCATAAAATAGATCATTTTGATCTTAACAAGAAATTAAAAACAGCCATTTCCTAACATGTAGTATTGGTGGAAGTTTGCAGATACGAATTTGATTTTTGTGATACTTCATACATTTCTGTCGCATACGTTTTTTTATTGTTTCTTGAAAAGAAGAAGGTAGCCTTTAATAAACTTTTTATATATCTTAGGCATAACTAGCATACGGTATTACCGACGTAGGTTAACCCGCCCATGGCCGACCGTATCGACAGAAATGGCGAAAGGAAAACACAAGCAGTACATCGGATACAATGATTATGATGAACACTAAATTGTTAAATACCTTCTATCGTGCAATATTCATTACGTGCAATTATAAAGTCACAAAGAATGCCCAAGCCTACGTAAGCATTTGAACGTTGTATGTGTTCTTTCAGTAAAAGCTTGCATTTGTACATACATATAGTATATATAGACCTAAAAAAGCTTTTGATTTATTTGATCATAAGAATACCAAAAAACAACACGGTTTCTCCTTTAACACCGTATTATATGTAATTAGCTAACTGTTGACAACGTAAATATCTTGATTTTCGTGAAAAGTGTTATCTAAATTAAAAAAAAAAACATGCTCACTGTTCACGTGCATTTTGCACTCATTGGCATACAACGGATTGTGCGTAGGAGTATTTTCAACGCAAAACAAAATGTTATGGCTTCAATTATTGCAAGCGGTGTTTTAAGCGTTTAGATAATGTATTTAATGAGTTTTGTGGATGAGTTTTGCTATATTTGTTATAATAATCTGTGGATCCGATGGAATGTTTGTTAAAAAACAAACAAATAAAAATGGGATAAAAGGGTTGACCAGTTTCTCGAAAGTCCTCTGATATGTATTTTGAAACACGTTTTTTTTTTCGAAAGAGGTTCTATATCCAATCACTTCAATATAAAATTATTGTTGTTATATGACTTGATTTTTTCAAGTTTATTGGACATTGGGTGAAAACGCTCTTGTACCCTTTTTTCGTGTATAAAAATCGAGAAAGTCTAAAAATTCACCATTTGATATCGGTACGGCCCGCCGACAAGACGCCTAAACAATCCACCAGTATGCAGGACCACTTTTATTAATATGGCATTATATTAAAGTTGTTCCTGGTCCTTGCCTTAGCTAATAACTATTGACTATACTATTAGATTTGATTTGGAAAGTATTGGTATTATAATGATACAAGTGCCAATGACTTTGGTTGTTTACTAAAATATATGTGAGCAATGCGCTCTCATAAGCAAAACAACAAATATGGGACAACTAGGATGCAAGAATAACGATTTGAAGGTATCCGATGTATACATTGCTTGCCATTTCATCCAGCCCTTGACAAAACAAAATATGTAATGTCATGTGATGTAATGTTGGTATTGTTTAAACATTTTGCTCGCTAATGACTAATACGTAAAATAATTGACATTACGAAAATATTAATAAAGTAATTGCAGTTTGTAGTTTTGTTCTTTATTTCTGCTGGAATCGGAGAATCAGTTATCTATTATGTATGATTTCAAGGCTAAAAGGTTTGCATTTATAATCTTCAGTGTATGTTTTGCCTATTCACGTAATTGTTCATTAATGTAATTGGCTATACGGGCATCCCTATGCTAAAGTTTCGTTGTTTGATCGTGCCTTTTATTTAAAGCAAATATTGGCAGGGGAAATACTGGAAACATATTTGTTAACAGTTACAAAAACAGTTAAAAAAGTTTAATATTATTCATTGTTTTATTGTTACAAAATATAAATATACAGAAAATAAATGATGAAGATAATTTGTAGTCATCATAAAACGCCCAAGACCAGCTTTGCCTATAACAAGTATTATCATGTTTTTGCGTTCGGATCTATTGCTCGGGTGTGGTCGTTTCGGGTGCGGTCTCTCCGGATGTTGTGGTGGTGGGGACAATGCCCGTGCTGTTCGTGCCGCACGGGGGTGGGGCATTGTAGCTGTAGTCACACACGCCCTGTTGCACGTTAAACACGAGGTCTGAAAGAGTGAAGAACATGCTGTCTTTGTCACTGTATTGATAATATTTCTAGCATACTCACTAGCATTCACCATCACACTGATTTGCAGGTGGGGTTTTTTTTGGAATAAGTGTTTTTTTTTAATACCGTACATGCGTTTTCAAAATATAACACATAAGTGTTACCAATCTAACCACATATACAAAGATATAAGTTGTATTCTAAACTCGGAAAGTGTACATGGGGCACGTTCGAGGAAAGAAATAGATATATAAACCTATTATCGTTACTTTTGTCTGAAAAAGGAGTTGCACTTACTTCCCGGGCAGAGAGAATGTCCGAAGAATGCACCGTTCACACATATATAGTAAGAGGAGCACTTGGTCTCCAGATCCGGGTAGAAGCCGTCTGCGATGTCCGAGCACTCCCGGTACGTGCCACATGGTGGAGGTACGGTCCACTTGCTGGAAGTATACCGAAGAAATGATATTTTAATGTTGGAAACATTTCATAAATATATATATATTGCATCCACAATTCTTTTTAATATGCGTCTTGTATAGATATGAAGGATTAGGCCCAACTAAGCGAATTAACCAAGCGGGAATGTTATTTGTAAAAAGCACAAAACCTGTGTACTGACTGACCTCTCACACTGCTTGGACTTCGGGTTGTAGGCCTGGTCGTATTCGCAGTTGACCACTTCCATCATCCCTCCCGCGCACAGCGAGTACGCTCGACAGTTGATTTCGTACACCCCATCCGGCCGGTTCACACACACAATTCCGCACACGGCTGGAGAATAGACAAATAAAAAATGAAAACAATAACCCTGCAGTGCCAATGTCAGCAAAAGATACAACAGCAAAGATGGCTACCGTACTACAGCCTCGATGTATTGTCAATTTCGTATTGACGTATGTCCGTCCCATTTCACTAACCCTGTGTTTGAGACTCAGACTCAGAAGAGCAAAACTTTTATGTTGTTGTAAGATTGCTGCTATAGGAGCAAACGTGGTTAAATAGTGTTGTACCTGTTATAAACAACCTGTTCTACATACAATCAGGCATACACGTTTTGTAATTAAGACTATATTATAGATATTTTGAAACATTATCAGACTCATCACGTTAGTGGATATGGACCCTGAATGTCAAACGTCAATTTATATGCACTATATTTGACTTCTTTGTCAACCTAAAATGCCCAAGTTAATTGATAGGGTTAGATAACACTGTGTACCAAGTCCTTTTCATACAGGAACACTTTCATAAATGACCTCAGAAAAAATGCTACAAAAGAAAGTAAGTCACGATCCGGCCAGAGAACATTCAAATAAGCTGCTTACTTGTTTAGCATAAAACGATTGATCAACACCAGTGAAAGGCAACTATATTAAAATGTAGAACAAATCAAGTATCATGTTCGTACACTGAGAAACAGTCCCAGCAGATGTAATATTTATATACCGGAACACCTATAATGATGAGCCCAAAATACTCATTTAGATTCATAGTAAAATGGCACAAAATGAGCAAAAGAAAGAAATATGCATGCAAAACGCCTTTACCTGTAACGAAATATGCCGTTGCAAATGAAATTAAAATAAGTTTCACAGCTCCCATTTTTGAGAATCTTTTCAAACACCACCACTGAGTATTATAACAGACTTTAGTGAAATGGACGAGGATCTAGTGAAACATTGTATCACTGCTTTATAATCTTCTGGTCAACAAATGTCATAATATTTGGTCAAATTAATAGGGCATCCTGGAATGTAATCATACAGGGCGAGTATGTATAAATGGTGTGCATTAAGGTATCTGATAACACCGTCACGCTAACCCGTGTAAACCTGGAGTCAAAGACATGTGGGGAATTGGTCGTCTAAGGAATTGGGCGATTTTGTTGAATCCACGATAAAACTCGTTATAGATTTAAACGATTTTCAGCACCCAAGTCGGACTCAAATTACAGAGTACTTGAACATGTTAACATTTGATCGATGAAACTTACGTAAAAGACCTACATACAAGCACGGCATTGACGGCCAAACCCTAAACAAGAACATTCGGGTTAAGCTGAGCGTTTGTACTTCTAACGATGGCCCTTAATCCCGAACTCACGAAGTTTGCCAGTATCTTGTAACAGAGTTCACCACAAAAAAAGCCAAAGCAGCTGTGAAGTTTAGATATACTGTATATATGTATGCGATGGCGGTATGTGGCAACTTGGGCCCGTAAAGTAATATCAGGGGCAATCGCCAAGTTGGATGATTGCAAAGTAAACATACTATAATCCCACAGATTATGTTATTGCCCAAATTTGCTTTTTACAAAAATGTCATTTATGACAGTAGATACGACTTCTGTTGGTAATTTTCTTTCAAGCGAAAAGATGAGTTATTTTATCTATTAAATAAAAAGCAGTTATAATGGACTATCGTTGGTGTTTGTTTCTTTTTATTGGTTTACAGGGTAAGTAGCAGCATAACGGACAATATTTTTATTTTTTTCTCATTTTTTTTATTTATTTGTATAAAAACGACTCAAGACATGTATTGATGAATTTATTGCACGAGAAATGCATGCTGTTCCGCTTACTCGACGAGGACGAGGACTCAGATCGGAACCGAAGTGCCACTGAGCGGTCATACCTCCGTTGGGCTAATCTGGAATGATATTTATCAAAGTAATGGCAGCTCGTATGAAGCGCCATCAATAGCACATTCTCGTTCACCAGAGTTAAGTACCTTTCACCTGAGTGACGTACCATTTTTCACGATCGAACCACTGATGAATGAAAATGTCAATAGCGATGCAGCCGAATAACTGCCTTATTTATCCCCCAAGCGAGCGCGTGTTTGGGGTTCAACTGCACGGGGCGGGCAGATGGGGTGTACGAGGAGGGCTGCCAGACGGCCACCAGGTGCGTCAATCAGACTGCCAGCCACCTAACCTGCATGCTACCCAAGGTCATCAACTCGGCTACATGGCTTTGTGACAGGTACCATCAGCGTTGTGTATGTGTATAATAATAATGTATATTTTGAACCCTTCTTTCTGCTGCAGACTGTTTTTTTCTGTTTCTTAGTAGATGTGAACAGGTGAGTACAAAACTGTTAATCTAGTTAGAATGTGTAAACATTTAACCGACAGTAGCCATGATAGCCACTTTACACTGGTCTTTAGTATTAAAGTCATGTTGTAAATTGACTGCTAATTGATGCCATTTTCTGTGTTCTTGACGCTATATGCACGCAGGTAACATATATAGGGTTAGGTTACAAAATTGTTCGCGAATATCGTCGGATACACACCGATACACACTACTCTATGATACCTTGGGTACCAAGGGCGATTTGGCTAATAATGAATAATAAATGAGGCAGCTTCAATGGTTCCGCAAGTTACCATGCTTTCTCTCTGAAAAACATTCTGGCGAAAGCCGGAATTGAACCGAGTTCGCCTTTTCAGTGGTAAAATAGTATTAGTTATACATGTATTCAAGTTCACTCGTACATGTAGGATACTGATACTACAGTGTTATTAAAGAATATTTAATTGTAAAGAGGAGTTTTTTTCCCTGCCATTCATTTACATGATAGTTTCAATTGTCACAAGGTAATTATGAAGTATAATGGAATTAAGTACAGTGGCTGTCGCTATATAAAGATAGTAGGCCGTGTTTTCGCCATAATAAACAAATACTGACATGTATAGGATTCCTTAATGTTAAAGAGAGTTGACATCAAATGATACAGTTGCCAGAAAGTAAGCAAAACACTAAAAAAAAATGTTTTCGTTGTGTACAACGCATTGAATCTTTCTTGCTGATGCAACGCACTTTTTGCGAATTTTTCCAATTCGAAATTTACTGGTGTTGCCTAGTAATATCCTGTAAGTTTAAAAATATCGTATTTACATTTATTTGTACTCGTCACACGACTTTCAAACTAAATTAACACACGTCATGGCTACACAGAAGAACGGGCATTGCAAGGAAGTGGAAATCTGCGAAACAACGTAGACACAGAGCTCAACAAATCAACATCAGTGATGATATTGATTGAAGAGTTTAACTCTGATGAAAATGTCAGCAAGTTGCTAAAACGCTTATTGGCAGTTAAGTGTGTAAAACGATCACATGACTTGCAAGGTGTTAGGAAAACCATTCCGCATTTTTTTTGGAGTGGGAAACCACTGTGCGCTATTTTTAAAAGTCGGAACTCAGCTGAGACAGCGACATGATTGTTGTGCTTATTCTTTTACTCATGTAACATGATGCATTATCGACCTCACACTCGCTCGCATTGACAATTCTATGTTGTTTTGAGGAAATACTGTTTTTGCTGATTTGGGGATCATACGGTGTCTTGTCCCTTTAATTTTAACATGCTCTTAAAATTCTGAAATCATTTCCATAGTAAGGTCGTGAAAATAAAACATGTGAACAAGCTATGACGAGAGCGCCAAAATACGTAGAATATAATAAGGCCATGCTCTATTATCATATGACCAGACGACGCCAGTGTGAGCATTTGGACTAACCCTAACCTGTGTGCACTTAACATGTATATACACGAACATAACTACCGACTAATGGTCACGATTCGTGTTTCAGCGCCCTGAACGTTAATACACCATGCGGGACGTTCCGTGACTGCTCTATCCGGGACGACGGTGGATTCCCGGACCTAGAAACGCATTGCGCCTGGTATTTTATGTGCTCGTACGGGATCTTCTACGGCCACCACAAATGCGCAGGGGGTAGTGGACCTTGTCAACTTCTTTCAACGTTGTTTGTAGAATTGTTTTAGTTTTTTGTGTAAAGATATGCACTGCGGCCTGGTCAAACCGCAGATTTGAGAATGGAAGCAGTATAGGTATTCAACTCTTAAACAATACGTCAAATGTTCGAGCAGAGCTTCGCCAGGGAACCTTTCTCTTATATCACATGAAAACCACTAGTCTACTGACTAGTATTGTTCTTGACAGGGAACAAACTCGCGTGAATTCATATAATAAACTGATGTCATTCTCAATCTTAAGTTGATTACGTGATACACTAGAATAAACTTGTTCAATGAACTAATTCAACCATCTTGTTTGCATGCTAGCATGTCGAAGAAAGTATTTTGTCATTGTGTACATTTGTGTCCCATCGTTTATTTACAGGTCTGGTGTGGAACTCCGTGTTGCAGACATGTGATTTTCCAGGGAATACACTCCCACCGTGCGGCACTAAACCCTGACACTTATAACTCAATAAAGAATGAATGAAATGATCGTATCTTTTTATTTCTCATAATATATATGTAGTAGTTGTGTGGTTAGAACCGATTCCCAGACGTTAATCAGATAAACCACCTAAGGAATCCGACCAATAACTATATACGTCCGTGGTATGCAATTTTTTTAACTCAAACGATTTAACCTGATGAATTACATCCTTAAGAACTGAATCAGGCATTCTAAGAATAAACTCTATCCGGGGATTTAAAATGCTCTGCCATTTGCTGAGGAGCAGGATCATGTTTGATTAAAAACAAAACAAGACGCAGTGACAACTGCCAACCCCTTTTCTCGAAAAGAAGCCACTGCAAAGACACTTATATGAGATCTGGATTCTAGATTCAAGACAAATCGAACTGGTGTGACTCGAGCGAATACAAATGAACTTTCTTCACAAAATGAGACATACATTATTTTGTATACGCGACTTATATACATGTTTATTCAGTTCCATTGTTTTTATTCGAAAAATGCATACTCTATGTGCCTTACCATTAATAACAATTGTTTATGTAATACGGAAATAAAAATTGCAGTTAGGTGCCACTAGTAATTGCACTCAGTCAACGCTATATCGAATTGCCTGAAAATGACCGCATAATGGACTGGAAATTGCGAAAATTGCTGTCAGGTATAAGGCCAAAATAATAAATGTAATGTTCTCGTCTAGCGTAAGTTTCATATTGTATACACAAAATCCCTCCAATAACAAAAGAAGTCCAAATTAGAGCAGTCAAACTTTTCTACAATGAAGATTTTTCTTGGATTACCAAATTGAACGTAATTGGTGTAATGTTCAGTATACATGTATTCACATTCATGGTTAAGAGAAACAAATATTTTGAATCAACGGTTCTGGACCGAAGTCATTGTGTAATATAAATAGTATGTTTAAAATACAACATAACAAAGATACGTCTGACGTTGGTAGTAGACTCGTTGTAGAATTGACAAGATCTTTCATCAAGCCGGAACAATATGGAGCTTGTTACGGGCCACCTTGTGGTCCTGTCCTGTTTCAGCGTGGCTGGTGTCGGCGCCAATGCAGCTTTCATTTACAACATCAAGGTAGTAAACGTTTGCTTTCTATCAGGACATTTTGAGAGAACAATAACAGATTACTTTTTTCTGATGAAATTGTGCATATACACGTTAAGTTTGATATTTGAAGAGTGTTAATAAACATTTTAGAATGATAATTATATGTTTAGATAGATAATCAAACTACAATTAAAGACCATTGCTGACACTATAAGCCATAACGAGAAGCCATTTTCAAATTGTAATACTCTTGTATGAAATATACAGACATGTTTTAAACCACAGGCAAATACAATAAATATTTGTCAACATATATAGCAAGTTATGTATATTAGAGCACTCATACACTAGTCATATCATTACATATTTTTTTACATTAGTATACATGTTACATGAATATAATTATTGGACTACTTACTGATCCGCATGTGAAGTTAAGCCGCATGCCCAAAAGTAAAACACATTAGCTCATAGAACCGAGAAGAAACATTGGTCAGAATGGAGAGTTTTCAACCTTATAAGTTTACATTTCACTCGGTCTAACAATAAATAATAATATGGTTTTTGGCCTGAAAAATATGTAGGTTCGAACAATAGCTATTTTGATATAACTTTTCCAATTGCCAGATACATATATATTTTTTTAAATATTAGGCGAGTAGGGTTTTTTATGTAACAACTATAAGTATGGCGATGCTTATAAGACCACAACATATTTTCATAAATATTGAAAAAATTTCCGTTAACAAATTCTTTCAATTTCCTACGACAATTCAGTTATGTTCATACATTTATGAACAGTTGAAATAAAACATATGTATCGATATCACCGAACAGTCCCTTCAAATGAAGCCTTAAAGATTCCTTCAAGGTAACTTACGACGTTGTCCTCAGCATTATCTTGACAAAAAAAACAACACATGTAGCTGATGATGTTTTTAGTTTTACATGTACAACGTTTTACATACTGCCGAGACAGTTATATACTGTATATAGCTACTGATCTAATACTGTATATAGCTACTGATCTAATACTGTATATAGGTATTGATCTAATACTGTATATAGCTACTGATCTAATACTGTATATAGCTACTGATCTAATACTGTATATAGGTATTGATCTAATACTGTATATAGCTACTGATCTAATACTGTATATAGCTACTGATCTAATACTGTATATAGCTACTGATCTAATACTGTATATAGCTACTGATCTAATACTGTATATATCTACTGATCTAATACTGTATATATCTACTGATCTAATACTGTATATAGCTACTGATCTAATACTGTATATAGCTACTGATCTAATACTGTATATAGCTACTGATCTAGTACTGTATATAGCTACTGATCTAATACTGTACTGTATATAGCTACTGATCTAATACTGTATATAGCTACTGATCTAATACTGTATATAGCTACTGATCTAATACTGTATATAGCTACTGATATAATACTGTATATAGCTACTGATCTAATACTGTATATAGCTACTGATCTAGTACTGTATATAGCTACTGATCTAATACTGTATATAGCTACTGATCTAGTACTGTATATAGCTACTGATCTAATACTGTATATAGCTACTGATCTAGTACTGTATATAGCTACTGATCTAATACTGTATATAGCTACTGAGCTAATACTGTATATAGCTACTGATCTAATACTGTATATATCTACTGATCTAATACTGTATATAGCTACTGATCTAATACTGTATATAGCTACTGATCTAATACTGTATATAGCTACTGATCTAATACTGTATATAGCTACTGATCTAATACTGTATATAGCTACTGATCTAATACTGTATATAGCTACTGATCTAATACTGTATATAGCTACTGATCTAATACTGTATATAGCTACTGATCTAATACTGTATATAGCTACTGATCTAATACTGTATATATCTACTGATCTAATACTGTATATATCTACTGATCTAATACTGTATATAGCTACTGATCTAATACTGTATATATCTACTGATCTAATACTGTATATAGCTACTGATCTAATACTGTATATAGCTACTGATCTAATACTGTATATAACTACTGATCTAATACTGTATATAGCTACTGATCTAATACTGTATATAGCTACTGATCTAATACTGTATATAGCTACTGATCTTATACTGTATATAGCTACTGATATAATACTGTATATAGCTACTGATCTAATACTGTATATAGCTACTGATATAATACTGTATATAGCTACTGATATAATACTGTATATAGCTACTGATCTAATACTGTATATAACTACTGATCTAATACTGTATATAGCTACTGATCTAATACTGTATATAGCTACTGATCTAATACTGTATATAGTTACTGATCTAATACTGTATATAGCTACTGATCTAATACTGTATACACATATAATGAATTTCCACTTAAACTTTGATTGCATAAATTTTACCATGCTCTAGGTAAATCTAAAAAATCATTTCCAGCGTCGTCCAGTTCCGTTTAACGCGATCGACATGGTTCAGGTGTTAAAGACAGGACTGGCGCTGGTGGGTGGGGTTGTGTGTGTCTGGATGGAGCTGCTACACTGCTCTTCGCGGGCATGCCAGGGAGCCACATGTGAGTATACGTGTTACAAAAAGTTTCCTTACCTCCGTGAAACCGCTTTGTTCCATTGCTTGTATATAAGTAAATTTGTTTGTTAGCGCAATGGAACATTTCATTAAACTACATGACTATGTACCTTGTTAGTATACCTCGAATAAAAGCATGTTCTGTTCTGTTCTGTTCTGTTCTGTTCTGTTCTGTTCATCAAACTACAGAAATGTTCAGTTTCGATTTGTTCCATTCGACCCTTGCATTATTTCCTCATTCCCTATGTCCAGCGATCACGGACGACGTGTTGTACCTGTCCGCGTGCCCGACCTTCCTGGCGGTTGCATACATCCGGTGGCGTGTGTGTGAGTGCCGTGGGAACGCCGTCGTGCTCGTCACTATACCATTCGCCGTCAAGGTGACACATTTGTCTTACACGCCTTTTAATCAACGACTTAACTTTGCTGGTCATAATTTAGATGTGTTCCCAGCCCAATGTCTTACCATTACTCCACCACGAACAATGCACTAAATAAAATGAAGTTTATTGCAAATAAATTTCATTGGTACATGCATATAAATTTTACGCTTCAGGTGTTTTCGGCCAGTTTTCTTCCAGTCTGCATGTTTGTGGTGGCTACTATTCCACTGATGTCTTCGGAACAGGAAAGCGAAGACAACGTTTCCATGACGTCAGATGCCTCCATCATGATCGTTAATGGCACTTCCATGATTTGCTTCGAAATAGCCAAAGTTCTGGCCTTAATTGTCATTCCGTTGATCATTGGAATAGCCCTGTATGTCAGAATAGTTCGAATTGTTATTCAGAGCACCGAAGTGGTACGTGGAAGTATCAGCCAGCGCAGAAATAACCCATTCAAAGTCATTGTGAAGTCGGTCAGCGTCCTAGTGGCTGTAACCGTAACAATATGGTCCGTTTTCACTGTAATGCGCATATCGTCTTTGTTCATAATGATAGATAGGATCTTTTTCGTGTATTGCAAAGCCATAACATTTTTAGCACACCCATTTGCAAACGGTCTTTTAACGCATGTGCCAACAAAGGCTAATCAGGTTGAGCCTAGTTGGGTGGGTAAGCCTACAAAATCTGAGATAAACATTCAAAATCCATCGTATACCGGCCTCACCAGTGACTCGTTGGGTGGTCCCACTGTCTATATGCCGCGTGTCATTGAAGAGACTCAGTCAACTGTTCAAATATCGAAAACCGAGTCGAGAAAGAAAAGCACAACTTTTATTCCAGCTGAAGTTAACATTAGGACCAGACGGCAGAGTGTCATATGCGCACGTCCGTCCGTGCTTGTATGGAATGCGGACTTCATCGGCCTAGAAACTCGGGATAGTCAGGTAATTCCTAATCTACACAAAACGAGGAAGGATTCCACTGAACGATTAAAAAGGAAACTGAGGAACATAGAAGACATGCATGACCAACACAGTCCTAATAACAGTCGTAGACGCCTCTCTCAAAGTCTAAGATTTGCTCATATTGATGGTAGTCCTGAAGATGAAATATACGAGCAATATCGGAACATGTACTCAAGAAGGACCTCCCTAGCTGCTGACAGTGATGGGGTCGGGGCAGGCCAAGAGCCATATTCTGGCTTGCGACACGCAGCTGACCGGGCACCGGAGCGCAAACGTTTCGAAGAAAGCACCGGCAGTCCGTCCAGTAGACGCTGGAAAAAGTTGTTCAAGAGAGCAAAAGCTACACGCCATTGGTCAAGAATTATAAAACCTGATAAAATAATACACGAGGAAGAGTCCGACAGTAATCCAGCAGCAAAATCCATTATTTCCGAGGAGCGAACTAGCCAACTGAGCGATGAATTTAATCAGCCATATAAGCATTCGGTTGCCTCATCCATGAATGGCCATGCAAGAGACTATCTTGGCTTCCAACGTGGTAGTATTGACAGCGTGACGCCGCAGAAGTCGAATCCTAGATCGAAACAACGGTCGATTTCGTGCGTACATAACGAATGGATGGAACATAATCGAAACAAGGCTGACGTTGAACGGGTATTGAGCAATGCCAATCGTTTAGTAAAAGACGGAGACCAGAACAGGTCTACGTCTTTTGACAGTAACTGTGTGGATAACACAAAGCCAATGAGAGCGGGTGAAGGGAACCCCCGGAGGTGCGGAAAACGCCCTTTGGGCAAGTCGAGGAAGCACTGGTTGCTGGACGAGAGGACGACCAGGGAGGAGTGTATACAGAAACTCATGGATATGAAAAACTTTTTCTAAATACCCGCCATGTAAACGATTAGTGTACCTAAAATTCATTCAGTAGAAATTTTATTATATCAATTTGTTGTTGAATAATGAATTGATTTGTGTAGGGTGTCGTTTATTATAATTCTTTAGAGATGCAAAGAACATGTGTATGTAAACGTCGGCATGTGTTTGTGAAAATGATTTAATGATATAATAAAAACACCGTGACATTGGGTTTATTTGTATTTGTTGGTGGCCCAATTGACTTGAACTTGTGCTGTTATGTATATTATTTGTACATATATACAAGCAAACAAATAAAACAATCGCCACCATTTTGGAACTAGCTCGGCAAACTTTGAAATAATTGTTCGTCCTGAAAATTGGTCACATTGCGAGTCAAAAATATTGTAATTCACAAGCATTAACGAAGTAAGACTACTAAATGTGCACCGACTATATATCGTGTTAACTATAATAAAGTCGAATTCATCATGAAGTATTGACTTGACTTGGAAGCGGTTGGGGATGGACATTTAGGGAGGAATACTTCGTCCCGTTGGTTTTTTTAAGACGTTGTGCATAATCATTGAAATGTCTGGCCAATTTCAGCTATTTTCAACACACAAATATAGCAAGAAAAATAATAAAATATGTCCAGATGCATCTTAAAGCCCCCCCCCCCCCCCCCCCGGGTGCCTTCTAATCAGATCTCCAATCTGAGTATCCTGCTGTGCAGTTTTGGAGGTTTCATTATAGTATTGGACCCTAAATGGCCCTAAGCCAATAAACCAATATACAGAAAACTGGCCCCCTGGCCACCTGGGATTATCATGCCAAACATGTCCATTTAACGCGCGGTTGATTTTTCTGCCAGTCGTTCTAATGCACCAGTCAATTGTAACCCCCAGGTCCGGGGGTATACCGGGGATAGCCGGGGAAATGGGCCGTGTTTTTACTTTCCAGGTGGCCCCGCAGTGCCAGGTGACTGCGGTGGTTTTTTCTTCCAGCCAAATATAGCGGGAAATTGGCCTTATCTAGGGTCACTTGGGTGCGGGGGCACTTGGCGAAGGGTTTACCAGCAGATCGTCCCCGCAGGGCGGAGGTTTTGTCCGGGCTTGGTTGGACCGTCAAAGTCAAAGTCCCCGCTATTCCCCGGACCTGGGGGGGGGGGGGCGTGGTTACAAATGACTGGTGCATAACCTTCTTACCAAAAAACACACTGGGAATGCAAATTTGCGAATGTGTATACATTTTATGAAGTTATCGTTAGAACATATTGTGTGACTGTCAGTGAATAGGAATGGCGGAGCAAGGCAACGCGATCGAGTACTTTTTATTCATTAAGAATTTTTAAAACGTAATCTAAATTACTTAAATTAAAAGGCGTTTATGGCAGTCGGGGATCCAAAATATGTCCGTTAAATTTGCATGTTAACCTGCAATAATTAACGAATATGCGTGGCACTAACTGTAGGCCAATAGGCGATCTTATTGGCTTTAAGAGTAGATGACAATCTAAATAAATTGGTAACCATAAGCTTCTAACAGTGAATATTTATCATTCAAATAAAACGCCATGTTCTTGTTTTAAAACAAATACAAACAACAGCAAACAAAAGGCAACAACAACAAAAACTACAACACAAAACAGATTACCAACAATACAACACAACACCACGAAACGTTCGGATTTAATACGGTTTCAGGGAGCGCTTTCGTATCAATAACAAAATCTCCGCAAATACCTAGTATGTTTTCTTCGATATTTTTGTCACTGCTAAAATAACCAAATCGTCCCCGAGTTATTTGTTCCAGTTTCAACTTGTTAATATCATTGCAAAAGGAAAACGTATTCCGTCGAATCTTGTCGATTCTTTATGCGGGCAATACTGTAGTTCGAAGGGGAGATGAACGTGTAAGAGATTGATTGACCGGGGATTCTAATCGCAACTTTATTTAAATCATTCGGAACTCCTCGGCCATTTTTTCAAAAACAACCTCGGATGTATGCCGGTATATCTGTTGAAGTAGTCCGTATTTTTTTGAATAAAAGCATTAATTAAATGTACTGTTTAAGAGTTGTATTCATTGCTCTCAGTTTAAATTGATTGCCAGTGAAGTGTATTATTGCAAACATAATTACGATTCCCAAGAGTTAAGTCATAAATTTTAACTACTAAATAAGATTACTACGCGATCTATTTGCAGCGGACTTAAACGTACCACTTTTTAAGTATGTAAACCGTCCATATACATCCGAGGTTGTTTTTGAAAAAATGGCCGAGGAGCTCCGAATGTATTTAAATATAATAGTATTTTGTAACCTATTGTGACTATAAGTTAGCAAAGTTTACAACGCAGTAAATTTCCAGCGGGAAAACAAACATTTCATAACCAACGAAAAATAAACTTTAAACATGGTATATTTATTGGTATATTACTATTTCGAATACTTTAATGTGTGTTTCGATATGCAGATGCTGTGTTCAGGCCGTATATATGAGAGCGACTTGAAACCTTGACATTAAAGCAATGAAAAGATATCGAAAACAAATAAATGAATATACTGATAAGGATTTTGTTTTTGTTTTTTGAAAGATGAATGATTACTTTAAATAGTTCACACAAACATTTATTTTTCATTATCACTTATTTATGATTAAAATGTAAATAATCCTTAGGCGGTCGAAAACCCGTTGTTCCGGGATAATACCTGTTTCCGGTAACTTGACCGACCCTATTTTTTCCTCGCAGACCCTTTTCTTTTTTTAACATGAAAGAAAAAGGAAAAACTTAAAATTCTATTGTAATTTTTTTTTTTTTTTTTTAAATATATGGTCATTATTTTCGTTGTTTGTATTTCTATGTCCCTGGAGAATAAACTTTCATTGCCGATTATGTATTACCGAAACGCTTTGTCAATAGGAAAACAAAATGTCGGAGGGCGGCGAACTCTTCAGATATCTTCAAATTGGCAAATGCATGTTTACGGTCCAAACAAGTGGTTGATCACAGGAGACATATTTTGCTGTCTTTATAATTAAAATATTTAGGATTATAGTTTGCGGTGTTATTTATCCATGTCCAGGGCTCATCCTACCAGGCGACTTAGGCGATTAAGTCGCCCTGCCCGCGGCAACTTCGCTATTTTCTAAGATCAAAGCGAAGTCAACTTCGCCGACTTTTTCAAAGATCAAAAAGTCGATATCGCTAAGAACTAATGCTTGTCAAAACAGAGCGACTCCGCCTTCCGCCTGTCAGCTCGATTGACAAACAGCCAATCGTGTTAAACCTAGTAAATATGCTCCTTTGACTTCGACCAATGAGAACGCTTGTTTTATTCAATCGAGGCAAGTGTTTGCACCATTGACTTTGTGTACATGCGCTACGTCATCGATGTAATAAAATTGTAAGGGATTAATATGCCGATGTTTGTAAAAGTCAATTTGGGCCAATTAGGATTTATACTTTATGACAATAGCGGTTTAAATGATGTGCACTGATGACAAATGAACTTAATTGGGTGTGATTACTGCGAAGTTAGCGAGAAGGGCAAGTGCGAATCACAGTTCCAGGTTTGTTGTTTTTTTTTATTTCAGAAATGTTTCCATTATTTTTTCTTCGATCGGTTCACATCAATATTCTATATATGAGATATTTTGCATTCTGTTTAATAGTAATCATGCTTTCTACGTGGCTTCTGCGGGATTCCCCAGGCCTGAAACGTAAAGCTGACAATATTGATAGCGATGACATGATCGACAGTTCAAATAAGAAATCATTCAAAAAGTTAAATTATCAAAATAATTTCAGTTGGTACAAACAAGATGCAGATAAAAAATGGCACTGCGAAGTTTGTAGATGTGCTAAGTTGGACAACGCCTAAGCCCTTGGACATGACCAACCAGCAAAAACAACCAATCATCAGAGACATGGCTTGTGTAAGTATTTATTAAAACAATAGAAGCATTGCTTAGTCCGCAGATAAATCAATTCAAAGTGGTATTAATTTTAAGGTGTCTGGTTTTATATATTTTAAAACATGTTGTAATATATGCCCAAATTATTTTAAATGACAGCTGAAAATGATGAGATACTGTGTAAATATTTTTAAAGAAATATGTGTATTTTCAGCAAAATATTTTTCAGCAAATCAGCACAAGGCCGCCTTGGAGAGACAGTTCTGCGTTCCCAGGAACCCATGAGGAAAATCGTACTGGCCAAACTGTCCAAGGATGACAAGCTTGACCCCAAGCTCCTTCAGAATGCCTACCACCTGGCTAAGCGGGAGCTCCCCAAGGAGGAATTTCAGTACCACCTCCAGCTTGCCAGGGCCATAGGTGCTGATCTTGGCCATCTCATGAATGGGCACTCACCCTCTTACACATCAAACAAGAGTGTAACTGAGTTACAAGATGCCATCATGTATCATGTATTTAAATTCTGATATATATGTATGTGTGCATGATAGGTTAACTGTTTGCATGTAATAAAATGTTTGAAACTTGACTTCTTTTTAAAGGTATATACAACAAATTAATTCCAACTAAAAACAACCAGTATGACTATTTCAAAAACAATTTAAACACCTATTTAAATGCATAGAAAAGTTGTCCAGGACACACCAGAACCCACCATTTGACAATTAAAATCTCAAAATTTTCCGACCTACAGGAGGGGGAACCCCCCTCCCGCACCCTCCCCCTTTCTCACTTCTCCCTAAAATTTTGGTCTAGGATGAGCCCTGCATGTCCATAATATACTTACTTTGTTACGATTAGGCTTTGCGTATATCATGCAGGCTTCTTACGATTAGGCTTTGCGAATTCATGGAGGCTAACTGCCAGGTTCCAATACACATTTCAATAATCGTTACATTAATTTATCTGCAATTATCAATGGTTATTTACTTCGCCTTATTTTAGTCCCATCAACTGAAATCCAAACAAAAACATGCAAAAGTTAACAACACGTTTATTGGAATGTGTCGGCGGCAGATCAAACGGTACAATTTGTGACATCATAGCAAGAGCGTTGATAAGATCAAAGGCACATGGCTATGGTTTGTATTTAATTCGGTCAGTCAGATACCGTATGATCCCATTTAATTTTGACTAGGCTGGTAAGAAAATACCATACAAACAAAAAAATAATCAATAATCGTCATCTGGGAATCTTAAAACAATGACCGAAGTGTTTGAATTCAACATAAAAATGAATTAAACTTTCATTGTACGAAAATAAGATACGTAAACTAAATCCATATCCGCGTTTACTTGTTCTATTATTAACCTACCTCCATTTGAAGTCCTAGTTTAAGGAGCTCACAGTTGACAAGAAAATCGTTGATTTTCCTTAAGCAAATTAACAAATTTAGTTGATAAATGATTATTTTGCTAGAACATTATCACATATTTGTAGAGGTTGAAGTGCTGGATTTGTTATAAAAACCGATGGCGACTTATAAACGAGTATTGTGTACAAAAAAACACCAGATTTCATGGGCAAAATTTTGTTTATAGCAATGTTACCGGAAACACAGGGTTTTTTTTATGCCTAAACAAAACGTTAGAAAAAACATTAAAAACCACTTACAATTTTTTCTATCCTGATTGTCAAAAAATGTGGAACTGCATTTTACTGTGTACTGGCTAAGGTCACAAATCTGAACACTTGGAGGTTTTTAACAATTATCATGGAGACTCCGAGAGTTTTTGTTGTAGGAAGTTAATATTTGGTATGAAACATCTTAGTTTAATGTGGAAACATCTGTCAAAGTACAGATAAATGATCTCATCAATTTTATGTCGAAAATCTATCATTTAATAGACAATAAATCACCCTTCAATATATGCTATGGAGGGCACAAATACACTTGAAAAACACTTGAAAAGGGAAAATATATGGTCATACAATTATAATTAATAAGTATGCTATATGAAATAAACACTTAGCTGCAAAGTTATTTATTGTTTCCAATGTTTTCAAAACATGTGATTCACATGTAAAGCATGTTTTCTATTTAAAAAAATCTGTAGGTCAACATACGGTAACTGCAAGGCCTCAAAGAAGCGCATGTGTCTCAGACGTCATTCCCCCGTATGCTACATTTTGATTCTTCAGTGTATTAACATTGAATGGCATTTTTAGAAAAATACTTGACACAACAAGATGAAACTTCCCAAATATGACCAAGCCCCTGTATTGATCTAGATCATCAAATAATCGATCACGGTTAACAAACACTTGTTTTAGCAAGTGTTTGGGATTTGTGACCGTCAACCTGTATATGACTACAAAAGAAAGGAGGCAGGCAAAAAACTAAGTGAACAAATCTGGTAAAAAAATCTGAATAGCTTTGATAGGACTCAATTAATAATGTCAAAATCGGTCTCCAAAATAGACTGTCACCATATTTGTTTGACAAATTTATATGAATGGTGAAAATGGCATGGCAAACATTATTAGTAAGGCTCCCACATTTAAAGCTTTTTGTAAACATTTACAGAGACATTAAAAATGAATTGATGCCATATATGAAACATTGTAGTATATAAAAACTATCTGTACGCATGTATACAGTAAATTGTTGCATGTTTCATTCATTCATTGTTCATGTTGTACAGATTTATAAATGTTCGCTAGTACTCTAGTCTGCATGCATTAATAGTCAGTATCCAAATAAACTTTCTGTTGACTTGTTTATCATAAATTTTTGTGAAAATTAATCCCAGGGTTTTTGCTAGGCTTTTAATAAAAAGCTTGTCGGGCCCTACTTGCCTTCCCGCAGGGTGGCTAACTACTGGCACAGGTTTATTGCACCGACATGCCTTAATATCCACAGCCACAAGCCTTATCAAAACCGTAATCAATTTTGACAATTCACAGCTTAGGCTGTTGTTATAGTTGACAAAGAGCAAGAAGGCATGTTGGTCGTATAATTGAGCATTTAGCCATTATCATAATGGCTGGCTGATTGTGAGGTGTGGCTGGAATATTTAGATTGTCGCATCATCCAATTACGTTTGTGGCTCTCCCCAACTTCTTCCAAAATAAATTGGCATTAGAGGTGTGAAATACAATGTTCTTCATATTTCCAATCAGAACACTATTGGCCATTGATTTCAAATTAAACAATAGTGTCTTAATTGATTGGATGCTCCATTTGTAATTTAACGCAAAAAATTCACTCCACACTGTGTGGAGTGAAATTTTTGCGTTAAAATTAAATTACAAATGTCACACTTGTTGCATTGCTTTTCAAAATTGTATCATTAAAAATACAAGCAAATCTAAAAGATTTCCCACATGTAGAAGCAGAAAATAGCAGTAATTATTTTAAATTACCCTGTGTTATAAGATGGAATTATTATTGACTGTTAATTTTAACAAATACTAATCTTGTTGATATGTGGACATGCTTCAAGTTACTTTGGTACGACCATCTTTTTCAAATTTAGTGAAATGTTGCAACAATTCAGATTGTTTTACTTACGAATCCACTGTTGCTTCCTACGTATGACATGGAGAAAACTAGGAATATTTTCACACGCATTTATATTATGTGATCGATTAAATGTTCTGTAGCTTTGTAAACGTTTGTGGCTAAAAAATGACATAACGCCATTTAGCATCAGTATATTTAATATGAAAACAGAAGGAATAATGGACAGGACTAAGCTTCGTCCTTGACTGACTGCCATTTTCGAACAACTGCCTTTTCGAATGACTGCGGTTTTACTCTATCTTTTTTTGTCTTGCTTTTATGGATTTTACAATGACTTTGAAGGGTGTTTTTATCTTTATCTACAGTGTTTTCTCCCCCCCTCCTCAGCTTGGCATGTGTATGAAATCAAAACAAATATTTATATATTAAAAAGTTGAGCAGGTGTTTTATCCTTATGAAATATAAATGGGTTTAAACAAGGAGACAAAGAATGAGAACATGGAAAACAAAAGTGATGAATATCTCTGTGTTAATATATAAGATGCTGATTTAGTTGCATTTACATGAAAAACTTGCAAACCTTTTTTCAGAGTGAAAAACACCAGTTGGACTCAGAAGATGATGATGATGAATATGTGTATTCAAACTGTGTTACAAACTTTTACAAAAGGATGCGGGAGACATCATTAAAGGAGCAGATGAGACTCGCTGATGATGATGATGATGAAGGTTAGTAGCACTCTCAGTGAGAAGTGGCCCCCAGCTAAAAAGGAGAGTTCATTTTCATTTAAGCCAGTTCAAAAACATGTACAAGTATTGGCCATTCCTTTTCACGGACATTAAAATACCCATAAAATTTTTCCCCCAATTTTACCTGAACAAATTAAGTGTAATTTTAAATGTACGCAGGATAATGTAAATATGAGGATTTAATCATATTTTTCATGCATTGTTATTTTGCAAATTTCCAAAGAAGGATTACACACACAAAAGTGTGAAGATGCTTTAATCGTTTATAAAATAAGCTGTTTTATTATAATAAAAAAAATGTTTTTTTTATTAATTTTATGTTAGATTCAGGAAAAAACATGATTCTTATTCATACCATTTTAATATTCAACTTGGCTTGAGTATCTATGTCCCATCTTCATGTACATGTATACACTGACCACCTTTATATACTGCGAAATCATAAATATTTGTGGGTCTTTAATTTTCATTGGTTTCGTGGGTTGACTTATCCACGAATTCAAGATCCAAACAAAAATTTGACTTTAATCATACTGTCCATGTGAAAGGTTATACATATGTTCACATGACTATACATGGGTGCGGTTTACAACTTATAAGTACATTTACCTAAATGATTGTTTATTTTACTGGTAATATATTTTATACTACTCATTATTTATCCTTAATGGTAATAAATTAAGATCAGTTATTACTACTTGAATTTATTGCCGGAACATTATTACAAGCTGATTATCAACCCCCTGTGTGGCACATGTAAAACATGCTGATTATTAACCTCGTGTGTTTGAGCGTCGCCACTTGATTTAGTTTCTTTGATCAAATATTTCATCGATTAATTAAACAGCCTTACTATGTTTTCAGTTTGCAAAATCCTCAATTGAAATTCAATAGCTTCATTTTTTAGCTCGACTATTCGAAGAATAAGGAGAGCTATACTACTCACCCTGGTGTCGGCGTTGGCGTCACACCTTGGTTAAGGTTTTGCATGTAAGCACCTTTAAGTCATTATCTCAGTAAATACATCAGTTATTGCATTGAAACTTTAGATATGTATTCCCAACTATCTAAACTACTAAATTAATGAAGTTAGATAACAATTATTTGAATATAATGCAAATAATAGGCCTTTATTATTCGACTTAGAAATTCTGGTTAAGGTTTTGCATGTAAGCACACAAAGGTTAATATCTCAGCAACTACTTGAGGTATTGCATTGATACTTGATACAATGGTAGTCAACCATCCAACCTTCTTAATTAACCAAGTGAGATAACTCTAGTTTGCATTTAATGCAAAAACATTGCCCTTTATTATTCGACTTAGAAATTCTGGTTAAGGTTTTGCATGTAACCACATTTAAGTCAATATCTCAGCAAATATATCATGTATTGCATTAAAACATTAGATATGTATTCCCAGATAACACTTTTTTTTAATATAATTCAAATTATGGGCCTTTATTATTTGACTTAGACATTCTGGTTAAGGTTTTGCATGTAAGCACACATAGGTTAATATCTCAGCAACTACTTGAGGTATTGCATTGATACTTGATACAATGGTAGTCAACCATCCAACCTTCTTAATTAACCAAGTTAGATAACTCTAGTTTGCATTTAATGCAAATAATAGGCCTTTATTATTCGACTAAGAAATTCTGGTTAAGGTTTTGCATGTAACCACATTTAAGTCAATATCTCAGCAAATATATCATGTATTGCATTGAAACATTAGATATGTATTCCCAGATAACACTTTTTTTTTAATATAATGCAAATTATGGGCCTTTATTATTTGACTTAGACATTCTGGTTAAGGTTTTGCATGTAAGCACACATAGGTTAATATCTCAGCAACTACTTGAGGTATTGCATTGATACTTGATACAATGGTAGTCAACCATCCAACCTTCTTAATTAACCAAGTTAGATAACTCTAGTTTGCATTTAATGCAAATAATAGGCCTTTATTATTCGACTAAGAAATTCTGGTTAAGGTTTTGCATGTAACCACATTTAAGTCAATATCTCAGCAAATATATCATGTATTGCATTGAAACATTAGATATGTATTCCCAGATAACACTTTTTTTTTAATATAATGCAAATTATGGGCCTTTATTATTTGACTTAGACATTCTGGTTAAGGTTTTGCATGTAAGCACACATAGGTTAATATCTCAGCAATTACTTGATGGATTGCATTGAGACTTAAAACAATGCTTCTCAACCATCCAATCTACTTAAATAACCAAGTAAGATAACTCCAGTTGGCATAAAATTTAAATAATGGCCCCTTTTTTATTCGACATAGAAATTCTGGTTAAGGTTTTGCATGTAACCACTTTTAAGTCAATACCTCAGCGAATACATCATGTATTGCATTGAAACTTTACACACAGGCTCCCATCTATTTAACCTTCTTATTTAATCAAGTAAGATAACTCTATCTTTTATAATATATAATTTTTGCCCCTTTATTATGCGACTTAGAAACTAAGGTTAAGTTAAGGTCTTGCATGTTAGCACACATAGCATAATATCTCAGCAACTATTTGATGTATTACATTGAGACTGTATACAATGGTATTCAGCCACCCAACTTAATTGAATAACCAAGTTAGATAACTGTATTTTTGCAAATAGTGGCCCTTTATTATTAGCCTTAGAAATTCTCATTAAAATTTTGCATGGAACCACATTTATGTTAATATCTCGGCACACCATGTATTGCATTGAAATCTAATCTAACTGTGATCCATGCATGTTTCGCCAAAACTTTTCAATCCTTACATTGAAAAGCGGCGGAATAGTCGAGCGCGCTGTCTCCGTGACAGCTCTTGTTTTATATACGGTATGTTGGTGCACCTGAAGTTATGACCCTTAATTTACTGATCAAGTGATTATTGACATGGGTTTCTGCGCTAATTGACATATTTTCCCATTGAGATCACAGTTTTTCAAAGGAAAAGAAAATCCACAAATTAAAGTACCCAAGAAATTGTCCTTTTTCGAAAAACCGAGAAATTTTTCAAGCCCTAGAATATAACTGATTTCACAGTACATGTATATAGTGAGTACCTTATATGTGTTTTTTTTTTAATTGCATTGTATTTATAATAAGCTTAAAAGTGCACATTAATAATTGTAAATAATCTCTTTTTCTGTTTCACCAAACAATTAGTTATGATTTGATAAAAAATACAAGTTGAAAAGTTGAAAATGTTGATTTTTGCAATTTTTTATGAAAGATGAATGTGGCCACATATCTTACCATCAAAAATATTCAAACAACATACTTTGCATAAGAAACATGTTTAAGCGAAGTCAAAGTATAAGCTAGTAAACATGCCGGCACACCAAAAACAACAACAGAACAGTTCCTTAAAATTATGGATAATCACTAAAACGTCAAAGAGAAAAGGGAATATGTTTGCATCAATGAAGGCTTATGAATTTTTCTTACGTAAAATGTTTTAATCACCACATTGGCTTTTCTGTTTTGGAGGAAAAGCAGGACCAAAAATGCCGCTTCGTGAACTTCCTTCTTTACATAATCATGAAATCATAATTCAATTGCTTCAATACAGATGTGGAAGAGGACTTGTTCAAGTATACAGTGCAACCAGCCTTTTCTTCCATTGATGATAGCCTTGTTGTCGGGGATGACAATTTAAGCAACAATGCTTGGTAAGTAATAGAATCACAGGGTTTCGATGTATGAAATCTTCGTGCTGCTGTAAAAGATAATCATAGACACATTGTAGATAAACATTCATTGAATATAAAACTTATTACAATGTGAGGTACTGTAATATAAAGACATGGTATAGACACTGTATGTGCTGACATGAATTGTTCATATATTTTACATCAATAAATTATCTGTGATTCGCTTTTAAACTTTGTTATTTAACTTTATTAAATGCCAATATGGTTTCAAGACGAAATTAAAGGTATTGAAACTAGCAAAGAAAGGATTATAGAGAAGATTCTGCTATTCGTCGCTGACAGTTTCAGGTCAGCAACAATCGATCCTGTTGGTCTATAAACGATGTCTCTAAAGGCACCATACATATGCTGTCTGCAAAACAATAACATTTATTGAGTATTTAGCATATTCATACTGTGTGTGGCGACGCAAAATGTTTCTTGTTCTCAATATTAATTTCCAGTACATTTTGTCTCCCTGTAAGAAAAACATCTTTAACCCAACACAATATAACAGAGTTAACCATCTTAACACAGAGTAGAGATCAACAATAATGATTTTAATACTTTTGAAGCGTCTTATTTCCCCTCTGCATAGTTATCCATTGAACTTTAGAAATGCCCATTGAATTCAAATTTCGAATATTTAAGGTGTTTCCTTATATATTGTTAAGAAGTCAACTGCAAACCATTAACTTTATTTTATAATTTTATTAAGTATTTCATATACATGTATTGATATTAACCTTTCTCAATCAATCATTCATTCATTGTATCCAGTTATCATTACCCAGAAATCAAACTACAAAAACCAATCAGGCTCATGTATGTACTTTTGCTTTAACAGTTCATTGTATCAAAGTACATACATAATAAAACATAAATAAACTGGTTTGTTTATTTTCTTATATAAGTCTGGATACTCTTTCTGATTCAGTTTGATTATCAATAACTTTTTTGGTGAAATTATTCTGAATTTGTAGAAATAGTACCATGCATACCTGTTTTAATGTCAATATTTCCAGTATGTCATCATCCCCAGAGAGGAATACAAACAGCAGTCTCCTAGTGAAGTCTCCCACCCCACCACCTTCACCTCCCAAACAGCTCCCTAAAAAAGCACGGAACACAAAGAAGAGAAAACAACTCCAACGTGCCATGGAGTATGTACAATAGAGCTTGGATCTATAGCCTGGCCATTATGTTATAACCATTACGGTCTTGTTCCTTGCTTGCATGAACTGCACTTTGTCCAGGGCCTATTCAATTAGTACTGGGTTCAATTCATGTACAGGTATTGAAAATGTTGACCATTAGTTTAGAATCCATAAAGAAATTAATTAATGTGAAACTTGGTCCATAATTCACATACGGTTCTCAGAATGACAATATACATCCATGTATCCACAGTAGGGCCTTGCGTTTGGATTTGCAAACTTAAAATAAATGCATGCTCACAACCTTCTACATTTGAGAATCATATACTGTAATTAATCCTGTAATCTATTATAATCTCTGGAGGGTAAACCTGTAAACCTTGACATTGTTGCAGATGCCTGTCCTCTGATATCCGTACGGCCCAAAGTGAACTTGTGGCTGCGAACACATCAGCTGACTATGATGTACTGGTGTTGGAAGACGAAGACAGCGAACAGGTGACCATGCGGGTCGCCATACAGGGCGATATTGAAAGGTTCACGTATAAAATGGTGAGGCTTAGCATTTATTTATTTATTTTTAGCAGATTGTCTAACACATTCGATATGTTTGGGTATTAAAAAAATGAATGTACCACAGAATTGGTCTATTGGAAATGGGTTTTTTATTTTTAAAGATATAACAATATTTATGCAAACAGATAAAATGGCCAGGTTAAAAAATATCCTGATGTTTAATTTCATATCAATTTTAGCAGTGTTAACAATTGTATCTTTGAAATGAACAGATAGTTTATAACCATCGCAGGACGACCCGTTCGAAAACATGATGAATATGATCAAGGGGACTAAGGCTTGTGATAGGGTGATGTTGGTGTTTAATGACTGCACCATTTCCCGGCACGACACACCCAGGGTGGTGGGATACTCTGTTGGTGATATTATTAGTAAGTGCCTTCAGTGTGTATTATTGTGCTTTATAAAGGTCTGGTTCTACAAATACTCTCGTTATTGTACTTTATAAAGGTCTGGTTCTACAAATACTCTGGTTATTGTGCTTTATAAAGGTCTGGTTCTACAAATACTCTCGTTATTGTACTTTATAAAGGTCTGGTTCTACAAATACTCTCGTTATTGTGCTTTATAAAGGTCTGGTTCTACAAATACTCTCGTTATTGTGCTTTATAAAGGTCTGGTTCTACAAATACTCTCGTTATTGTGCTTTATAAAGGTCTGGTTCTACAGATACTCCTGTTATTGTGCTTTATAAAGGTCTGGTTCTACAGATACTCTCGTAATTGTGCTTTATTAAGGTCTGGTTCTACAGATACTCTCGTTATTGTGCTTTATAAAAGTCTGGTTTTACAGATACTCTCGTTATTGTGCTTTATAAAGGTCTGGTTCTACAGATACTCTCGTTATTGTGCTTTATAAAGGTCTGGTTTTACAGATACTCTCGTTATTGTGCTTTATAAAGGTCTGGTTCTACAGATACTCTCGTTATTGTACTTTATAAAGGTCTGGTTTTACAGATACTCCTGTTATTGTGCTTTATAAAGGTCTGGTTCTACAGATACTCTCGTTATTGTGCTTTATAAAGGTCTGGTTCTACAGATACTCTCGTTATTGTACTTTATAAAGGTCTGGTTTTACAGATACTCCTGTTATTGTGCCTTATAAAGGTCTGGTTCTACAGATACTCTTGTTATTGTGCTTTATAAAGGTCTGTGTCTACAGATACTCTCGTTATTGTGCTCGTAAAGGCCTGGTTCTACAGATACTCTCGTTATTGTGCTTTATAAAGGTCTGTGTCTACAGATACTCTCGTTATTGTGCTCGTAAAGGCCTGGTTCTACAGATACTCTCATATTGTGCTTTATAAAGGTCTGGTTTTACAGATACTCCTGTTATTGTGCTTTATAAAGGTCTGGTTCTACAGATACTCTCGTTATTTTGCTTTATAAAGGTCTGTGTCTACAGATACTCTCGTTATTGTGCTCGTAAAGGCCTGGTTCTACAGATACTCTCATATTGTGCTTTATAAAGGTCTGTATCTACATCTTCAGTGTTATTGTGCTTTTTAAAGGCCTGTGACTACAGATACTCTTGATATCGTGCTTTTTAAAGTCCTGTGTCTACAGATACTCTCGTTATTGTGCTTTATAAAGGTCTGTGTCTGCATCTTCAGTGTTATTGTGCTTTTTAAAGGCTTGTGACTACAGATACTCTAGATATTGAGCTTTATAAAGGCCTGTGTCTACATCTTCAGTGTTATTGTGCTTTTCAGAGGCCTGGGTCTAAAGATACTCTTGTTATTGTGCTTTTCAAAGCCTGTGTCTACAGATAGTCCCGTTATTGTACTTTTTAAAGGCCTGGGCCTACAGATACTCTTGTTATTGTGCTTTATAAAGGCCTGGGTCTACAGATACTCCCATTATTGTGCTTTTTAAAGGCCTGGGTCTACAGATACTCTCGTATTGTGCTTTATAAAGGCCTGTGTCTACAGATACTCTTGTTATTGTGCTTTATAAAGGCCTGTGTCTACAGATACTCTTGTTATTGTGCTTTTTAAAGGCTGGTGTCTAAAGATACTTCGCTATTGAACCAACACACGTAAAATTCTCAATTAGTTTGAATGATTTATTAGAAAATGTCCATACATTACTTTATAGAATCCAAATATTGACTTAGATATTTAATGAAAAGTTAAAATATTACTTGTATCACATTGTAATTATTTGAAGATGGTGTCTGGATTCAAGCTATGCGATGAAACTTCCTGCATGGTTTTTACCATGTTTATGATTAAATTATCAAAAGATATTCAGATAATTGTTCCAACCCAAATGAGATTTGATGTGTTATCTCATTATAGCCTGCCACCTACTGAATGGAGAAGAGTCATTTATGGAAGACTCCCATACAGATACTTCATCAGACTGTGTGGAGATTGTGGTCCAGTCGAATTTCTCTCGACAAAAAGAAGTCATATTGGCCAAGATTGTGAGTTTATATACACAGTTTATGTTCACTAGTACTAGTGAGTTTATAACCACTAACACTAGCCAGTTTATAACCCCTTAAACTAGTGAGTTTATAACCCCTTAAACTAGTGAGTTTATGTACACTTATACTAGTGAGTTTATAACCCCTTACACTAGTGAGTTTATAACCCCTTACACTAGTGAGTTTATAACCCCTTACACTAGTGAGTTTATAACACCTTACACTAGTGAGTTTATAACTCCTTACACTAGTGAGTTTATAACCCCTTACACTAGTGAGTTTATAACCCCTTACACTAGTGAGTTTATGTACACTAATACTAGTGAGTTTATAACCCCTTACACTAGTGAGTTTATAACCCCTTACACTAGTGAGTTTATAACCCCTTACACTAGTGAGCTTATGTACACTAATAATAGTCAGTTTATAACCCCTTACTAGTGAGTTTATGTACACTAATACAAGTGAGTTGATGCTCACTAAGTTACTAGTGAGTTTATAACCCCTTACACTAGTGAGTTTATGTACACTAATACTAGTGAGTTTATAACCCCTTATACTAGTGAGTTTATGTACACTAATACTAGTGAGTTTATAACCCCTTACTAGTGAGTTTATAACCCCTTACACTAGTGAGTTTATAACCCATTACACTGGTGAGTTTATGTACACTAATACTAGTGAGTTTATAACCCCTTACACTAGTGAGTTTATAACCCCTTACACTAGTGAGTTTATAACCCCTTACACTAGTGAGTTTATGTACACTAATACTAGTGAGTTTATAACCCCTTACACTAGTGAGTTTATAACCCCTTACACTAGTGAGTTTATGTACACTAATACTAGTGAGTTTATAACCCCTTACACTAGTGAGTTTATAATCCCTTACACTAGTGAGTTTATAACCCCTTACACGAGTGAGTTCATGTACACTAATACTAGTCAGTTTATAAACCCTTACTAGTGAGTTTATGTACCCTAATACTAGTGAGTTGATGCTCACTAAGTTACTAGTGAGTTTATAACCCCTTACACTAGTGAGTTTATAACCGCTAACACTAGTGAGTTTAAAAAAAAATGAAAAACTAAAAAAAAAAAAAAAAAAAAAAAAATCTTTTTTTTTTAATTGCTTTTTAATATTAAGTTTAAACCTTAAATGCTTGTACAGAAGATAGCTTTAACACCATTCTCCAATGATGAAAATTATATTCTTAAATAAAAACCTAATAAAAAAAAAAAAAAAAAGCCTACCTACCCTACCTATTTTTTTTAAGGATGTAACCCTAACCAAACAATTATTTTTTTTAGGCCTAGTGAGTTGATGCTCACTTAGTTACTAGTGAGTTTATGTACACTAATACTAGTCAGTTTATAACCCCTTACTAGTGAGTTTATGTACACTAATACTAGTGAGTTGATGCTCACAAAGTTACTAGTGAGTTTATAACCCTTACACTAGTGAGTTTATGTACACTTGTACTATTGAGTTTATAACTGCTAACACCAGTGAGTTTATAGCTGCTAACACTAGTATGTTTATAACCGCTAATACTATGGAGTTTATAACCGCTAACACTAGTGAGTTTATAACAGCTAACACTTGTGAGTTATAACCGCTAACACTAGTGAGTTTATAACAGCTAACACTAGTGAGTTTATAACAGCTAACACTAGTGAGTTTATAACCGCTAACACTAGTGAGTTTATAACCACTAACACTAGTGAGTTTATAACAGCTAACACTAGTGAGTTTATAACAGCAACAGTAGTGAGTTAATAACCGCTAACAGTAGTGAGTTTATAACCGCTAATACTAGTGAGTTTATAACAGCTAACACTAGTGAGTTTATAACCGCTAACACTAGTGAGTTTATAACCGCTAATACTAGTGAGTTTATAACAGCTAACACTAGTGAGTTAATAACAGCAACAGTAGTGATTTTTTAACCGCTAACAGTAGTGAGTTTATAACCGCTAACACTAGTGAGTTTATAACAGCTAACACTAGTGAGTTTATAACAGCTAACACTAGTGAGTTTATGACAGCTAACACTAGTGAGTTTATAACAGCTAACACTAGTGAGTTTATAACAGCTAATACTAGTGAGTTTATAACAGCTAACACTAGTGAGTTTATAACAGCTAACACTAGTGAGTTTATAACCGCTAACACTAGTGAGTTTATAACAGCTAACACTAGTGAGTTTATAACAGCTAACACTAGTGAGTTTATAACAGCTAACACTAGTGAGTTTATAACAGCTAATACTAGTGAGTTTATAACAGCTAACACTAGTGAGTTTATAACAGCTAACACTAGTGAGTTTAAAACCGCTAACACTAGTGAGTTTATAACAGCTAACACTAGTGAGTTTATAACCGCTAATACTAGTGAGTTTATAACAGCTAACACTAGTGAGTTTATAACAGCTAACAGTAGTGAGTTTATAACCGTAGTGAGTTTATAACAGCTAACAGTAGTGAGTTTATTACAGCTAACAGTAGTGAGTTTATAACCGCTAACACTAGTGAGTTTATAACAGCTAACAGTAGTGAGTTTATTACAGCTAACAGTAGTGAGTTTGTAACCGCTAACACTAGTGAGTTTATGACAGCTAACAGTAGTGAGTTTATAACAGCTAACAGTAGTGAGTTCATGTACACTAATACTAGTGAGTTCATGTACACTAATACTACCAGGGTAGTTAGTTATGTACTACTAGTGTGTTCAGGTTTTTTTTTTGCATTTGTGGAATATGACATATACCAATCAATTGGTCCCATTTTTAGCTCGACTATACGAAGAATAAGGAGAGCTATACTACTCATCAAAGCGTCGGCGTTGGCGTCGCCCCTTGGTTAAGGTTTTGCGTGCAAGCACACATAGGTTAATATCTCAGCAACTACTTGAGGTATTGCATTGAGACTTGATACAATGGTACTCAACCATCCAACCTACTCAATTAACCAAGTTAGATAACTCTAGTTTGCATATAATGCAAATAATAGGCCTTTATTATTTGACTTAGAAATTCTGGTTAAAGTTTTGCGTGCAAGCACACATAGGTTAATATCTCAGCAACTACTTGAGGGATTGCATTGAGACTTGATACAATGGTACTCAACCATCCAACCTACTTAATTAACGAAGTTAGATAACTCTAGTTTGCTTTTAATGCAAATAATAGGCCTTTATTATTTGACTTAGAAATTCTGGTTAAGGTTTTGTGTGCAAGCACACATAGGTTAATATCTCAGCAACTGCTTGAGGTATTGCATTGAGACTTGATACAATGGTACTCAACCATCCAACCCACTTAATTTACCAAGTTAGATAACTCTAGTTTGCATTAATGCAAATAATTGCCTTTATTATTTGACTTAGAAATTCTGGTTAAGGTTTTGCGTGCAAGCACACATAGGTTAATATCTCAGCAACTACTTTAGGGATTGCATTGAGACTTTATAAAATGGTACTCAACCATCCAACCCACTTAATTTACCAAGTTAGATAACTCTAGTTTGCATTTAATGCAAATAATTGCCTTTATTATTCGACTCAGAAATTCTGGTTAAGGTTTTGCATGTAACCACTTCTAAGTCAATGCTTCTGCAAATACATCATGTATTGCATTGAAACTTTACACACAGGCTCCCCGCCATTTAACCTTCTTATTTAATCAAGTAAGATCAGTCTATTTTTCATATTATATAATTTTTGCCCCTTTATTATGCGACTTAGAAATTCTGGTTAAGGTCTTGCATGTTAGCACACATAGGATAATATCTCAGCAACTACTTGATGTATTGAATTGAGACTTTATACAATGGTATTCAACCACCCAACTTAATTGAATAATCAAGTTAGATAACTGTGTTTTGCAAATAATGGCCCTTTATTATTACACTTAAAAATTCTGGTTAAAATTTTGCATGTAACCACATTTATGTTAATATCTCCGCACATCATGCAGGGTTAGACACTAACATTTTTCACAAGGTAGTCCCTCGGACTACTGGATCCAAAATCTTGGTAGTCCAGCAAAAACTCTGGTAGTCCATAAAAATGAAAGCCTTCAGTGTTTTGTGAGACTTAGCCTTCTTAGAACATTGTCAGTATAACCCTTTGATTGGTCATGATTTTTATCTGTCTCAATCTTAAAATTTCCACATTCTTCAAAACAATTTTTGGCCTTTAAATTTAATTTTAAAACCAAAAAAATGCTAAAATACCTCAGATTAAAAATCTGAAAACCATGCTAAAATACCCCTTAATCTGTCACTTTCAGGAAAATGTTGCAATAAATCACTTGACACTAAAACACCTCGACTGAGATCGTTGCTAAGTTATGGCACAAATGACAGACATCCTACTGATAAGCAATATTTGATTATTGGTATCCTACTATTCAGTATTCTTTGTTAATCTAAACAACATATCATATAATACTTAATAAAACATGATGAAATAAATTCCGAAAGTGTTATTAATTATTTTTTGTATGGGAGTAAGATAACAATTAACATGACGCTGCCTGTCACTCAAACTAGCGTCCAGATTAGGCAGGGCTTATCAGTTGCCGTTGCTATCCGCCATGACCTCATATCAACAGTAGTGTAATTACGCTGTTATATATATTTAACACAAATTATGTCTCATAATTGAGAGATAGTAAAGACAGTTTAAGAAATCCGAAATACTGACATTTTCCCTTTATGCTGCTAAAATTATAATTGATAACAAGGTACTGTTTAGTAGACTAATTCAATTCTCAAAATGTCTTAATGTAAACGTACATAATATACGTATATTTCCGTTTTAATAGCCTTAAAATAAGAAATATCATTATGAGAATTCGTGTACAATATTGATGATATCTTAGGATTTAGTTTGATTTTGAAATTTGTCTCCTTATTGTGCGAAAAGTTTTAAAACCGAGGCATATACATTTGCATTTAAGTTTGTTTGACATATTAGTGAAAAAGACACCTCAATTTATGTGAGTTACATTTTTTATTAAATTTAATTAAATATTTGATATATAGCTTAAGGTCACAAAAAGTATATACGTATAGATAAAACAAAATCATATTTTAAAATGACGCAAATCAAAGTAAAAACCTTTGCATGTATAATGACTATGGTCGTTTCAAAATTTCTATGCTGATTGTTAGAACAGTTTTGCATTTCATTTAAAACGGAAATTTATTCATTGAGAGAAACAATAAGGTAGTTATATAAATAATGATAATAATGCATTACACTAGTAAAAAACAGGTGATTCTGAATCGAAAAAGGAAGAAAAACAGCGAAATCCATTAAGTTTTGACAATGGATCTATACAAACATCTTTTTTTGTTGATTTTCGGATAGGAAATTAATACATGTTTTGTTTCCCTTTTTTTGAGTTTTAAAATAGAGACTGTTATTGTACTGTAACAAAATTCCGATGTTATTTAGAAATAAATTATTTTAAAGCCTAGACATTTTTCTACCTGAATTATACATTGCATACAATTAATAATAATGAACTTATTTAATGTTATACTTGGTTTTATTGCTATGTTTTACCATGTTCCATGCATTTTTTATCTGATTGTCATTTATAACTTTTGAATTATTATCGTCTGCTTCTGGGTATTTGTCGGAGGTCCTAAATTAAGAGGTCATGTGACACTGTAGGTGTAGCCTTATCGCTATCGGCGTGGTGTTAATTGTTATTTGCCCTAGCTTCAAAGTATAAATGTTACATTTTGGCGCGAAAATTAAAGCACACAACTCTGTCATCGTCTGCACTTACACTGCATTAAACCTGTTTTGGCCGTATGATTAATTTATCAGCTGTTCTTCTAAAAGCCAGTTTAAAAGATTTCATAAGCCAGACATAATGTTCCTTCTGTTTGCTTTAAATAAACACCGACATTTGGCAATACCCTAAACCATAATAATTATGACGTATTTTCAGAAAATCTAAAAATAGTAAAAACCGTCAAGTGTTTATCTGCATCGTATCTTTCATTGTTTTTGACTGAAAATGCAAGGGATTTAGAAAATCTGCCACTTGGACCCAAATCTACCTTGCTGACATTTAAGCAGAGGTGCACATGTCTGACGATTAAAACACACCATAGAGTGTGAAAATGTTTTTTCCCTTTCTAAATAAAGACATTCTACTGACTGGTTTAAACATTAATCGAAAGGCTATACGAAATGCGCGCGAAATTCGGTTAACAGTCCATGTTGTCCGGAACTGCTCGGCCATCCTCGGCAAGCTTTACAATGAGTGTTTACCGGTGATAATCGGCTTCTTGACATCAAGTTTTACGCAAGTTTAAGCGTAATAAAGATTTTATGCTCAATTAACTGATGTGATATTTACTTTCTTCTAGTAGTCCGACGGACTATTGACTTAAAATGTCTTGTAGTCCGACCATAAATCTGGTAGTCTCGGACTACCGGACTACTGTTAGTGTCGAACCCTGTCATGTATTGCAATGAAATCTAATCTAACAGTGATCCATGCATGTTTCGCCAAAACTTTTTAATCCTTACACTGAAAAGCGGCGGAATAGTCGAGCGCGCTGTCTCTGAGACAGCTCTTGTTTTATTTTAAAAAGTTTTGCAAGTCGAAAACTAGGGTATATAATTTTATTTAAAGAAGGGTGTAGTAAATGTAGTACAAAGCCATTTAGTTGTTTGTTATTTAACTAACATATGTAAAGTGTTACAATTACATGGACAAAAAACTGCCAAATGCAGGCTTCTCAGTTATGAGGACCCTTCTGCTACAGTACCAGGACCCGTATATTATACCAGCATTGTATGTCTCCGTGTTAAGAGACTTGCATGTAAGCCAGGGAAACCATAACTGTTTTGTTTATATTTTTATCATCGTTATTCTCTTCTTTTTTCGATTTGTTTAGGAACTTCTGATTAGGAATTTAAAAAAACAATTTGGAAAAATATGCTTTTTGCCACTGGGAACATGACAGAAAACCGGCTATAAAGTCGCTTCAAAATAAAACCCTGGAGTTCAAATACTCTTACACTATTGAGTTTATGTACATAGTATTAGTGAGTTTATTTACAATAATACTAGTAAGTTTATATAAATATACACTAATACTTACAATGTGTTTGCGGATGACCATTTTAGGATATATTTTTTTCAATGCATACCTTAAGAAATGTATTTAACTATTTATTATGAAAAAATAAAGAACTATCTTATAAATGGAAGTGTAAAAAATGCTACTGAAAGAGATTAAGCTAAATGTATCTGTTTTAAATTTATCCATTTATCTTTAATTCATATATTTATATAACATTTCAGATTAAAGAGTTAATTACTATTTTGTAGAAGTGTCCCATGTCTGCTGTGCTGAGTGAATATGCCTCCCGCATCAAGACTCCGGCTGAAGATCTAGTGTTGAACTTTGATGGTGATGTAGTGGATGTTACCCTTACACCAGAGGACCTTGAGGTTGAAGCAGGAGACATCTTTGATGTGAAAAGAAACAACGTTGTTATTATAAGATGATCTATATTGTCACCTGCAGTGTTATTGGACTTCTTATAGGCGAGCGTTAGACAGTTGGAGTTAAAAACATCTGGGAGAGATTTTTAATGTGCCAAACAGAATGTTTGAATGAATATAGTTCAATTTATTCTGGTAACTCTTAAGGTTACATCATTACATTACTATCATTCCTTTTAATGTATTGAACAAAATCCTTATGGCCCACAGGAATACTGTATGCAGTTGTATGCACAAGAATGATTTATCATTTGGTTTATTGTGACAGTGAATTTTGTCATTTTGATTGCTAGTTGATTGATTGATTGATTGATTAATCAATGTTTATTCAAGTTATAATACACCCAATATATATTTATATTTAGTAAAACTTAATGCATTAGACTAAATGTTAACAATTGAGGTAGAGTATATAGCTTACATACTACCAAAAAATAATCACATAACACGCTACAATCAAATATACAGGCAGGATAAATAAATTGCTACAAAATATTAAGTGCATTTGTAAACTAAGAATTTAGAAGCTATAGTTGGTAACTTGAGCTTAGTTTAGTGTTTAATTACCTAAGATGGTACATTTGTCAATATTTAAAAAAAACCCTTCTAGATCAGATCATGTTCTTGAGAAATTGCTAAAAAAAATGAAACTTGATAACTTGTTTGCTCGAGAATAATTTTTCTTTGAAAACTTTACCAAAGTTTTTAATCACCATATCCTATAAGATATAAAATTTTATATGATTTTCTATAATTTCGATGTTACAAGGTAAAATGAGTTAAGATTTATATTGAGTATTTTTTTAAATATTGGGGCCCAGATCTTGTATATAAAAGCAGTTAAGGTGGAACGCGACTATGATTTTTATTTCGAGTTACTTTCTGAAAATTGGTATACGAATAGAAGAGCATATGCCCAGTTAGGGACTGTTTTTACTTTTTCAATATTCGGAACAGTTTTGAATCTACGAGTCTTCAAAATATGCCACTGACCTCAATTTTGAGACGTCTGTCATATTTTTGCATTCCAACTACAATAACCGATATTTTCATCAATTCTTCGTTTACAGCTATGAAATTTCAACGTCAAGTGCGTCTTGTGAAAACGTTCACGCTCATATATTTTTCTTTCTTTTGATGAACGTTATTGTTTCTAAATTCGTCTATAACGTCATTTTTCGCGGGAAAAACGGCGTCGTGTTTCGCTGAAAAAAGTGCGCCTTTCTTAAATTCTTGAAAAAACTGCTCGTTTAATTTTTGACTTTTTTAAATACATGTATTCAATGTTTTATTACAAATCACCTGATATCAAGAAAAGGGTACCTCACCGACTTCGTTTTTGCGCAGTATCAAATAATCTAACCCCTATACCTGTTTCTTTTTCAATACGTAATGTATTCAAACGTTTAGCATGACGTTAATCGAATTGTTTTTGTTTATTAAATGGAAATATTAGAAATCTTAGTGTCTGATCAGTTTTATGTTAGGGATATTTGTAATTGTTGTAGTGCAAAATATCTAATTCCACACAAGACGGGCACTGAATAACCAGCTTTATAAATCAATGACTTAAATCTGGCAGCTATTTGAATGAGAGGCTTTCTTAATTATTAAGCAATCTCAATTGCCGAATTATAATATTTTGATAAAACATATCAATACTCGTTCCAGTCACTATGCTATGAGCTGTGACTATGCTGATTAGTGCTTTGTTTTTTGTATATACATCTATGTAGTAATAACGCAACAATAAACGGTTCTACTACTTTATTAATTACCAATTTCGTTAATAAGTATCAGTAGATATCTGCAGTTATATCCAGTTATAAGGCTCTAAACTAAGCAAAAGCATAGTAAATCCAGTGCGTGACACTCATTTCATACACAAAATATAACTAACAAATCAAAAAAATGATAATCGACAGAAATCTGCTTCTGAATATTACGGGAAAAAAATTGTCCTTTACAGTTTTGAACTTGAGTTTACATTCCATTTATTTTTAATTGATCGAAATCAGCACTGGTGAATTAAGATTTAATTTAAATGAACAAGTACAAGTGTGAACTTGAAATCCTAGCTATCTTCTCTAGAATGTCTTCAAATGTAATAAAACTTGATGATATGGCAAGGTATGCTTATACTTGGAAAGATATTCTTGTCCAAGGCTTATACACATAATGTGCGAACGAAATGGGGTATTGTTTTGGTTGAATATAATCTATAACAATATGATTATAAATATGTATGAAAATTTTAATTTAAAAAAGTTAACCAGTTCAAATTTTGGTGGCATTGACCAATTTCTTTTTGCGTAGAAAAAAATGTTCAATGGTTTAATTATGTCTTAGTGACAGTAAGTCTCGGTATGACTTGGAATTGTGTTCACTTTGTTTTTAAATTTGTATTAAGTTATGTTTATTAAAACTTAAACAAAATCTTGCCTTGTTTCATGTTTACACTATCTGCTTGCTATTCAATAAGCATGCTTAATGTTGAGGACAAATTCTGAAACCAGCTAGAATCTCTAGCTTCGAGTTTTAGACTGTCATACAGTTGTGAAGTTTGATTTAACTGGACATTCGCTTTTTAAAAAAGAAGTACCTTGGAATTGATATACATGTAAATTGCTTTGGAAACAATTTCAGCAGGGGTCTAATCACCTTAACCCTGCTTTGAGCCTGACTCCCTTTATCAAATGATAATCTTACTAGTTTTTCAGGATGGGTATTTATGGTCTGATAAAACCTGAAATGATGGAAGTATAGGAAAAAAATACAATCGGGGATACCTCGAATAAGATAGTACTGTAATGACAACTGCAACGTTTTGTCCCATGTTTATATAAATGGTTTCAACCTTGAGACTAATAACTGAACATTTTAGAGCGTTCATTATTGCTAGTGATTACATTGAAGTCCGGGCATTCCACAGAAATACCCACTATGTGGTGGTATATATTAGTAATGACTATGGAACAGTCAGTTTTGGTGACTGGGCAGTTGCTGTGACTGATATAATATTGGACGATCATCTGCACCATCTGCATAACTATATTTTGTGGTTTGGTGCATAGAGAAGTTTTGTGTACAATAATGAACACAAATCTATAGTCGCTATTCCAGCATTAACAGGTATGAACAGGTTCTTCCTGTCTACGAAAACAATCTTCACGGCAATGGCCCTTCAGGGAATAGTCCACACAACAACTGAAGGCTTACTGTTATCCTATTATATTGCACACAAATATCTTTATGATACACACTTGACAAGTTGCCTCCACATCAGCAAAACAATTTATCAGTATCTCTTGCTACCCTTCAAATGTATCTCAGCAACTACAAGATGTATTGCATTGAGACTTTACACAATGGTACTAAGAAGTTAGAAAGTTAAAAAACTTTATGTTGCATATAATGCTAATTATGGCCCTTTATAATTCAACTTAGAAATTCTGGTTAAGGTTCAGCATGTAAACACATTTCTGTCAATATCTCGGTAAATACATCATCATTGACACTTCAGACATGTGCAAATAATTGCCCTTTATTATTTGACATAGACATTCTGGTTAAGGTTTTGCATGAAAGCACGTATAGGTTAATTTCTCAGAAATTACTTAATGTATTTCATTGAGACTTTATAAAATGGTGAATGGTATACCATCCAAACTACTTGAATAATCAAGTTAGATAATTGTATTCTGCATATAATCCAAATAATGGCCCATTATTATTCAATTTAGAAATTGATCTGCATTTAAGCAGATTTAAGTTAATAACTCGGCAACTGCTTGATGCATTGCATTGCAACTTTACACTCAAGTATAATAATTGTATCTTGCAAACGATGCAAATGTTGTCTTTATTATTTGACTTAGATTTTCACTATATTATAGGATATTTTTCAAAGCATGTTTTTTTTTTATAGAATGGCAGTAATTAAATCAATAAAAACTGGTAATATTTAAGTTTGGTCTGTGTCGCCTCATATAGGTACAATGGTAGACCGAAACCAACAAAACGTACAGAGAACATGTTTATAAGATGATATTTAATTGAAGTCGCAAGACAGCATAACAACACAACATAAGCTCATGTGAGCTTTTGAATTGTCTAAATATATAAAAGGCATTGTGACCATAGCTTAACCGGCGTTCAAAGGACACACAATATTTGTTATGTTATATGTTACGCAATAATAATCACTAGCAGTTAATAATAATAATAATAATTCTTATTAAAAATAATAATAAAAATACTAATATTAATAATTATAAATATAATAAAAATAAAATCAAATATACATATAATAATAATAATAATAATAATAATAATAATAATAATAATAATAATTATAATAATAATAATAATATTTTCATCATTATTAAGCATATACAGCTTTACTGCAACCCAAATAAATATTATCACAGGTTTTTCAAATTAATTCTAATGGGGTCCTTGAAATTCAATATATTAAAGGGTAAACATAGTTTCTCTGTTTTAATTTACGGTTATACAAAATAATATCAAAACTGGTGAAGACTGTTCGCAGATGTTCTTTACTGCGACGTAGCATAACTCGAACATCACTTGATTACTGCGCCGGATTTTTGCGTAGCATTAGCCGATACATTTAGTTGAATGCAACCTACATCTCGTGACTTTCGGAGTTCTCACGAGCGTTCAATTCTGTGTTGATTTTCGTTCACTGAACTTCACAATGGTAGGTTAAATGAACGTTTTAAGTCAATAAATTGAATGGACTTCTACCAGGAACCATATATTTTCACATATACTAGATATTATCCAGCGATCGACAGTCAATCTTTATCTTAAATTTCTATGACGTAAAATAAAATCATGTTTATATGTGGTTGCAAATACAAAATTGTTTCCAGGTTACCACAAATTATAATTCTATGACTTGAATGATTTTACTTCTCGTTTCTGCTGCATTTAGATCAGTTGTTAAGATTATGATTAATTCTGCGCTGTGTATTGAAATCGCACATTATAAATAATAATAAATACTCATTCTAAAAATCAACTAAGATCTATTTTAAGGATTGACACATTTGTATAAAGTGTAATGTAGCATTATTTAGTTATTATTAAGTTATGAACATATAACCCATGGGTTGGAAACTGCCTTCTGTGTCTATCTATAGATTATCAGTGCTTGCTAGACCCGCGATTTCATTCCGGATCAAATCTGCGATACTTCCGGAGCGCATGCTCAGGATTGTGGTTTATTTATTTCCTGGATTTATTAACTGTTTTTGTCCTAAACTTTACATAAACTAATGAAATTCTTTCATCAGATTACCTTTGCCAACATTCACAATCTATACGAAAGTTCGACGGATGTCAGCTTTATAATTTGAGCCTTATACTATATCAAAATTTATTGCTATCAGTCTTTTTCTTATTTTTTTCAGCACTTTTCCTTTTGGGCTAGAAGTTTAGAAAACCATTTGCCCAAAAACAGTTTTACTTGCTCAAAATAATTTAAAAAAAACAACAACGAAAATCTAATTGTAGTGTCCATTTATTCCCCAAAGGATAACCGCAAATTGAAAACAAGGTTTCAGTCATCTCTAAGTCATCATCATCTTCACCATCCTCATCAGAATGTTTGCCACGCTGTTTTAAAAGATCGGTTTCGATTTTCTTTGAACTGCATTTTATCTGATGTACTAGTATTATTGTCTGCCTTTTTAACGCTTTTTTGGCTGAGCACCCTCAAAATATTTTAAAAACATAAACGAGAGAAGTATTCAATTACTAAGGGTCCAAGTGTCGAGCAGATGCTAAGACGATTATAAATGTATTATGAATTGAATACTACAAATGCTGAGCACGCGAAATGCTGTGATGTCACCAATTTATGCGTAAATATACAAAAGCCAATATTTAGAATGTTCATAACTGAGGGATTTAAATTTCGGAAAAATGCACTAGTCTTGCCTGTTCGGCCAGGGAATTATGACTTGTCCTAACCAGTATTCAGGGTTTCCGCCAGCCCTTTATGGCTTGTCGGGCCCGACGTGCCTTCCGCTGGCAAGGCCAATTACTGACTTGCGTTAATTATGCCGACATGTTTTAATCCGCGTAGCGACAATCCTTATCAAAACAATCATCAGTTTTGACAATACCCGATTTTGTTGCGATTACAACGGTTGACTGACAGCCAGAAGGCGTGTCGGGACTATTACGACATTTGTATCGGCCATTCAGGATCGACGACAGCATGAAGGCGTGTCGGTGAGGTTCAGCAGTGCCAATTAACCAAACTCCTCCTATTCTTTATCAGAATTGGAATGTGTGAAAAACACCACTGTCATAATTGCGACCTTCATCCCTATAATCATCTATGATTACAATAAGTGTTAATTGATTTTGGTAATATAAATCATGTGTCGTTTTATTTTGTTTCTTAATCCTGAGTCCGTTTGTTAACCAATTATTAAATTATAATTGAGAACCGTGTTAAGATATCTGTGTTATTATAAACAAGGGTTATGCTATGTCGTCTTAATTAATTGAGTCGCGTTCCCGTCTTTAGTTTAAAAGTGTAAAGTTATATTTTGTGTTGCTTATTATTAAACTTTGATTATTTTATCGTTCTTTTAATTTATTTAGAAAAAAGATAAATAAATCTGAAAATACACATTACATTCCCTTTAAGTAATTATTTAGCCAACCCGGCTTTAAAAATATTAGCTGTTGCAGCTTTAAATACGAATACACGAGCAGTCGCTTTGCTCCGGACTCTTTTGTGTTCCAGCATGCAGCATGCTTTACACGTTTTGCTGTGACGTCAACGGTGTCAATATAAATAATACCCGCACTAAACGAAACATGAGACGATCAATATCGTCGATATTGTATTGTCGGAAAACTTGAGAAATACCAATAATTAAGGAAGAGAAACCATTTAACCTTTTCACAAATAATTTTAATGTTAATCGGACTTTAGTTGGTAATTCTAAATCATAGGAACATATATAATGTTTAAACTTGAACATGATATTATTTAATCTATTATGAATGGTGTTTGATTGTTTATTCTCATTTCCCAATTTCTATGAATGATTTTTTTCTGTTACGGTTAGGGTCAAATTTAAGTTATGGTTAATATTTATAAGCCTTAATAAATAATTTAAATAATTTAATAGGTAACAAACTGATAGTAAAATCGTTCCTCATTAATTTTGTTAATGTGAATGTGTCTTGCCTCAAACTGAACATTTGAGGAACCTCCAACAACAAGATGGGGGAGAATCAAAGAAAGATGGAATTAGTATGTACAGAAACATAGTATGAACAGAAACATAGGGAAATGAAATGGAAACATTATATATTGTTGTTGATATACATGTAGCAATACTTAGCTACTCTATCTGTAATAAGTTTCACTAAAATGTATACAAAATTGCTTGGTCTTGCAAGAACTGCTTCGGTCCTGCAATGTAGACTGCATTGCGCGACCTCGTATACGGCAATTTGGTTATGACTTTCATACAGACTGCATTCAAGACAAAGTGGTTTCCATTCTAAAATCAGGAGAACTGACAGAAATTAACAGAGATCGCCGGTTATCTCCTTTCAAAGATTTGACAGATTTTCCCAATACTTGCTGAACCGACTTTGAGGATTGTGCATAAAGTATTTCTTCTGATTGTGTCACTAATATGGAGTTTCCAAATACATGGTTTATATACAAAGATGAATTGATGAATATAAGGGCCTTTGTGCCTAGTTTCAATTTTGGCCTGGTCCAAAATACCCAGTCCAGCCTGGTCCATTTTGGCTTACTTTTATTTTTTGTATTTGTTCTCAGAATCAACAGAATAAATGACAATTTAAAAAAACTGATCTGTTTTATTAACATACTAAAGAGATTTTTCTTGGTGCAATGTACTGCCTTCTATAGGCTGTTTCCCCTTGTGAAAAAGCTTCCATTTCCCCCAAAAATACATTTTTAAATCTGGCAAGCACAGTTTCTGTGAAAGAATAAAAAAACGTGTTTCTTGAAAAACAAACAAGACAGAACCAGCTTTTTTACTGTTTGATGTATAATAATAAAGAAAGTCCAAACATGTATATTTGTATATATACGCTATTTTGGCATGATTGTGTATTTCCCAATCACATTTTTGCCCAATTTGCAAGACATTGGCGGTTAAAATTAATTGAAAAAAATACTGCAAAGTCTACACCATTCTGTTATTTGATACAGATATTGTGAACTTTATTGTGTTAAAAAAGTGTAGAAAAAAACAGTTGGGGTCTGAGTAACAAAAAAATAATGGAAACTCAAAGAATTCGAGGTAAATTTGTCTTTCCCAGTCAAGAAGACCAGTGTAAGCAAACAGGGCTACAGCTTGAATGGGAAGGTTGAAGATTGACTTAAGTGCAATGTACTAGTTTCTAATGGGTGAAGCTTTAGTGCATTGGATTAGTTTCTAATGGGTAAATCTGTAGTGCAGTTGATTAGTTTCTAATGGTTGAAGCATTTTTTGGGCTTTACTAAGTTAATATTTGGGTCTGCCATTTTCAACACCATGGGTTTTGAACATACATGTATTAAAACCCCATCAGGATATGTTTGATAGTTTGACCAATGGAAACACATTTTATGCCCTAAAACAATGACTCTTGACCTTCAAAGTCTAAGGAGAGCCTTGTGTTGTATACATATGTTACCATCTTAAGATGAACAGAAACAATCTGACAATAAGATACTAATGATTTGTTTACCTCTTATATCTTTGAAGACAATTAAATTACTATTTTCAGGATGTGTTTTTAATGATCCGGAGGAAGAAAATGACAGTTTTCACAGATGCAAAAGAATCTACGACAGTGTTAGAAGTAAAGAAAATTGTAGAAGGCATAGTGAAACAAAAGCCAGAGGATCAGAGACTGTACAAAGATGAACAGGTACTTCATTTACATTTGATTATGAGCAGTTCGTTGACATTAAATAAACTAGTTTTTCCAATATGAAATGTGCAAATATTTGCAAAAAATCCTGAAATGCATTATATTGATTGGGTGTTTATTTAAACAAAGGATTTTGTGAACAATCATATGACAAGTAAAATTGACTGTTTCATAAATGAAAGCTTAACACAAGCTTTTTCTACTAATTGAGGATTGTACATTTTGCAATAAATGCATATAGTTTACCAGCCCTAAAACAGCTACTGTATGTTAAATGTGTGTTGTTGCAGCCATTAGATGACAACAAGTCGTTGGGTGACTGCGGATTTACCAGCCAGACAGCGAGGGCACAAGCACCTGCAACTATAGGACTTGCTTTTAAGCTAGAAGGTACACTTATTTCTTCACCTTAGTGATGACATTATGTAAGATAAGAGGGTAGAGAAATTAGGCTTCAATCCTTGAGTCTGTTCCAGGCAATAATCCAGAATTGTTGTTCTAACTCCCCTTAATGATTGAGAAAGACTGAACCCAAAACCTCTTGGATGAGAGGCAGACACCCACACAATAAAGTTACTAAAAGATAAATAAGCCATTGTTCTATTAAGTAAGCATCTTTGAGATTGGCTGCATACAACATTAGTACTGTTTTGTTAGGAAAGCTTTTTTTTGTGTAAACCTTTTCATGGGAAATATAGGTCGCATTGGCTGCAGCTGCAGCATTAACTACACCATGTACAGACAATTTGCATTTAATTATGATGACACATAGTGACATGTGTGGGAATAATAACTCGGTCAAGTCCAATAATGGGGTTAAAGGCCTCTGTAACTCATTGAAGTTGTAGGTTTGGGCATTTTGCAGACAATTACTTTAATTTATTTTGTATTCAATCATGATAAAACTTTCTCACAGTGTTTACAGGCATAATGTCTCTGTCAGTTTCATTGTCAGGTAAATCACCTTAGTAATCATTAATAGTTATTTCCCTTTTACATTAGAATACAGCTGGCTTAGTTTTTGTTTTAACAGTATGCTGATCAGATGAAACTGTGATTGTACTACACAGTTTTGCTTTTTGGTATTACAGTTATTGGTTTTTCTTTCATTTTTTTGGTCCTTTTAATTGCAATGATGAACGAACAGACACCTGGGATTTATCTTCATTTTCCCCTTTTTTATTCTCCAAAATGCTCATATACGCCCTTTCTGAGAATAACAACACTTTCTTGACGTCCTAGAATAATCATATGTTATAGGCTATTGCTTACTTATGGTTTAGTAGACCAAAAATAAATGCTTTTTTTTAATGTTCAGTGCAAAATGCCAAGTGAATGCCTTTATTTTACCCAGTGAGTATGCTCAAGCTTCTAAATAACAAAAGTTTTAAAACCAATTAAAGACTATAGAAATTTGGTGGTTGTTTTGTTACTAAATGAATATTTGGCTGTTTGTTATTTGTTTTTTGGGCTGTCTTTATTTTAATGTGAATATGTGCGGCAAGCCTGCTGGCGGAGGCATGAGCATGAACACTAATAGAATGAAATAAAAGCTAATTAAAATATTGAAAACGGACTACAATTGTTGGACTTAAAATGCCATTACAACATCTTGTGTTGCATGTAAAAGTGTACATGCCAGAGTGATCAAACTCAGATCTTTCCCATTTTTTTAATGCAAATGTTTTTTTGCATTTGTTTTTAAATGATTTTGTTTAATAAGGGCTGAGAAAAACAAAAGCAGATTGAATGATATAATATATCCTTGATGGCTTTATTATGATTGTTTTGGACAATATTGTTTTGAAATCCTAGTTAAAATTTACTTGAATTACTTTTAAATATGATGAAAATATTTGGTCAAAATCTGATTGAAAATATATGCAAAATTTCCAGTATTGGTTTTTATAAAGTTGGCTTTCAACCTGCAGATGGAGAGTTTGAACCTTTGGAGGTGACCCCACTATCGAGTCCACCAGAGCTTCCCGACGTGATGAAGCCCCAGGACTCGCCGTCGACACATGCACAGGAGCAGACTGCCTCATAGTTCCCTTCCCGCGATACACATTCACTTATCTCCTTTCCTCCTGCCCGCCTGTGCGGAGAATGTGTTAAACTATCCACTATTCACCACCTGGCTCAAAGTTGAATAAGCTTTTGTTATAACTTGTAGCGATAATTCACTGTACTGCCTGTAGTATACAAGCAAAAGTTTCCACTTAAAATTATATAGGTTTCTTTAATATCTTTTTGACCCATACCTTATTCGATGTTGTGCAGTTTTTAATGTTTTTAATTTGAACACCTTGCAAATGTAGCTCTAAGGGTATTTAGATACAATATATATTACTGAATATATGAGTGACTGACTTTAACCTCATTCTTGAATCCCCTTGAGCTAGTGGCAAATGCATATTCAGCTTTTTGCTCAGTTATGTTTACTTTCAGTTATTTTTGATAGGTTTAAAAAGGAAATTCAGTTGTAGGAATAACAATTCATTGGGGAAAATAAAAGCAGGAAATAATAGTTAGTACAGTAATGAAAAAATGCAGTGTTTCTAGCTATTATATAATTATTTACGATAATGAGCACTTCTCTTTTCTGAAAGTATTTTTGGCACTGTGGAAGCAAAGTGATTAATTGTGTAATTAATACTAAGGTTGTGTAATAGCTAGAGTGCACTGGTTTGGTGATAGTTTTTGTCTCTATTTACTCATCTTTTATTGTTCTATTGTGTTTTTGTGATTTGTAGGCTCATATCCAACATTGAACACCCATGCAATAAACTGTAAAAATGATCTATTTAATTTTTAAACCCTGTACCATTTAATATTTTAAGACATTTTTTGGCATGAAATTGCCAGAACTGCTGCACTGGAAGCAGATAGGAAAACAGGAAGAACTTACTTGAAAAATACTCTGACTCTGAAAAATTGTAATCCCAAACATATCACATAGAATAGATCTTATAGGTAAATCTAAAAGATGGACTAAACATACTTAATGTTGTTTGTGGAGTTTTTTTTTATGAATCTCTTCTTAACCAAACAATGACTTAGCATTAAAGTAATGTTTTGTTCGTATGGTATTTATTACTATTTAACATCAGTTAACATCTGCTACTATTCAGAAGTAAAAAATGATACCTATGCAATTAAGCAAAATGGTAATTTGTTAATAAACACGCTGTCTTAATATCATCATTGGATTCTACTGTCATTTTTGTCTTAAGAGTAGGTCCTACACCTGTAGTTTTGTTTGTTTATTTTATGTTTACCAAATAAGAAGATGTACATGCTCTTCATTTAAGACTAGTGTACAGCATCAGTGTTCTCTGACTATGTTAATATGTGAAATATTGCTTTTCGCTGAACTTGCATTGTTGTAAGTTATAATTTATTAAATATTTGTAAACTTGCAAGTTGAAGATCAAAGTAAAAGTTTTGTACTAATGCAATTTGTTTTGTCTTGTTCCTGCTGGTAATGCTCTGCCTTGTACTGGAACAGTTGTTTAAGACAGGCCGACCAACTGGTGGCTGTCAGTGCATGTTCAGCGCTATTTGATTGGAACAGTATAATTGTTTAAATTTATTTTAACCGAAAAATCCTTTATTGTCGTGCTTGTTTTGGGATAATTCAACATAAACACAAAGGCAGTTCGGTGTATACGAGTGCGTCCAAGTTTGGCTTATAACTTGGCCATTCATTGGGTGATTTAAAATGTATTGGAACATATGTTCATCATGAGAAACCGGCGTATTGGGTGCAATATCAATATGTAGGTCAAAGTTCAAGGTCACACCCAATGATCATTGGTCAACATCCACTGTTTGGGTTGTTAGTTGGTCACGCATACGTGTTTTTCAATAACTTGGCAAAAATAATCATCACAAAAGACCGCTTGTCGCTGCAATATCCATCTATAGGTCAGAGGTCAATGTCATACTCGAGCCTTGCCCGGGTTGTAACTTGGCCATCATGCATGACGAACTAAAAATAACTTGAAACTAATGTTCACTGAGAGGACGCTGAGTTGCGTACAAGACTGTCTGTAGGTCAAAGGTCTAGGTCACACTCTGGATCATTGTTCAGGTATTGGCTTTTTAGCTCACTATTCGAATAACTTGAAGGCAATACTACCCGCCCCAGCGTCGACGTCGGCGTCCGGTTAAAGTTTTAGGGCAGGTTTGGATTTTCACAGAAGTCCAATACCCTTCATTCAATTCGCTTAATACTTTACACACTTGTTCAGGGCCATCACAAAATGAGGGTAGAAGACTCCATTTTATCCGTTATACAAATTATAGTCCCTGATTGACTATGGAACTTGGATTAAAGTTTTAGGGCAGGTTGGGATATTAATAATCACTTCTATACCCTTCGTTCTATTGACTTAATACTTCACACAGATGTTCAGGACCATCACACAATGAAGTTACATAACTACACATTATCATTAATACAAGTTATGGCGCCTGATTGACCTAGGAATTTGGGTTAAAGTTTTATGGCAGGTCGAAGTTGAGGGGCAAGTTTGGATTTAAATAAAAAACTTCTATACCCTTCATTCAATTGACTTAATACTTCGCATAATTAATTGGCAGCCATCTTACTATAAGGTTACATAACTCCATTTAAACAAAAATACAAATTATGGCCCTTGATTGACTTTTTAATTTTCTTTTTATTTCTTTTGACGGGCACATTTTTATATTCTTAACCAGGTTTTCACACCTGGAAAACAACTTATTAGAATGACTTGCGTCATTGTTGAGGCGGGCTGGTTGGAGGGCAGCGTCAGTCACATTATGTATTGAATAATTTTAGCTAGGTTTGATATAAAGTGACCGAACTTGGTATATAAGAAGAGTTTATGGAGACCTTTCATGGGATGGCGTTTGAGGCCCCTAGGATGAAGGTCAAAGTAACTATTAATGGAAAAATGGTTGGTATTGAATTACTTAAGGGAGGGTCGACATATTGCGAGCAAACTTGGTATATATAAAGAATTTATAGAGACCTTTCATGAGATTGTGTTTTGGGGCCCCGAGGGTTAAGGTAACTGTTGACTTTTTTAATTTGATTTTTTTTATTGCTTTTGACGGTCAAAGCGGCGTAGTCGAGCGCGCTGTCTTACGACAGCTCTTCGTTTAATATCATTGCCTTGCATAACCATCAACTGTCCTATCACGGTTAAAAAGTATTCTTTCTCAGAATTGTTTCATGATTGTGACATTGGCGGGCTCGACATTGTTGGCAGTTTGCCGACAAGCATCTTGTTTTTGCGTACTTGAGAGGAACATTCAGTGAAACGTGCTTTCAACTTTATCTTGTGTTTCGTTAATTATTTCATACACATTTCGAAATGATCATAGTAAATGTATTCGAAAAGGAATGATTCAATGTTTGATGGTGCATATATGTAGATTAATGCTACGATAAAAAGGTTTTAAGCACATGTATGCAGATACAATTATATTCGAACTACCATAGGGAATTGGTTAACTTGACTTGACTTTTAAACAAAATGTTCTTTGTAGGAACACTACAACTGGCAACAGGTCGATGTTTCGGTGCAACTTGATGTAAGATATAATGTTCGTGAAATCGTTGATAATTCCCATCAGACCCATGATAATGGGCGCCTGAAACCATTGCTAACACTGACAGACCGTCAAGTGGAAGCACCGTCAGCACCTGGTTTATATGCCGCCAGCACACGGTACTCCCCCCTGAACCGCATATTGATTAACTAATTACAAGGGAGATAATCCGACTGCAGGTACACGCATATCTACGAAGATATTTCCTATATAACAGTTGCAATGATTTGTTAAGCTGTTAGCATAACATGTTGAAAACAGAGTTTCTACTGCATAACCGATCATTTTTTTAATCAAATCAAATTACAGAAGCCCTAGCAGCAAATATTAAAATATACCACAATAAATTCATCGGGAAAATGAAAACATAAAATACATATGCATACTATTTTTTTTCATTTTGTTGGAGCAATATTGGTATTTCGAAAGACCTTCAAAGCATTATAAATATTCTGGAATATCTTTCATGTTATCTTATAATTACATCTACTTATCATGCTTATGTGAAACACACAGAATATTTAAGGTTTGGTTTAGTTATTCTAAGTCAATTCAAGGTATTTTACAGGCGGTAGCAGGTGTCTCCGCGGGCGAAATCTTCGATAATCGATCCCTAATGTTTATGTTGATATATTATAATACCATACATATATATTATGCTAGGGCTGTCTAAGAGAATGAGCTTATTAACAGGCAGACGGGAGACACACGTCAACTCGGTACAGAACATAAAGAACTTTATGAAAAGAAGATCCGTGGAAAGCGTTTGTTATTCATATATATTCGATCAAGTATTTCATTTAAAATGATCATTACTGTATTTATTGTAGTTATACAACTGTTGCAATTGAAAAGCTTAACTAAAGGACACATCGTTGAAATAAATGAAGCTGGTAAGAATAAATTTCATGGTCAAATCAAGATGCGGAATCTGATAGTTTCGGTTGAAGATGTTAGTTTTGAAGGGTGCATCAATGAATGTAGATTTCGCGCGTCTTGCACGGCCGTGAATTACCACAAATATAATAACCTATGCGAAGTGGACATAGAGCCTAGTCCTCAAGTTGTTTCGACCGAAAAAAGAGGTCTACTTCACTGGATAAAACCAACGCAAGAGGTACTAAAACTTTATTATCTTTATATGAACTCTTATAAACGCTGCCTGTAACCTTATGAGGAAGTTGGTACTTTTTAACGAATGAAATACTCGTTCACATAAGCAGTTAGACCCGTGAAGGGTCAAAGCCACCACATGTATAATACGTTATATAAATTATATAGAATACAAACAGGAGCTCTATAGCGGAATCGATCTTATATCCTATTGGAAGAGCGGCCGCTTCGATGCAAAAGGCCCAGGGTTCAATCCCGACCGCGTCTTACCGAAATATATCAAAACTATGGAACCAATAGCCCCAATGCCTGGTGTACTGGCATTTCTTGAAAATTTGGAGAAGACAGTTCTGGTAAAACACCTGGAAAGTTCTTTCCCGTGTATCGGTGTTGTATACATGATTTGAAAAAAACCCCACACACTAAGGGGTCTTCTTGAAAAGAGCAAACAGAGTAACTGTCACTGGAAATCGCGGGGACTTATAACTAACGTCATAGTCTTGACTGCTGACGGCGAGGTTCAGACGTTAATAAACACTAAAACACAATATAGCGGAATAGTGGTGTGCGATTAGGAACACGATATTTCCGCAACTGATCGGTGCATGCATTTTCAAATAAATTAAAAACAAAAACTTTTTATTAGAATACAACCTTCATTTTCAGCCAATGAGATTGCATATAGGCAACCATTAAGTAGTAGACTTAATCATTAAAGGTCTAGTTTAAGGAATGTTTGGCATGATAATCCCCTGCTGTGCATCTCCTGCTAAATGCACTGGTGTCACAGTAGGGGCCAATTTCCTGTGTATTCGTTTATTGGCTCAGGGCCATTTAGGGTCCTTTTCTATAAAAAAACATCGAAAACTGCACAGCAGGACACTCAGATTTGAGATCTGATAAGCCATTTAACTATTAATTACACTCATTTACAGCAGTAAGATGGCAATCTAAATCAATGATTGCATTTATTTATTTCATATATGGACGCATGTTGCGAGAAAATACTGATTAATCATCCGGCGTATGTTCGCCCTGCTACTGGCGTAGTTGCCTATTTTCACCCCGCCACGAGGAGTATTTTCGCTTTTTAGTAGGCATGCGCACATTATTGAGCATCCCTTAGTAAACCCAAAATAGAGGAAATGTCAGTGGAAGGGACTTATGATGACGAATAACTGAAAACTAAATATAGTCTTAAAAACTATTATAATAAATGCATAATATTAATGAAATCTGAGAGGCAAACTAAACGGTTAAACTTGAATAAGGTTGTCCTAGAATACATTCTGGTTTGATAATTCATTTGAAAACAATATGCGACAATGCACAAAAAAGATACAAACGAACCTACATACGAACAACGTTCAAAGTGACAATCTTTGGCAATAATACAGTAACTGAAATACTACGAGAGCACAACTGGAACATAATCCTACTGAAAATTGAATGTAGGCATTTAATTCAATGAATTTTTTTAATTTAAGTTTTCTTTTACAGCGGTAAGTTTAATATGAACTTGTTTAAAATTGCAGCGGTAAACAGGATTTGTTTCGAAAGCGTTTTGTGCATGCCGACCGAAGGCGAACATTAAACATACGCCATCTAGCGTTTTCGTAGTTTCGACTGATTGGCAGATTTTTGCCCCGCCACAAGGTATATTTTCACCCTGCCACAAGGTATATTTTTGCGCCGCCACATGACATATTTTTGCCCCGCCACATGACATATTTTGCCCCGCCACATGGCATTTTTTTGCCCCGCTACACGGCATATTTTCACCACGCCACATGAAATATTTTTGCCCCGCCACATGGCATATTTTCACCACGCCACATGGAATGGTTTTGCCCCGCAACATGGCATATTTTCACCATGCCACATGGAATGTTTTTGCCCCGCCACATGGCATATTTTCACCACGCCACATGGAATGTTTTTGCCCCGTCACATGGCATATTTTCACCATGTCACATGGAATATTTTTGCCCCGCCACACAGATTTTATTATGCTCCACCACATAGAATATTTCCACCCCACAACATGACATATTTTTGCCCCGCCACATGAATTATTTTTGCCCCGCCACATGGCATATTTTCACCACGCCACATGGAATATTTTTGCCCCGCCACACAGATGTTTTATGCTCCAACACATGGCATATTTTCACCATGCCACATGGCATATTTTCACCATGCCACATGACATATTTTTGCCCAGCCACATAGAATATTTTCACCATGCCACATGGAATATTTTTGCCCCGCCACACAGATGTTTTATGCTCCACCACATGGCATATTTCCACCCCACACCATGACATATTTTTGCCCCGCCACATGACATATTTTTGCCCCGAAACATGGCATATTATGAATTTTCGCACTCCATTTAAAGGATATTAAACAAAATAGTACATAATCTTTAGTATATTGTGATTGCAGAAAAACCATTTCAACATACATACCGTCTTTGTTTGAGTATTTATACTAGATTTAGATATTGAACGTTGTGTGGTCTTTTGAGCCTCACTCTACATGGTATCTACAAGTATAAATGTGTGTGCCATTTTGTATGAATCAATTTCTATTTCTTGTTCCATATATTTTAGAACCAAAGTATTCAGTTTTTTACCTAAAGTTGAATTTTATAGAGCCGTTTCCCGTGCAAATCCCCAATTTAAATGTACACAAATGTAAAAAGTTATTATGATGGTTGCTGACTTTTGGTTTTCCCTTTCTGACAACGCGACTTTCTGATTGCGTTAAGGTGCACAATTGCCGCGTTATCGATCTAAATGTTGCGTATTTTGGCGTGTTTACGTTTACGCTCCGCCAACTCGAATCTACGACTAAGTAGCAATTTGACTCTATATCGCCTTTTATCTTAATGGACTCATTGTAGTTTATATAAACATTTTTTCGTTGGTGTTAAATTGCAAAGAAAATCATGAGCCACCATAATAGCATGCTGTCATGCTCTATTACTTAATATAGGATATACTGTAAAAACCTTATATGCGACCACCCGGTTTTCACGACCACCCCGCTGATGAGATTTTTTTTCCGAACAAATATTTTTCATGTACATAAAATTATTCAATATTTCATGTTTGTATTTCTAATCGATTCTATTCTTTTAGATTTTACTATCAAACTCGTTTTTCAAGCAAAATGTTCAAAATCTTTGCCCTATCACAAAAGCACAAAAGATTACTAGTGTTGCGATACCAGGTATACTTAAGTAACCCATTTAAGCCAATACAGACAACATTTTGAATGAATAACATAATGGTTACCACCTATCTTGGTTCTTAAGTATGTGACCACTTCTGAAACATAAAAACCAAACAATTTTACTTGGTAGGACGCTGTAGAGTGCGGCACACATTCGTGTAAGCCTGGCTATGTATGCAATATTCAGGAGAACAAGTGTGAAGTTAAAGGTAAGCTTATCGTCAACAAAGGAACGGAACCATATTTTAGGCAAAGATGGTTAAATAGTCATTATTATTGTGGGAAAATGAAAGGCGTTTGCAAAACTTAATACATTTTTTCCTATGGTGGACGAACTATATTTTACCAACGATTATTATCCACCTATCATGGAATCGCTTCTCGATTGAATGCCTTTTCTGTAAATCAAGGGTTTCAGTCAACGATAATTAAACATGTCCTTTATTTTGTTCGACTAAAACATTGTACATGAAGAAATATAACTATTGTATAAGAAGCTGTAATCCTGTGAATAAAAAAATAAAAGTCCATCTCTCAAATATGCTTGAAATATACTTGATAAGTTCAAGAAGTTTTAATAAAGAAATTTTTTTTTGCGGCAAACACATTGTTCTACTTCTTTTTCAGAATGTATCCCATTGCCATTTTCGAATAGCACCGCCATCCTCGGCAACGTAAACGCCATTGGAGCCAATGTAAAGATGCGGTGTAAGAAAGGCTTTGTCGCACAAGGACCGGCAACAATCACTTTGACGTGTGGAACGGATGGAGCTTGGAGTCCAGAACTTTTAATTTGCCTGCCAGGTATCTTATCAAGCAAACTATCTTAATAATTCAAGACTTATTGCTGCTTGGCCATTTTTCTTTTGTTTGATATTTATTTACTCCAACTTAACATTGTGTAAGTCAAAGGAATGCGCACGTTAATGGAAACTTTCACGTTATTTTCCATGGATGTCATTAGTCTAATGTGATACATATTTACACTTTCCAATAGACAAGGGTCTTTGGATAACATTTAATATTGCAAGAAAAGTGAATACTTATCAATAACTTATTTCTTTCAACTTTCCTTAGAATATAACCATCACTTCCAGCTAATTCAATTGCAGATATACAATCATTTAGTACCAGCCTTATCCTTAAAAACTTCATCTTTTGCGGGTGTTGAAAGGTCCACCTACTGCCACTCATCCGACACACAATTCCTGCGTCAGAATTTGCGTCTTGGGCTTATCTCAATGCTCCGTTTACTGAAATAGTCTGATGTTTAGGCGATTACGCACCTAGATATCGACCTTACGTGTATGGAGCATTATCCACATATCCTCTATATTGTGCCACAGACATTGAATGCGAAATGACGGCTATTCGGGTGGTCGGGTTACATGTTTTACTTAATCTATAACATGGTTTAGACAACATGACGCTCTCTATTTGAATGTTTTACGGCGTATATCAATCATGTCACCCCTGCTTATTTCCTACACTTTTTAGAACGCTTAAACTAAGATTTACCCTCATGCGAATTATGATAAATAATAAGTATTTATTTATTCACACTTGAACCTATTCAGTCGCGTCTTTGATGTCTTGCATCAAAAATCGACTTGTTTTTACTGCAATACCAATTCTGCTTGTTGCGGTTTACAACTACCTGTGTTTGTCTTAGCTTGAGAAGGAGCCACAGAAACCCGGTGTACAGATGTGGTCCGTTATTGGCTTCCTATGTGTTCCCTAATTAGGTCAAAGGTGAAGACAGACACTTTTGCAACAGAGTGCACTGTAAAGTAATGTAATTTTACAATGAAGATATTTCTTACTTTCTTAATTCCCCTTCCAGTATATTTGCCTAAGCACTAAGCAACCCTCTATTTTCTTCCGTCTTATCATTTTTATACATATTTCATTTTCTATGATAAACCACTATCAGCCGTAAATCAAGCTTTATTAACAGTGTTGCACTCAATACAAGAGCAACTTTTGTTAGATCTTGTATTTCGTCTTTTATCAGCAACGTTATTCCATCCATTTATACTATCAATACTATCACATCACTACCAAATTGTTCATAATAGGTTTCTTTACGAGCATTATTGCATACATATTTATGAGGTAGACGTTTTAATTTTAACATAGCAGTTCAACATAATTTGAAATGCTAAACGTAAAAAGGAACTTAATGAAACAATGGTAAAAAAGTTGGGTCTCTATCAATACAGTTCAATATTTTATACGTAGAAATGAAAAAAAACACTTAGTGTACCATGAAAATATAAAAGTGTTCTGTATCATCATCAAATTTCCCATTCAAAGCGCGTATGCCTGTCTGTTTTTCATAACTTTAATAACATTCTTTATCGTTGACACACTGAGCAATCCATAACCTACTTGCAAATAATCATTAAGGTGCTATTTTTCATCTGACACAAAATCTGGTAAATCTCATGTTTTTAATTCATATCCCCACACACAATCAAATTGAAAGTATCGCCCGACATTATACAGTAATCTGTCCACTTGATACATCTTTCTATTTCCCAAGCCCCACCCCCTTTCCCGAACGATGATAAGCCTAACACACCAGTGCCGTTAACCATTAAATATATTTTAGAGTCGACGAAAGTTATGAAGTCGGTTCTGTAATGGAGCCCGCAGGTGCTACTTTCTTCTAAAAATATATATATTTGGAGTATAAGTCCATTTTCAATTCACTGACAAATTATAAAGGGATTTCGAATGATCTCTCACGGTGTTTAGCCATTCGGCGTAAAACGTTCTCATCTGTGTTCATACATTTCCCGGAATATTTCGTAAACCTCTACTGTCGGACCGGCTGTCAAGTCTATACTTTCATTAATAGCACAGCGTAGTGGGGCCATTTCTTGTCGACACATACATAAGCTTGTTATACCCGTACCCGGACTTTAACAACATGTACAAAAAATAACATAACAATTTTTAAAGAAAACCTTTCTCTGCATGCCATCAGATTTAAACCAGCTATGAATAATGCTTTTGAAGCATATCGTGCCGAATTGTCTGTTGATAGTTGTTTGTACAAAGATATGAGATCGGTCTCAAACCGCAGAACAAGTATATGCATTGAAGCCGGAAACTTGAAATGAGCCTATAATTGGTTTAACCTGACTTGAAGTCCAAGGCAAGCATTGCTAAGAGATCACATGAACGGTCTTTAATTTTCTGTGGTATGATAGATATGATAAGTGTTTATTTATGCACTGATATTTGCATGAATCTCTGCATGTCAGAATAAACTTCATTTGACATAAAAGCAGCTAAAACTACAACTATATTGTTGTGTCTTGCTTGTACGATTGATAAAGAAGTCTTTTGAAATAATACTTCGATGTATGTCGTTATAATGCAATGAAACATATTGGTTGAGGTACTTGCCCAGTTACAATCATATCATGTCAAATATGATAAGTTCTACCTGCAAACAGCATGTCCCCCATAGGGATATTGAATACAAAATATAGTGACGCAACACGGATAAAATAGAACAATAAATTGAAATACATGTAATTAAATTAATTGAGTTCCTTGCTCAGCAGCATATTTTACTGATGTTTTCATTTTCTTTCATTCTTTCCGACGAAATATTGAGTTTTATCGGTGAAATAACAACAGTTAAAATATCATATCAAGGTCATTTTATTTTGCAAATAGACACTTATATTTGCCGCTCTAAGTTAAAGCATACATGGCATATAACGCATACGAGTCATCAGCGATAGTAGACGAGAACAGGTCGATATTATGCATATATTTAAAAAAAAAAATCATTTTATTTTTTTTCTATTAAAAGCATAAAGTCTCAAACGGTTTTTCAACCTTATTTTGAACTTGAATCTTAAGCTGAGTGCTCGAACATTTGCGTTCGTACGAAACAAATTAGAGAGGAAGACAACTGCTAGACCGATTCGAAGTTAAAACTGTATGACTTGTAATAGGAATGTCCCGGATAATTCACTGAAAAAAATAATTGTGAACAATCAAAGGTGGTATACACTCTTTTTCAGGAGAAAGACCCGTCTTTAAGCAAATCTGACTGACCCGTTTTTAAGCAAATCTGACTGACCTCTGACACTCACAGATTGACCATTTTAATAACTTTTTTATTGTTTGTCTTGGAAAGAGCAAATTTTGCGTAAATATCTGCAAACCAATGATAAAAGATTGCTGACAAAAATCAGATCGTAGTTTTCATATCTCCGTTCGAAAATTAATTTTTAATGGTTAAAAATGCATAAAATATCATTTTTTGAACTTATATATAAAATCAGCGGTCTGATTTTTTGTCAGCAGTCTTATGTAACGTCTTTCCATGGATTTTCGCCAAATTTGGCTCGTTCCGAGACAAAAAAAAAGTTGTCAAAACGTTAAATCTGTGGGAGTGCAGCAGTAAAACTTGTCAGCCCTTTGATTCTATGTGAGTTGGGGGACTTTAATATGCATATTACACACACCTTATTATACTGCAATGATAGCAATAAAATCAAGCAATACACCATGCACGTTTTTTTTTAAACAAACACCAACCTTGCTTTGATCAATTTTTTTTAGTTGTTCAAAGTGTTTGAGCAGCTATTAGTAGTTATTGCATTTCTATTGTCATTTTTTCAAAACATGTTGTAGGCACTGGCCTACAAGGCCTATATGTAGCTACGCCACTGTAAGAACATAGTTCGAATCTAGATAATGCAATGCTACATGTATCATTCATATTTAAATCAAGATGATTTTAAAACTTAAATTGAATCATTTACTTGTACACAATATATATTATTTTATAAGCGAGGTTGGGGAAGATTTGATCGTGCACCAAAGGTTAAGTGCTCTGATTTTTTGATAGAATTATTGCCATTCGGAGCTCCTCGGCCAATTTTTATCGAAAACACCATCGGATGTATTTGGACGGTTTACATACCCAAAAAGTGGTACGTTTAAGTCCGCTGCAATTAGATCGCATGGAAATTTCATTTAGCAGTTAAACTAATGACTTAACTTTTGGGAATCTTAATTATGTTTGCAATAGCACACTTCAATGGCAATCAATCTAAACTTGGATCAATAAATCCAACTTTAAACCACTACATTTAGTTAATGATATAATTCAAAAATTTACAAACTACTTCAACTGATGTTTTTGACATTATGACATTTTAATAAAGCGCAAACAAATATGTATGAATGCCAGACTTTTAATTCACATTGAAATATCATATCAAATGCGAGTTTTAGAAGAACTATAGTGATCTAAAATCTGTTCGTTTTAGTACGTCTGTCGCACGCGCTTTTTGGTGAAATGTACATTGCCATTGGTACATTGGTGTCATTTTTGTCGCAAATTGATAATTTTAGGCATGCAAGAAAAATAAATATCAATAATGTTTTTTTCGGTCTGGATCGAAAAATTCCGACCCCTGGGCACTTTGCGTGACCGGTATCGCTATATATAATTTATAGACAAGCGATACAACATCGATTGCGCAGTGTATTACCCAATCGAGTTTTATCCCTTGTTTATACAAACTATATAGGGTAAAATAGAGCATCGAGAGAAACTGTGGTTGAAAGGGCGCCCAACATCGCAAGACACACTTGTCCAACCTTTTTATTATTTGCAAAAATACAAATATTAGCCTTGTCGGAGTTTGCAACTTAAATGAAACGTACACATGAAATAATAGTCGATAGCCCGTGAAACAAGATAACATTGCAAGAGATTTTGAAGCAGAGACATTCACAACATTTTTAAAATTGCTCGACATTAAGGATATTCGCGACATTCATATCAATCACGAGGCGTGTGCTCGATGCTAGAGGGATGCGCCATCATTAATAAATCTGGTATAAGATTTAGTGTCCAACCTCTTATAATAATAACATAACATACTTTTATTAAGAATTAAGCATATACAGCTTATCATCATTTACATGTTAGTAGATCACAAATGTACACATACACAAAGAATGGCATACAACACCATTACCAAAACATGCATTTCATCTCATATAATTACACGAGAGAAGGAAATGATACAATATTCTATTGCACAATATTAATAATAGTATCTCTTAATTTAGAGGCTTTAATAATATAAACAGCTATTTTATGCAGGAGCTGCTTACTCTTTACATTTAGTAGTTTAACAAATTTGAACATGCTAGGCCTGTTTGTATAATACGGAGGGATATAGTCTCTCCTTAAGTCACTATATACATTACATACAATCATAAAATGATATTCATCCTCAATATCGTTCCTGTTACATAGTTCATATTTTCTATCTTGTCTAGGTATTCGTGTGTATCTGCCCCTTTCAATATTTAGCTTATGTGAGCTCAATCTCATTTTTGAAATAGCTTGTCTGTGCTTAAAGTTGTATAACACTGCTAAATAATCACTTATTTCAAAGACAGTCTTAATTTCACGATATAACGATAATCCGATTGACGTGTTCACTGTTTCCCTCCATTGGGTAGTATAAATGTCTTTAAGCCTTAATCTAAATTGAGCAATAAAGCATTTAACATTTATTACAGAGTCCCTAAACAACCACACATCATTAAAACCAGTGTGCCGAAGCATTTCTTTAATATTTGAAAGCCAATAACTTTCGTTATTATCACATTTTCGTAACATATTAACATATATAGCATACAAAATACAATTGTTATCATAGCAACTTATAAGCTTAAACCAATATTTAATAATGCGTATCTTTCTGCTGATTATCAATGGTAACCTTCCAGTTTCACCATACAGTCCATTATTACAGGTTGCCATTTTAACACCTAACTTTTGCTTTAAAAACTTTCTATGCAGTCTCTCAATATTGTCAGCACTAGAGAATCCCCACAGTTCACAGCAATAGATAAGTACTGAAGTTACATAAGTATCAAACAAATCAAAAGTTATCTTTAACGGTATACACATATCTTTTATAATATTATTTAATGAACTTACAGATTTAAGTCCTTTACTGGCCAAGTTTTCAATACCCTTTCTATATGTGCCCTTTGAGGTCATTACAAAACCTATTCTACCACTTCGATTTGGCTCCCTTTAAACGTGAATATTTCACGCCCAGTCAGTTGCCCACCTTTCCTAAATATCATAATTTTAGTCTTTTCTACATTCACTGTCAATTTCCACTTCATACATTAACTATCTAGCTGATTGAGGTGTAATTGTAATCCTTGAGCGCTGTCACTAAACAATGCACAATCGTCTGCAAACATGATCAGGAATATAGATAATTGGTCAAGTGTTAACCCGTTATTTATGTTTTCTTGCATGTGGTGTTCCAGATCATTGACAAATAACATCTGGCATGTATTTCCGGTCCGGATAGAAAAATCCGACCGTTGCCGGATAACGAAACGTGCTACGTATTTTTCTATCCGGACCAGACACACATGGTTGATTTTTTTTCAATCGTATCTTAATTTACATTTTGTGAAAAAAGGACATCGGAAAACACATTGTTGTACATTTCACAAAAACGCGCACGCAGTAATGTTTACTGACATCATGACGCGCAGTAATTTTTATTCACTGCAAACGTCATAAAGTTCCTTCAATATAACGTCTTTTAATTTGTTAAGTTAATGTTTATGGAAATAATCTATTGAAGTATCTTAATTATGCTTACATAAAGTGTATAATGAAATCAATAAAAAGCATATGCCGGTGTGATAGAAAGAGTTTTCCAGCACGGCTAAAATCACCGGAAATGCCTATTGGGTGTGCTAGAATCTCAATTCCATTCATTTCCGATTTAGGTCAATGTCTTGGTCTGAAACAAACGTATGACCTCCTTTATAAAATGCTTCCATCTAAGTACTTTACGTTTGCATATTTTTACTATTAAAAAACTGCAAAAGCCTTTATCTGGAGAGATGGTATCTGAAATGTATTCAAATCATAGATATTATTATTCTAGAGTGCGAGACCGGTTGGATCCTGTTTCAAAATTCCTGCTACAAAAATTACCTTGAAGAAATTGACTATGAAACGGCAAAGAACTCTTGCGAACAGATCGGTTCACGACTAATTTCAATTACCAGCTCCGACGAATATCACTTTGCACGCAACACGTTTCCTCCTCATAGCTGGATTGGAGCCAATGATCAAGAAGTGGAGGGATCTTGGAAATGGGAAACGGGAGAAAAGTGGTCATACGAGCATTTCGCTGTTGATGAACCCAGTGGGGGTACTAGAGAAAACTGCCTCGTCATGATTAGTCCAGGGTGGGCTGACATTAAGTGCCACCGGATATGTAAATATGTATGTGAAAAAAGACTTTGAGACTGAACATATGACACGAACACATGTAGCAAACTGAACGTTACCAAATGTTTGAATGCGTATCATTTACCTATGTATCTGCAAACAAATAATATTGATTTAAGTAATCATTTCAGATGAGAGTCACCAACTTACAGCTTAATGTGTTAAATATTTAATTGTACAAGAGGTTACTCTTGTGGCGAGCAAAATCGAAACCAGTGAATTTGGGGTTACCCTTGTGGCGAGCAAAGTCGAAACCCGTGAATTGGGGGTTACTTTTGTGGCGAGCAAAGTTGAAACACGTGAATTGGGGGTTACTATTGTGGCGAGCAAAGTTGAAACAAGTGAATTGGGGGCTACTCTTGTGGCGAGCAAAGTTGAAGCACGTGAATTGGGGTTAGTCTTGTGGCGAGCAAAGTTGAAACACGTGAGAAATGATGAATTATCGGAATATGATTGCACTGTTTTCTTAGATGTTACACGTTTCATTGTAATAATTGTAACATACAATGTCGCGAAAAATACGTCATTTAATTTGGTTTCCGTTTTGACGACATTCGATTGAATTTTCTCACGGGTTTTCTATAAAATATCAATTACATTTTGTTTTTGTTAAATTATTGCATGAATGTTATTTAGTTTCAGTGAAAATGTGCAATATATATAACCTCATGAAAACCAAAAGAAACGCCACTCGTGGAATATGACTTTTGGTGCTCACTCAGTGAAATGTATTGCATATCTTAAAATGAAACAAATGGTTAATATTCCCTATATAATACCCGCGTGATTACACTAACTGCGGATGCTCGAAATCATGCAGAATTCAATACTCGCTGAATTTGGAACTTACCGGGGCTATGAATAAAATTGGTAAATATTCCAATGAAAATGATGTAATAACAACTTTTTTTTAAAATTCGATATTGTCAAAAAAAACCGAACATGTAAATTTAGCAAACAAAAGAAAAGAGATAAGAAGAATTTGTTGAGAAACGACTCGAGTATCTGTGTGGTATTGGGGACAGGCATGTTCATGAAGCCGTCTTTCCCCTCCATTTGGTTTGAGAAATTAATATATGATTCAATCCAATCATTTTTCCCATATGCAATGATTCACAAGCACCAGAAATCAAACTTATGTGGAAAAACATTGTTACTGTATTTTATTTCTAAACGGGGATTTCTTGTACGAAAAATTCGTATTCCCCTTCTATCCCTTATTACCAGCTCAGAAGTTTAAATTGATGAGCGTTATCGGGAAGTAAGTAAGCTTATTGACGAATAATACATTTCATAGATTAGAATTAAGTAGTGACATATCTATTGTATAGTATAATCATATTCTTATTTTGTGTGTTTTATATTAATTCAATTATAAATTTTACTAATAATGACATTTCCTTGACGTTTTCAAAAACATTTGTTTAATTGTTTATTAAAATTGAATTAGAAATTTAATAATGTTTTCCTGGTTGTTGCAATACAAAAATCGTCGTCATATCAATAAAGGTCATTGTTGTTGTTGTTGTTTATTAAAATCACGTTTACCATCTCAACCAAAGAGTGGATTCCATTTTTCACTGGCTGTGAACATAAATGCTTAAATGCCGCTGTAATATGTGTTCCTTGTCTGGCAACGTTTTCGTTTCTCGTTGATTAAGTCGGAGGCAAATTGGCTTTTAGACAAAAAACCAGACCTCGTCATGGCCTTGCTGGCCAACACACAGTCATTTGATAGAAATGAACTCTTACTTTTTTTGTCATATATCCTGAAATACATTTAGTGACATTTTAACTAAAACGATTTTTTCTCAGATTTATCAAAAGAGTCACTTATACTTACAATCTAGCATTACATAACGATGCATTACTGCAGTTCAAAACGTTTATTTTTCGGTAACAACCAGAGTTCTTATGTGGTCATGTCTAGTTGACGAAATTTGTTCAATTTTCCGCATGTATCCCAAAAAATGTCAACACAATACTGCGGTCCAGTGATAAACACTATTTACAGCTAAAAGGGACTATACTCCTGACGGAGTACATTCCCTTCAAATGATTTATAACTGTTACATTGGAAGGAATCAGTTCAAATCTATTGAATGAAGAACTCTTAAATCTGCACTCTCACGGATTAATCGATTTTACAACTTGGAACGAGCACATTTTTGTGTAAATATCTGCAAACCAGTGATAAAAGACTGCTGACAAAATATTACATCGCAGATTTCCATATTTCAGTTGAAAACTAATGTTTTATGGCTTAAAGCGTTACTAACGGTTTAAGAAAAATGCATAAAACAACAATTTTTGAACTTAGATAGAAAAATCAGTGACTCGATTTTGTCAGCAGTCTTATATCAGCTATATAAAGCTATATATTGACAGAGGAACTTTTTTAGGTTTGAAGGAAACAGTTCAAATTTGCTGAACGAAGAACTCTTTTCCCACTGAAGGATTCATTTCAAACCTATCGAAATAAGCAATAACACTTAATGAAACAGAACAGATGTACCGAAAGAAGATTTCTTATCACTGAAGGAAACAGTTCAAGACTATGGAAAGAAGAACTTTAACATTGAATGAATCTGTTCAAATCTATTAAATGAAGAACACTTTAATTATCACTGAAGGAAACATGTCAAACTATTGAATGAAGAACTCTTATCACTGAAGGAAACAGGTCAAACTATTGAATGTAGAACTCTTACCACTGAAGGAAACGCTCTTAACACTGAAGAAAACAGGCCAAACTATTGAATGAAGAACTCTTACCACTGAAGGAAAGAGGTCAAACTATTGAATTAAGAACTCTTACCACTGGAGAAAACAGGTCAAACTATTGAATGAAGAGCTCTTATCACTGAAGGAAACAGGTCAAACTATTGAATTAAGAACTCTTACCACTGAAGGAAAGAGGTCAAACTATTGAATTAAGAACTCTTACCACTGGAGAAAACAGGTCAAACTATTGAATGAAGAACTCTTATCACTGAAGGAAACAGGTCAAACTATTGAATGAAGAACTCTTACCACAGAAGGAAAGAGGTCAAACTATTGAATGAAGAACTCTTACCACTGGAGAAAACAGGTCAAACTATTGAAAGAAGAGCTCTTATCACTGAAGAAAACAGGTCAAACTATTGAATGAAGAACTCTTACCACTGAAGTAAACAGGTCAATCTATTGAATGAAGAACTCTTATCACTGAAGGAAACAGGTCAAACTATTGAATGAAGAACTCTTATCACTGAAGGAAACAGATCAAACTATTGAATGAAGAACTCTTACCACAGAAGGAAAGAGGTCAAACTATTGAATGAAGAACTCTTACAACTGAAAGAAACAGGTCAAACTATTGAATGAAGAACTCTTACCACTGAAGGAAACAGGTCAAACTATTGAATGAGGAACTCTTACCACAGAAGGAAACAGGTCAAACTATTGAATGAAGACCTCTTATCACTGAAGGAATCAGGTCAAACTATTGAATGAAGAACTCTTATCACTGAAGGAAACAGGTCAAACTATTGAAAGTAGAACTCTTATCACTGAAGGAAACAGGTCAAACTATTGAATGAAGAACTCTTACCACTGAAGGAAAGAGGTCAAACTATTGAATAAAGAACTCTTACCACTGGAGAAAACAGGTCAAACTATTGAATGAAGAGCTCTTATCACTGAAGGAAACAGGTCAAACTATTGAATTAAGAACTCTTACCACTGAAGGAAAGAGGTCAAACTATTGAATTAAGAACTCTTACCACTGGAGAAAACAGGTCAAACTATTGAATAAAGAACTCTAAACATTAAAGAAAACACTCATTACACTGAAGGAAACAGGTGAAATCTATTGAATGAAGAACATCTTTCAATCTGAAGGCAACTCTTTTGATTTCGTGTGAGAAAGGTTTTCTAGATTTGTTAATCAGTTAATAGCAACAGAGTGATTTCTAGTTCAGATTTTGATAACCGTGAGAAAATAAAGCAAAATTCCCATCTTTAGTTGTTTTTTTATTAATTGTTTTTGACGCGAATTACTGTACTTGAAGGTTAACAACAATGCTAAAGTATAAATCATTCATTTTTTTAATTTAGTATTGAAGTTGAATATTTACATTTTATCCGATGATAAATCAAATAAAACATTTACATCTTCAACGGAATTTCTTTATACAAAATGAATGTGTTTTGGTGTCAAAATATTCAAGATTACTCGCTCAACAATGTGTTGTGGTTTGTGGCAATTGCATACTTTTTCCAAAAAAATGCAAATACTTTTCGATCCAAAATCTGAAACAATTTCCATTCGTTATATTTGCTCAAATCCTTAATACCCCAAAACAAGATGCTAAGTATATATATTATCATACTTAACAAAATCCTCAAAACTAAATAAAACACAAACTTTTAAAGCATTTTGGTGTTTGACCTTCCCCACTTTCACTTTGCACTCATGTAGAAGGATTTAAGCTGCATCTGAGTTATGGTAATAATGAATTCGTGTACGTATTTTGCTATTATTTAATATACCATTAGCGTGGCGTGTAAAGCATTGATGCAATTAAGAATTTATGTAAATAATGGAGTGAAGCGATAGAAAACGCAAATGTTTGATGAAAAATAGTGTTAAATCGTCCAGAATGCGTATTAAGAAGAACGTATAAGGACAGCTGACGCGATTTACGTGTTTCGACAGGTGCAATTGTAACGCTCCGCTGTAGGCGGCGGATGTGCGTTCATTGAATAACATTCCGCCATAGACGGAAGTACGTTCATAGTACGTATGTTTACTTGCTTGATAATATGTAAATTAGCAAAGCCCGGGTGTGGATTAAGAATTTACTGTATATAAAGACCCCTTCACGATCGAGCATGCTTTTCTCTGAAGGGATCTGTTGGCCTTGTTGACGTCGCACGTTACAAATGGTGGCAGCGGTGGGATGTTGACAACTGCCGAATCGGAGTTGCCTTACCCACGTGTTTCCCAGACCAATACTCGGGACGGAAGTTGTGTTATGGTCCGCTGTAGGCGGCGGATGTGCGTTCATATTATAGCATTCCGTTATAGAAGGAAGTACGTTCATAGTACGTATGTTTACTTGGTTGGTAATATGCAAATAAGCAAAGCCCGGGCTCCGTGTGGATAGAGAATTTAGTGTATTAGACCAGTGGACCCTTCAGGGTCGAGCATGCTTTTCTCTGAAGGCATCTGTTGGCCTTGTTGACGTCGCCAGGGGGGAGAATCGAGCTTAACCTTAGCATTCAAACAAGATGGCGGCGCCCATGTAAAAGGTGAGTTTTTCGGCGATTTAAAATTTTGGAAGCCAGTTTAGACACTGGCATCTTGTGAAAAACCTGCTAGAGAAAATTCCACACCCATTGGTACTTGGATCTCCATGAAACATGCTGTAGTTTTGTCAAACATTCGGACATCGGTATCGACTCGAGAGGAAAACGAACTAAAAGGCACGGCTAAGGTTAGGATCCCTCGATAATATTGGCCTGTTTTGACGATTAGCAACACTATTCATGATTGTTGTGTCAAGTTGGTGCAATATAAATGTGTATTGATCAAAAGTTATCCGTCTAGAAACCCGTAATGACGTATTTGCTTCGAAATTAGTATTTATGCACAATGCTAAGGAGCAGTGCACGCAAATAAGTGGCTAAGGTTAGGTGCCATTTATTGAGAGAGGCGTTCATTACCTACGATTAGTTTCCTGTTTGTATCTGTTCTCTCTGAGAGATTAAAGATTTCCGTAACACTGTGCGACATCATCATTATCCAGATGAGGTATTTTGAAACTGCCAAATCTGATTTCGCTGTGTTTTCATCTAGATACAGTTGAGAAAAAACTACAGTGACGCGATGTTGTGGATGAAAATCGTCTATTTTGTAGTTTTTGGTGTACCTGTTTAAATTTGAGGATGCATTTAAACAAGTAATAAAGAAATATTCACATTCATATTTAATCAATCGTTACCAGAAGCGAAACTCATCGCACTAAATTAGTACTTGTCAACGGTAGATCGGTCTTGTCAAAAATGTTGACAAAAGATTGTAATGATGATAAAGGTTTAAAGTAGATGAATGATGTTTTCTGTATACTCGTATTTGAAAATAATGTCTGGCTCGATCAAACATAGTTTAAACGGTTGCAGGCATAGGACGAATACTTTAAAGGTTGTTAAATAGGGCCGATCTAGAACTGTTATGTTTGTTGTGTCACTAAACCCTAGTTTCTCCTGACATGATAATACTCTATTGTTTAGATCTTCATTTGTGATTTAAGACAGTCTTGCTGTACGTAAACGCAAACATGGCTAACGCTATTTAGCAACCCGAGATAAATTTACCGTACGCACAGCTGTCATTAGGTCTAGAAAATGACACAGCAGGATCCAGATAATAAGATTCTGAACTTGTCTCGGAGGCAGAATCGGTAAATGCCACAAGTCGAGGGAGTGAACTGAATCTCCTTAGACCGAGCCTGGTTTGGCAATTTGTACCAACAACAAACATGTTTTCCTAAAAACAAAAATCGTTGTGTGCGAGTCTATCCAGCTCTTCTCCTAAAGTTGCACTTTTTTTTAGAAAAAAACAAAGGAAGTTATAAAAATATCTTATCGTAAGACTCCTGCTAACTTACTAGTACAAATTGTCAAACCAGGCTCGGTCTAAGGAGATTCAGTTCACTCCCTCGACTTGTGGCATTTACCGATTCTGCCTCCGAGACAAGTTCAGAATCTTATTATCTGGATCCTGGATACTTGTTTAAATGCATCCTCAAATTTAAACAGGTTCACCAAAAACTACAAAATAGACGATTTTCATCCACAACATCGCGTCACTGTAGTTTTTTCTCAACTGTATCTAGATGAAAACACAGCGAAATCAGATTTGGCAGTTTCAAAATACCTCATCTGGATAATGATGATGTCGCACAATGTTACGGAAACCTTTAATCTCTCAGAAAGAACAGATACAAACAGGAAACAAAATTACCGTAGGTAATGAACGCCTCTCTCAATAAATGGCACCTAACCTTAGCCATTTATTTGCGTGCACTGCTCCTTAGCATTGTGCATAAATACTAATTTTGAAGCAAATACGTCATTACGGGTTTCTAGACGGATAACTTTTGATCAATACACATTTATATTGCACCAACTTGACACAACAATCATGAATAGTGTTGCTAATCGTCAAAACAGGCCAATATTATCGAGGGATCCTAACCTTAGCCAAAACTACAGCATGTTTCATGGAGATCCAAGTACCAATGGGTGTGGAATTTTCTCTAGCAGGTTTTTCACAATATGCCAGTGTCTAAACTGGCTTCCAAAATTTTAAATCGCCGAAAAACTCACCTTTTACATGGGCGCCGCCATCTTGTTTGAATGCTAAGGTTAAGCTCGATTCTTCCCCCTGGTCGCACGTTACAAATGGTGGCAGCGGTGGGATGTTGACAACTGCCAAATCGGAGTTGCCTTACCCACGAGTTTCCCAGACCAAGCCTCGGGACGAGTATTCTCGGAAGGGAAAGTAATGTAACGCTACCGCTGTAGGCGGCGGATGTGAGTTCATTGTATAACTTTCCGCCATAGACAGAAGTCCTTCATAGTACGTATGTTTACTTTCTTGGTAATATGCAAATTAGCAAAGCCCGGGCTTCGTGTGGATTGAGAGTTTACTGTATATAAAGACCAGTGGACCCCTTCAGGGTCGAGCATGTTTTTCTCTGAAGGTATCTACTGGCCTTGTTGACATCGCACGTTACACAATAAACGAAATTTGCCCATGGATCACGGTTTTAAAGTGTGTTGTTTTTATTTCGTCAATCAGTTTAAAAGACACGCGATCAAATTGTATATCTTTAAAACCGTTTTATATGTTTTACATAACGTTTTTTTTCGAAAGTATTTGTACATCTAAGCTCTTCAGTGGAAGTTTATGTTTAGTTTATGTTTTTCTTACTTAAGCATTCCAGGTATATTGGGACATATACAATATTATCTTATATACATGCATTTAAATATACTTGAGCTAAACGTTTTACCTCACACCATTGAATGTAAATACGGTAACATAGGAAAGGGTGTTTAAAACAAATACACGTGCTTCTTAATAAGCTTTTACATAGATTACTTCTTTCGTCATTTTACCGTCGAATCGTTAACAAAACCTATAACTAGAGGCTAACGTATTAGGCTAAAGCGCATTAATTTCCTTATATTAACTCTTATCGATACACTAAAAGCTAAAAATAAAAAAAGTAAAAAAGAGGCCACCAATATTTAAGCATTTCTGTATGAATTAAAATACGTCAAAATCCCCAAAGCAAACTGAATGTATAGGACAGTATAAAATAACAGCCGAATTTCGTTTAATGTTCAAAATTAGCAGTAAAAAACCCCGACTCGTTCAAGACTTACACGTTTTTCCGAATCATGAAAGATATTTTAACAAAATTACTTTGTACATATGGTCAAACTGGTCCATACGCGATGGCCATACTTTTGCATTGAATTATTGTCGAGTTCTGCAAAAACACGGATGAGTATTGAAATATGTTCGCAGTACTTCAAATCTTGAACAGCAGCCTCGCACAGGAGTGAGTGTGGTCTAGTGGTATAGGTGTCAGCCTCTCATACAAGAGGTTCTAATTGCCTCAAAGATTGACATCAGTACTGGTTTCTGCACAGAAAAAGGACTCGAACGTGTTACTTAACAACTTACCTCACAATCAAGCTTTAAGACGCACCATATAGGTTCATTATCATGTTTAATCTATTCGACTTTACAACAAAGAAATGCATACAGTTGAACAAATATAAGCCTAAATATATAAAATATTAAATCAATAGCTACGTGGCCACAACTTCCCCAGTTAAACAAGCGCCAAAATATCGTTATTTTTTGTTCGGATCATTAAATTCAAATGAGGAAAACACGGGAATGCATTGAAAGTAAAAAAGGAAATGTGCATAGCCCATATTGTGCGCCTTTAAATGGTACGTTTAAACTTATAGTAACCTCATTGTGTTAAAATGCACTCAGGTAAAATATTAAAGACAAGCAACGTCCAGAAGACAACGACTATATATTTTACACTGTGTGGGAATGGACACCGGATATAGCTCAAAAAGTGATAAGAAAACATACCAATATGCTGTTGTTTTTCTAGACCAGAGGTAAGATCTTGCTGTGTTAACGGTTATCTACCGTATCCACAAATGAAACAAGTGTTTGAACTAATAGCTGAATGCTAAATTTGGCCTATGATGTGCTTTATAATGCTTAAAAATTAGCAGACCATGAAAAATGTTACTTTAAATCTGTGATGATCACCTCAAAACTCACAGAATTTCGACAAGTATTGTAATCTTAGGAAATATATCGAATAAATAAAGAAATCTGAATCGAAGGATTTTACAAACATAAGCTAAACTATGTTTATTGTAAAAACTGGCAATGTTACTTTTAAACTGTTAAAGATATGCCCTACAAATGTTCACGATACTGTACCGGGGATAGCCGTTTTGTGTACTGGGGATAGTTTCAAAGTTGAGCTATGTCCTGGGGATAGCATGTAAAAATGGACCAAGATGATCGTAACACAATAACAGTATATATACAATACACATTATATTTAATGGCTTCGATATTTCATTCGCCTTTTCTTTAGATTCTGGAGTGCTGGTCCTTGGTATGTCTCTTTGTACATTCATATGCCTTTTCAGGTTGCTTTTGTAGTCAGTTGAATTGGTACATATGCTGCACACAAACTTTTTTCCATTATCCTCAGTCACAGTTACCGCTGACAAATCCATGGATGCATCCGTCAAATCCATTTTTCAAATTATCTGCAAAAGTGAGAGTACAATGTAATGACAAATTATTGAATAAACTTAAGTTATCAATGAGTTTGGTACATGTCCTCCTAAATGAACGTATACATGTGTATGCATGCTGCTTATATTTCAAGGTTGGTCACAATACTTAGTTTCTCGGTGAAGTGAACGAGCTGAGACCATTTTCTGTTCTAAGTAATAGCAACATCGATCCAAGCTTAGAAACAGCTTCAAGTGAACAAAATTTGATCACAATATATTATTTATTATTGATGACTTAGTGTGCAAAAACGTTGCAAAAATAGCCGGGACTTTGACTTTCGGTCCAGCCAACCCCGGGTAAAATCCCCGCCCTGCGGGAACAAACTGATGGTTAAACCCCGGCCAAATGCCCCCGCACCCCAGAGACTCTACATAAGGCCCAATCTCCGCTAAATTTGGCGCTATGACAAAACCACCCGGCCCTGCGGGGGCACATGGAAAGTAAAAACACGGCCCTTTTCCCCGGCTATCCCCGGTATACCCCAGGACCTGGGGGCCGTGGTTACAATTGACTGGTGCCCGAAGTGTAATGTAAATATTTTTTATATTATACCGAATCTTTTATATTACCATTAAATACTTTTAAAGCGCTGTAGGTTTGTTTTATTAAACAAAGCTAATGAAGTTTTCTTGCGACTTTTCTACGTCGTTGTGAAAATAGCAAGCCGCACTTACTAGTTGTATGACGTCACCGGTCAATATTATATTTATGATATGGACAGCTGATGATATAAAACTGAATTTTCATTAGAATGCAAAGACATACGGACCGATCATCTCTATTTATATATACAAACAAGGGACACATTTATGTAAGGTATACTATACATATAACAGTAACACTATTGCTCTAATTTCTCGATATGGACAACATTGGACAATTTTCCCTGAGCTTGCATAGAGTTAAGAAGACGTAACCATCATCAGAGTCTCGTTAATATAAATACATCGCAACTATCCTCAGTACAGCTTATAGCTATCCCCTGTGCAGTTATTTATTTGTTTCAGCTATCCCCGGTACATCTTCAGGTCATCAAAAAGGATGAATATCTCCATAACAACAAAACATATCGTATTGATATCATACACAATATTAGATGCTGTAATTATAATGAAATCGCTCGATTCAGTTTTTATTCTTATTTTCTATTTGTTGTTTTATGTTTGAAATCGTACCACATAACTGAACATTTGTGAGCGATCATGTAACTTTCGGCGAGAATTTTGCTATTATACAAAAGAGGAGACACATTTCCATTATAGTCGTGTATCGCACAGGATTGATCTATTCGAAGCTCATCACTATAAAATAAAATAATAATAACAAAAAACTTACCATGTGTCAGAATCAAATGCTTATTGATTGATCATTTTTCGAGCTATATCCGGTGTCCATTTCCACACAGTGTTTTATATACATTTTATATCATTATCAATAAATGTTCGAACGGGGTTGGTATCTAGCTCACGGGTTTTGTCTTCTACAACAATTTACGGAGGATCAGTCCACTATTTCCCAAAGCTGAAGTTTCAATTAATTTTTGTAACATAATAAAGACGTTTATTTTTTAACAGCACAATGTTATTAAATTTGGCCAATTTAACCTATAAACCATATCAATATAGCTCTAGCCCTAGGCCAAGTCTCTTTACCTTGAATCGGATATTTCGATCCGTCCAACAAACACATGAGTGTTACTTCATATTGAGAACGATTGAGAAATGAAATAAATATCAAAGATTATTTTCGGAAACGTTAGATTACATCGGGAAAGCGTAGAGCGGTAGCAAAAGTCTGGTTCACATGACTAGATATGGGAAAGGTGCACCTACATTCAGACCCATGTTGATAATATTTTCATAAACACTTTTCATAAGCTATGGAACAATGTTTGTTATGTGTCATTGTGGTTGTGTGTAAGCTTATTTATACTCGCACTCGGGCCTTGCCCATTCGGAGAGTTCTCCGTTAAGAATGTTTGTCATTTTAGTGTTTTTGGAGCACAGTGCACAGACTGAATGTAACCCTGGTTAGAGCTACCCTGGTTCTTGAACGTGCACCAGTGTATAGCACTGTCAAACGGGATCCCCATTTAAAGTCCCTCCCGGAACACGATTAGTAGTTTTAGTGATGCGACGGGGAATCGTACCTGCGACCCCTGGATTGATAGTCAAGTGTGTTACCATTAGACCACGGATCCGCCACTATGCGTCACTTTGTCGCGAAATGGACACAAGATGGTCAAATGAGTATGGTATTTTGAATTTCGCGCGAAGATAGCCCCAAACTTGGCCAACAGCCAACCAACAAGTACGATGCCTACAGAAGGACACACGATGGCACCGACTCACACACGACGGCAACACAAATACATAATTGTATTAAGTTGTTAACCCGCGGGACTCGCAAAGGCAACACGATGTTCACACGACGTCGTTTTTAGAGTACGCTACGTTCGAACTAGGTCACGAAAGCATCACCTGACCTCCCGATGGTATAAACATTCGACCCAAAAACATTGTCCCCTACTATAAAGTATGGGTCAAGAACGTCATCACCATGTAGAGACTTCTCTTCACCTTTATGGAGATTTAATATGTTGTTCGGACGTTCCATGCATTCCATTAGTCCTGACCCATTGTAGGTACTGGCATCGTTGCTGGAACCATCAGAGCCGACAGCAATCTTGAGAAATTTGTAGTCAACGTCGTCTAGGGCCATGAGGACAGTTTCCTCATGGCAGTTTCTGTATATTATTCCAAGTACAGGTGTTCGCCACATGCTTAATATCCATACCACCATTGCAGTGTGGAAAATTACCATCTCTTTCCAAACTGCCCAGTTGTAGTAGGACAGTGGTTATCAGCAAACTCAGCATCGCATGCTTCATTAATGATGAGGGAGATGGAGTTCGGAGCAACTCCGAAGTTGAAGAAGAGGCTTGGCTACTAATAATTGACAACACAGGCCAGGTTTCGTAGACTGATCAACAGCTTGAGACAAGGAGGTATAAAAATTCCGTACCATGTGTCGTTCTTCTATGTTCTACCTTCTACCATTCGCAAAACTTTATCGTAGACGCCTCTGGGAAGTATTGTGTAGATGTAGGAGGCATTCTCATCTTCTTTATTCAGCTCATTTAATTGAGTGCTATAGTGATCATAGCGTTCTCTTCTTTTGTCAGATGGCCAATTCCTGACCCACATATACTTCTTTGGTCTCTGTTTGCCCATACCCTGGAAAATAAACAGCAAAACAAGACAAGTACCTTGTCGACTGCTAGAAATGCAAAAAGCAAGGAATGAAAAAGTAAAAAAATATAACTTTACATGCAAAAGGCGGTGCTTGGCCTGTAAGAATTGCTCATCGTGTTCTCTAAAATGCATCAAAAGAAACAATGCTGCTGCCTTCTTTTTTCTGCTTGTCTCACCATCAAAGTATATAATCATGTATGAACTGAATTGTGTGACTTGATTGTGGTTGACACATTTATGGATACACACGCCTCTACTCTGTAGAGTTGCTCAGGGCTGATGGAGGAAGATGCTTTTTATTTTTATTTTATATTTTATTTTAAACCACCTACACGAAGTCTGTCCGTGCATATTGACTGCCTTGTGACTTGACCCCCCCCCCCATCACGACCTAAACTGTTTTAAATGCCAAAAGCATGAGATAGAAGTGACTACAATTTGCAGTCAATTCTGACATAAGAATACCTGAAGTAGCAAAGAGAGATAAAATAAATCTGGGTGCGATACTCTAGCTCTATACGAATAGACTACTAGGTCCTTTAACGGGCTCGATTTATGCACAGATAAACGGGATTCAGCTTTCCTGGGTTGAACCAGCACTGAGAACACCAATTAATCCCAGTACTACCTTTTTATTACCAAGCGCTAGCAAGGGAGTTACAGGTAGAGTGTTTTAACATCTTTCGGTTTGAGGGACTGAGGAAGATGCTCCGATGCTGGTCATGGGTAACTCAGATTCGGCTGTTTTTGCCGACACCGTGGTCCCATCTCTACGTCATCGTACTATAAATCGATGGCTACATGATGGCTACACAACGGCTACATGATGGCGACACGACGGTATTACGAGGCCTTCATGTAGTCGTGTTGCCTTTCTTTGAAAATCGGGCCACTTCTTGTTTCCTTCGTATTGCAAGATGATACGATTTGACAATATGCTTTCAGGTTGGCATTACGAAGAGAAAACTGGGTAAACGAATTCAATACGAAAATGAATATTCGCAAGGTCTTTCGGCAATTGTTTGTCATGCGAAAGTATTGCAACCGCTCACGAAGTTGCTGCCGAAGCTTTAGAATCTCCACCGGCGGTCATACGATGGCTATAGATACCCTCACGAATGGCCCCATGGTTTAACGATCAGAGCCGAATTTTAACATTTCTTATGCGTTTCTGGTGCGTTGATTGGCCCTATTCTCTGTCTATGTTTCTTTGGTATCCGAAGTGCTCTATTAATTACAGTTGTTGTCCATTGATGACCTGTTTCTTATTGGTATATTTTAAGAAAGACCGAAATAGTTTCCTTTTCTCATCCCCATGGCCAAGTGTTCTACAGCGACGTAACGTTTCCGCTCCTTAGTGTGTTGTTTTAATCTGCGTAGATATAAATCCATTGTTTGCTTCCATATTTGTGTGTGGTTGTTAAGTGTTTGTTTCAGATTTCACAAAGTATGCTTTAAATGATGGGAAGATCACTGATGTCAATTTATCTGTATTCACACTTAAAGCATGAGCCAACAATGCCGTTATTCTGGTCGATGAATGAAGACAGGATTATGTACCGCACTTTTCTTATCCATACTCACTTTGTCTTGTAAACGAAGTTGTACCTCGTCTTTATGCCAACAACTTAGGCAAAAAGGGCACGTGACGTTACTCGGGTCCTGAAGGGGCATATCGGCGGTCTAAATATGATTATATGTTTCAGCCTGGGGATATCATGAATTGATTTCATTGGTACCAGAATGGTAAAATGATATATAATAATACAAAAATAAAAAAGTCTTAAAAAATGAAGCTGCATTTCCAGGCAAACAAAACAACAACAATACAAATCGTCTAGGGTCGTTTGTTTTCTTCAGTGAGTTTCATTTACATAATTATAAAACATATTCTGCCTTGTTTTCATTGTTCTATAGTGTAATCCCTATGTGATAATGTTTACGTGTTTGCATTTCATTGTATTGCATATTAAAATAGATCTAAATGGTAAATGGTCATAAACTTTTAAAACTGTTGGGGCATATTCAGCGTGATCACATTAAACTATCGCAAATTTGGTACTTATGTGTGTGAATCGTATATGTTGCACCCCTTATGTAACATGTAAATCCTTCAAACATAACGACAGAAGTAATGAGACATATGAAAGTGGTATGACATAGAGGTTATTGTAATATCCTTGTTTTATGTTAAAGTTTGAGTGGAATAGAAATTGTAGGCTCCAAAACGCACTGGATGGGGCCCTTCCCCCATTATTGTGTGTACTTATTTCAGTGATAGAGGTTACAAAAAACGTGTAAGTTACGTATATTCTTTTCACTATGACAGACTCTCCTATCCAACCCCCATGGATATGAAATTTGTAGAAACCTATAGTGATAAATAATAAAAGAGATATTATACTGTGACAATCCACATGCCTGATGTTGACTGCTTTGTCCGTTGGAAGCTCGACATCACTTACATAACACTGATTTCGCTTGGTAGACATCATAGTTGGTCGCATTTTTGTTCAACATGGGATGTGGATAGCAGGATTTCCGAGTAACTGGGGTTCCGCTCATTTTTGGCTTATTAATACGGCACCAGGTAGACAGCTAAACAAGAAAACCGTTCTACACAGATGGAGATCTCAGACTGTTCGCCACATCAAACTTGCGTGCAGAGGGCATGTCCCTGCCACCAATAATCAAGCTCAATGTCGCAATTAAGGATCATATATCATATTCATGCCCGCTCTGTAAGACCACACAAAACTCATACGTCACATGTGAGAAATATTCTTTACGTGAGAAGTATATACTTATACATAAGTCTGAGACCATATTATACTTGAATGAAAATACGTTACGTATGCGCTATATTCGTTGCGTGGTATTAACATAACGTGTGAGGTATATACGTAAGGTACCATGCATATACTCTTCATATGGGGTATTTAGGCTACGTTTGTGGTAAACACGTAACGTTTGAGGTATATACGTTACATGTGAACATTATACCATACGTGTGCGCTATATACGTTACGTGTGAGGTATATATGATACGTGTTAGGTATAAACGTTACGTGTGAGGTACATATGTTCTGTGTGAGGTATATACGTTAGGTGTGAGGTATGAACGTAACGTGTGAGTAATTTACCTGATGTGTGAGGTATATACGTAACGTTTGAGGTATAAACGTAACGTGTAAGTAATTTACCTGATGTGTGAGGTATAAACGTAACGTGTGAGGTATATACGTAACGTGTGAGGTATAAACGTAACGTGTGAGTAATTTACCTGATGTGTGAGGTATATACGAAACGTGTGAGGTATAAACGTAACGTGTGAGTAATTTACCTGATGTGTGAGATATATATGTAACGTGTGAGGTATAAACGTTACGTGTGAGGGATATACGGCCCGTTCTAGGCATATACGTAAGGTGTGAGATATAAACGTGAGCAATTTACCTTATGTGTGAGGTATATAAGTTACGTGTGAGGGTTGTGCGTTACATTTGAGCTATAAACGTTAAGTGTGCGCTATAAACGTAACGCATGGCAGAATGACATATTTTGTCTAAAATAAAAATTGCAAGTGTTTGGAGTCCCAGTTTATGTCAAGCGCAGCATAACTGCTTTTCGTAAAACTGATAAGCCGATATTGCAGAAATTTGGCTATAAATCATAATAAGGAATCAGCACTTACTTATTGGTACCGACGCTCGACAGTTTTTAACACAACTCACCCGTCTATTAGTCTAGCGTTTGATACTTGTATTGCAATTATTGTTGTTACTCGTGACACAGTTTTATATCAGGAGGCTAAACCGTTGACTGATCGAACAATTCAATATCATTGTCCTATTTTCTGCCGTTTAAAGAATACCAAATCCGACAAAATGTTACGAAATAAGATCTCTTCTTTTGACTAGGCTATCCCGCCTTGATAAGCACATTCATGTCTACGTCTCAAATTTAATGAGCTTTTGCCTTTTGCAAGGCGTTCATCCCGAACAAGACTGTCATTAGCCGTAACTTATATCCACCTTGGTTTCACAATTCGTCGACGCAAAACGGAGCATACAAGTGAGCCAATAAAGAAGTCGGGACATCTGGCAATCAACTACCGTCTACGAATTGAAACAATTGAACTATCTTAGCCTAGCAAGTCCATAGCAACAAACCGACATCTGCACTACGTGATCAACATCAGATACAGACTTGTGGAAACTTGTTATCCCTACATGCATATGCAATAACTAAGGGTATACGAAAACACGACAAATAAAGCTTATAGTTGGTTTTAATCTTAAAGTAACACGGTCTGTTCCAATGCACACCATCCTGATATCGACAGTGATGCAGATATCCCCTTGTTTTCCAACACCTGCTTTAGCTAGACTATTCAACTATCCGTTACAAGAAGTGCCATTTACGGTGATATTTTTAAAGCCTTTGATAGAGTTTGACACCAGGGTTTTCTGTTTTGACTTTAACGGAATGGAATTTCTGGTCGCCTTCTTAGCTGGCTCCACGATTGCCTCTCTGGTAGAAGAACAGGTGTTATCGTTGCCTTCACCAGAACACTCCGACAAGGTTTCTTTATGTGCTTGTGTTCCACAAGGCTCGATTCTATGACCTCCTATAGTCCGTTATATATCAAAGGAATTGTCAATGAGATCAAATCCACAATAAGGTCGTTTGCTGAGGAGACTACTCTATACGTACAGCTGTTATTATTCTAATGTCTGACTTGAAGAAAATAAATGGACGAGTCAAACTTTAAGAACCGCAATTATATAGTTGTCACATTATCATCAACATTGACTTGGCACGAGTACTTAAACCTCGGTAAAATGAAGGCATGGCAATGTAGTAATATCGTGCGGTTCATGTTCTCTAGATACTTGGACATCATCTATAAAATTTTCATCATGGCTATTTTGGAAAATGCTGACACTGTCTGGGACAACACTAATCAATCTCAACAAGAAGATATCGAACGATTTCAGATCGAAGCTCTAGAATTACTCCAGGAGCGACGTACTTGGTGTCATTAGACAATCTTAACAGAGACACTTGTATCTAAACGTGAAACCACAAACTGTGTTTATTCTTTAAATGTACGAATCAATCGCATAATTATTCCTGAACTATACATATTACCCTAATATGTCCGCTCTCGAAATGTGTAACTTATTCAAGAAATTCATTCCATCTTTCTAACCGTCAATTATATCTGCAATGGAACTCTCTTCCAACTCAACGAAGTATGTTGGAAAATTGCTAAAAACACAGAATTTAAAAAAACACAGCGTCTGACAGGTCCATCACATAATATAGCGTTACAATATGTTTTCTTTTCTAAAAAGACACCCTCAATGACAATACAACACGTTATTTATAGAAAACATAATCAAATTACACTATAAATAAGATATTTCTTACGCACAAAAGCTGTCTTGCCATTATACGGTATTTCTTAGCTGCTTTGTTTAACTTTTAAGCTAGCGGATCATACCTGCCATATAAAATGTCGTATTTTTTCCGAATGATTGGGGGAACGGCGACATTGAAGAGGAAACCAAATACATACATTGAATCATTAATAACAGGAGATCATCTTTCACCTATCCTTGTAAAATACATTTTAATTTCTCGATTACTTAAATGAAATGTCTTACCTCTGGTCGTATTTACCACCACAAACCAGCGTTACTCCAGCACTAACCAACGTTACCTCCACCACTTCACCCCGTAACGAGTGGACACAGTGGTCTATCATCGGCATGCATCATATGTTGTATAACATGAAAATCTCATTACACAACACGTCGTTAAACTGTGGAGAAATCAAGGATACTCACCACTTCCTCACGTGTACTCTATATTAATCGCACACATACAAATGCATTATTAGTTAATTTAGACCTCTATTTAAGGTGTCACTGCAACACTTGCTACTCGACGATATACAGGCTCCATCAGAAGTAAACAATACCTTATTCAAACACGTACACACGTCTATCATTATCAACAACAGTCTGTTTACTCGTATTTTTTCTGGATGTGTTACTTTTTTATATTCCAAATAGTATCAATAGGAGATTTCAATGCGGAGTATAATACTAGATACGTCTTTTGAAGCATAATGTATCACTGTCGTAAATATATATTTGAGAATATGTCTGCCTGGGTAAAATATCCCCCTTCCCTTGAAATCCCGACTAGCAAATTCTGAATACTGCGTTTTCACCACCCCAGAGTCCTGAATATTGTGTCATCAGTTTTCAAAATTTAAAAAATACACCAAATAGTGCCTAATAGTGAATTTAAATTGTAATTTTGAAAGCTTGTTCAAAGTTGATTTTAAATATTTGATTGAGCAAACACTCAATGAAAAAATGAAAGCAATAAAATTTAATACACCGTTTAATAGCCATGATATGATTTGCAAGTAACATCTCCTTATATAATGAATTCGAGAAAATTTTGGATCTGTATTCATGTACGAGGAACTTTACCTCGTGTTACTTTAAATTCGCAAATAATGTACTGAAAGTTTAGTCATTGTTTAGTCTGTAATGATAAATTTTAGTCAACAATACTCACACAAATAACAATTTTGAACGTTTGTAGACAATCACCTAGACTCTATTTTTGTCCCAAATTGTTGTTGTCAATGATTGACTTTAATATATCCTTTAAAATCAAACGATGACTCCAATTCCTGAGTATGGAAGGTAGGGTCCCGCCACGTGGGGATGTCCTTTTATACAATATCTTAACCAAGGTAAATAACTATAACAAAATACTTGACTGTCCTATCTTACGCAAGAATCCGTACTGGTTCATACATCCATTTGTTATGTTGAATGCGTCATCAGATTGCGGGTTTCATGCGCTACAAAACGCGGTTTAAGAATAGTTCATGATTTTACGTCACGTTAATCTCAATCTCATTAAAATCATATCGTGACGTTCACTTCATTTCATTACATAGCGTAACGTCGTGAAGCGTGTATTGGGGATCTGATTTTAATGAGATTGCGTTAATCTATGTTATAAACAGATCATTTTGTAATGTGGAAATTATATTTCGGACTGAGTACCAGTTTTATTGCGTACAACCTTGAGTCCCGAGTACGGCCTAAAATGCATTGAATGCCGGGTACCAAAGGGCGGGATTTGGGTGCACCCACATGGCTAGTAGGGTTATCACACTGTTATATGTACAACTATGTACAGTTTTATGTATTGTCGGGTTACAGCAACGCTATTACGTTTTATGCAATTTACGACATTAACATCACTTTTATGGAAGGACCCTCGTAGTATTTACATTTAATAGTGAATGTGTGATAGGATCTCTTGAGACAATGAATCATTGTGACACATACCGATTAAGGGCACGTTTGCCCGTCTTCACCGTCTAAAATGGTTCCAAATGCATCGTTTACGAGTGCAGCATACATAGTTTTCTCTTCAGATAGCATCTGTTTAACACCTGAAGTATGTTTGTTATCGAAACAATAATTAGTTTAACCGCATTTTTTTCATCCAGGTATATCTTTGATGTTTAAGTTTAAGGCTTTTTCCTCTTGGAACGAGTTGCCGTTCGTTTCGCGCGGGCGCTTGGATAAATCCATAATGTATAGTGCAACACTTGCGTCATCAAAACAATATCGACCTACTGGACTGGTTATACGCGAGATATGTTTCTGGTTATGATCCGGAATCGAATGGATAAAATAACCTTGACAATTTTTTCCGCGGTCGCTTAGTTTTATTCAACATGCTTGATTCAGTTTGTTTTACCAAATCATTGTTGCAGTCTGTTTGTTTGCATGTGTAAATAATGTAAACAATAATGCAAATCTAATTTCAAACTTGAATAAAACCTTGGACGATTTCTTCAGCTTTTAAACCTTATAAGGAATTTCATGTCGACAGTACGATTTAAAGTCAAGTTGTTTTCAATTGTGATTGTGTGTCTTCTAGGTTTAAATTATTACTAAGCGTACGTACTACCACTGAGATTGTTTTAACAACTAGTTACACTTAATTGAATGCTCTACGTATATAATAAGTTCACAGGACAATTTGTCAACAGATGTTATTTCTATAATCTGAATAAACCATACAAAAAATATACCACTAATAAAACAGCTTAACTACGAGCATATAGCGCCACTGACTTGTGAGGTATTTCATAGCGGAGTTGATATTCGTGCCGGGAGGACTTCTGTTCGGGTTTAGGCTTGAGATGGGCTTCAGGCAGACATGTAGACGTATACTTGAATGGAAAAACTTATTTGTGATCGTTCTTCTACCTTTGATTTTACTGCCACTGCCCTTGATCGGACAAACATCGGTAAGAAGCCATGTTTTATCTAGATGTTTACGTTAGTTAGTTTTACTATCACGTAGTATTCATTAGCTTGTGATCGTCTGCTTCCGCAGTTACCACGTGTTGTTATTGTGTATATCTACAGCATACTAATAATCATCAAAGTCAAAAAGAAAGGGAGTTATTTTTTGCATTATGAAACAACATTTTATAGAGAACAATGTCGATATGTACAGCGAATTATAAACCCAGGTTTCAAAGTGGAAGCCATGTTTGTTTTGGTTGCGTTCACGATCAATATGCCAACTACATTTTATCGAGCGGGAGGAAGTTATGAATGAACTCGTCGGGTCGAATACTCACACTACTGCTATTGCCAGCCATGCGTGACTTGAAAACATTCCTGTAGGAATACCAATGGAGGTGAATTACATGTATAAATCTTGTCAATACAATCCCTATATCCTGCGCGTGTTTTCTTCTCTTTATTGACACCTTGTATCGAAAGTTGAAGTAGAGGTTTCATTTCAAACTTCCCTGTTTACATGTCCATCAAGGTCGGGATTTTTAAATTCAAGGTCGACGTTTATGCTTATGATACTGAGTGATTGGATTATTGTATCTATTCACTCAAGACGGACTTGATCAAGTTGGCTGTCTCCCTTAAATAAGTTTTACGGGTGAATAAGTTTAATCCATTGAATTGAAAATTATTTCAGTTGCCGGTAGTAAAATATGATTTTAACAATTATTCATAGTCTTCATTTTTTTAATGAAGACAAGTCAAGTCAAGTCAAGTCAATATGTATTTATTGTCGGGTACTATCATCAACAGTTTAACATAAGCTATGGATAGCTTTTGACCGACATTATAAATAAATAGCATAATTTATGTAACTAATATATCACACACATCAGTTCATGCAAATAATAATATTCAGTATGTACACTTGAAACAAATAAATAATTCTTATAGTAAAATCACATAAACATATTTGGCAGTTAAAAGACATTAGACTATATATATAGAATGTAGGTAGATTAGCATAATTTATAGCATAAGTTAATCGAAAATACGAATTACAAGGTAATACGACAATGCATTTAGCATGGGAAATAAAACAAAAGAAGTCACAATTAATTAACATGATTTAAATCAAAGACACATTGAAAGAGACCAGCTGCCTAGGCAGTCTAAGCTCGCGAGGTCCCATCCAACATATCTTTGATTAAGACATTTTACAGCATGTTATATGACAGCATTCTTATATGCAAAATGAGCATTTGCAGTTATCTCCGCTCCATGCCCGGACTAAACTCTTGAAATGATTAGACCGTTAGACAAATTATGAATACATTTTCCATGTTTATTTTGTCATTTTTGTAAGTCGTACAACATCACACAAAGTGTGTTTTGTTTTAAATTAATAATAAAACAGTTGAAAACAACAACAAAAAACAAAACAATGGCATATTAGTGTCGTTATTGGTTGCTTTGTTCACCGCTTTCTGCACTGTTTAAAGACAACAAACCATATTTAACTCATTTATAGAAACATTATGAAGGGATCTGGTATCTATCTTGGTCATATTTAACATGATAACAACATAAAACAATAACACGCACCGTGCACATGCACACAAGGAAATGTAGACCACTTTTGTCATAAAATAATACAAAATCACCTTGGATGACTTTGAACATTTGTCACGTACACTCATTTGGTCGTGTTCCAACAATATGCCTCTTTTTGCGCCATAAATTTCTTGCAAAGAAAGATAAGTTTCAATCTCGGCTAGTTTTCAAATAAATATTATTGAGTAGTTACGCCCATGTCTCCGTAAATGGGATTGCCGGATGCATCTGATTTATCATTAAGAATGCAACTGACGAAAACGACCGCAAACGTTCAATTAAGTCATTAATTGCTTTTATTAAGAAGGTTATTGGGCGGTTATCATGCGAAGTGGGTAGTCCAGTGGAATTCGCGTCAAGCACTAAGGCAATGATTATTTATTTTGCTTTATGCCAATGAACTAGTTTAGTAAAGCAGAAATCAACGCTGTTACAGTGAAAACCTGTAAGTGGTTTATGACGACAATTTCCGCGCCAATGTGGGTATTAATTATGCTATACTAATTATGCTATACTAATTATGCTATACTAAATGTTCGAGCATACTTATATTGGTTCAAGGCTAAATCTTCCAGCAGCCAAATGGCATTAGCTGCTGAAACAAAGTATAAAAGAAAAGAAAACAAAACACCAACGTATTAAAAGATTTTTTATCTGGAAAGAAATATTGCAAAATGACATAAGTTAACACTCTGCTTTAAATGAATCATTTGCGTGTAATACTTGTATTTCTAAGCGCCAAATTAAGATCTATTTCTCGAATAATAAAACAAAAGCATTGCGAGGGATAAGGACATGTATGTCGAATATACTGATGTTGTTTGTTGCCATGTCTATTTATCTTGTGTCGACTTGATGAGTTATAACGCGACATTTTTGCAAGTATTTACTTATTAGCTGGATAACTGATAAAGAGTTATTTTTTTGTCGAAATTAAATAAATTATTAAACACGGTTTGTAGAGTTTATTGTACATGAAGTCTGCAATCAACATATTTCGTTACATATAAACAATTAAGTGGACAGGTCGATACAATTTTAACACAATGTATTATACAAAAGTAAGAAAAAATCAAACACGTGTCCGCTTGTGTTAAAGGCATTTAAGCTATGTAATGCACTTGGTCAAATGTTACTTTAAATGACCTGAATTGTAGGAGAACGAAACATTTTTCTATGAATAGAGGCTTAATCATTTAAACATTATCAATTATTTAAACATGATCTTTTAAAATGATTGTTCGGTTATGTCAAATCCGATTCAAATAAAGCTATTGAGCGACTTTAAAGATTACAAAAAGCTGATTTAATTTGCAGATATGTTTGCAATATAACCTTGTCTACTGGCATACTGACATTTTATACCCTTGATTAATTCTATCACGTGTACTTCACAATTTTGAAGCATGACTTGTGCCCTCTGCACCCATAGACTGGGTTTATTCCTGTACTAATTTTAAGAGCTAATCTACAGAGCTTATGTTTGTTTGTATGTTGTACAAAATGACATACGACTTAAACCAAACAATAACTTGACCAAGGCTTACCAAATGTAGCCAAAATTATGTTTAGTTATCTTGACTTAATTGTCATTCATGTATATTACTTTTTCCAGTACATGGTCACAATGACATGCGTTGAAATATATCGTTGTAAATGCATAAAAACAGAATATTCAAGAATTTCAAAAAGGTAATCTATGGCTGTTGTGAGTGATTCAAATGACAGCAATCGATATTGTTAAATTCGTATTAACCTCTCCCGGCCAAAAACATATATTAATCCCAGCGGGAATAAGTTGTTCTCAGCATTGTTGGCATACTGACAAGATAAATGAACTACGTAAATTACTTGCTTATTGTTCAGAGTGTTCATACCTGTATGAAATACAAAAGACTGATATAACGGTGAAGTTGTATATTTCCAGACCTGCATCGACCTTATACTTTCGAAAAAGCATAACATTTATCATAATTATAATTTCGACATCGGCAACGACCGTGAGAGACAGATACATTGCTTTAAAATCTGGGTTTACCTACATTAACCGCAAACGATGAGAAAGTATTGCATCATCAGTACTAAGCCATGTGTACATTCTTGCTAAGTTATTACTTTTTTTGGTTTTGAACTTATTTTAAGGGGGAAACGTGGGACTTATTGTAAGACTCCATTCCATTGGTCACACCCTTACGTAACCTATGAACATATCCTTCATCCTATTGGTCACACCCTTGCGTAACCGCTAAACATAGCCTTCACCCCATTGGTCACACCTTCGCGACATCTCAACATAGCCTCCATCCCATTGGTCACACCCTCGCGCACCTTTTACCACAGAGCTTTTATGTTCGACGATATTATCAGTGACATCGTAAAACATAATGTTTTTTTCTTAAAATAGAATCATTGATCTAAGTTGTTTCGATACAAAACTTAAATTTTATGAGATCTACTAAGTGATGTGTTTTTTTTTCAGGATCTCAAGCAAAACAGTCATCGCAATAACCGAGATGTTTTATAAAACATAGTACATTTTCTCAAACGTTCATGTGATTATACTGACTCAGTGGAAATGTTAAAAAATGATCTTGATAAAACTCTTTATGCACATATTTCTTTAGAAAGAATTCTTGTCCCAAAGGTGCATTAATTATTAAAATGTAGATATTAATCGAACACCAATATATATCGCATAGAAATACAAGTACTTCTTGTCCCTTACTTTCTGGTTTTATTTCAGGTTAAGGCCCAAGCTGTTGACTTATCTAAGTAAATGTGGATTGAAAGCAAAAACTATTGAATGCTTATTTATTAAATTATATACTAGTAAATTAACTTTTGGAAAAAACATATCGGTTGTCATTTTATTATATGTTCTGCCTTAAGAGATAGCTGTAGAATTTGGGTGTCGAATTATGAATTCCACCGTAACTTTTTAATAAATTAAATGTATATCTGTATATGCTATAAATATGTTGGAGAAAACTCGTTTGTAAATGTTAAAGTAAGACAGAACTGGGCAAAAAGTGCTGAACGTCTACTTGATGGATTGAGGTTTAGGTAATATTTAATTGAATTTAAACAACACAACAAACTGTTCCCTAATTAGAACAAAGACTGCATGATCAGCATGTGCAAACATGGTTTGATTATTGTTGATTCACAGACTGAATTAGTATATAACAACATTAAGGTTAAAAGGACATTTAAATACAGCAAGATTGATAGAGAGAACAGAAAATGATTACAATACAGTTGAGTCGGAGTAATTAGGATCAGTATCGTTTCTTGTACGAAGTATAATCTAAATCGATATCTTAAGACCATTTTCAAATGTGTATCTTTTATGGCTATTGCTAACAGCCTGTCTATAAGTTTTTTATTTCAAATTTGTATTTAACACTTGCGAACGGGGGGTGGTAGGGGAGTCTTAAAACGTCCAAGTTTACTTTTTATTTTAATATATGAAAAAGGAGATCATTAATATTAGGATTTGTTAAAGGTTTCTTTGGTGAGTACCTAAAAACCCCATACCAATACTTTATACCAAGAAATTTCGATTCTGAGGGAGGGGTGCCAAAATGTTACACCCCTAAGCTACGCCCCCTTAACGTCCAATCCTGAAGCCATCCCTGTTTAACCTAATACTGATACTGTTTCTGTCGTTGATTTATGTACTTGATGAATATACATTTTTTGTTGTTGAATGTAGCTACAAGTTATACTTGTCATATTCATACACTTGATGCTCAGATATGAATCCGTTTAATCGTTGTTTTGTGTGGCCATCTATTATATTAGTACATTACGATGTTAGTGTTTTTTGCCAAAACATGTATTTGCTAATATTGCCAATAAAATGAAACTGGTCATTATCAAGAGCCTTTTTTATATTTGCAGGTGGCAAAATGCGCATACGCAGTGATAATAATCGGGGTGTACTGGGTGTTGGAGGTCATGCCGATCGCTGTGACGTCACTGATTCCTGTGTTTCTATTTCCGATACTTGGCATCATGCCGTCGTCTGCCGTCTGCAAGAATTACGCCAATGTAAATATAGATTAACTGCACAATGAACAAAAACGCAACAAGAATTTATGGCAGAATGAGTTTTTAGAATATATTTTCGGATGAATGTTGAATAACAGTTGTTTCCGAATCATATGCCACCATTTAGTACCATTTCGGTAATTTAACACAATTATTTATAAAGACAGAAAAGAACACTTTTAATGTTTTAAAAAAAATGTAATGTTTTATACGTAAGAAATATCATGAACATATATATATATATATATATATATATATATATATATATATATATATATATATATATATATATATATATATATATATATATATATATATATATATATATATATAATATACATATAAAACGCACGCGATCAAAACGTGTCTGGATTATTTTAAAGGTAACATAAAGGGGTTTTCAATTTCTGACTCTCACCATTGTGGGAATTGTGGGAAGTATATAATTTCATGATATCTGCACCTGTATAGTCAGTACATGCCCAATAATCATGTTGACAATACAAGTGGAATATTTTTTTGTAATTATCTTAAACGAACTAAGCTGGGCCTATCTCTCGACGTCAGCATTGAAGGATCCTGTTTTGTTTTGTTTACATTGGACATTTATGCAATTGAACGTTTTGTCCTAAAGTTAAACATATCGGTATTGGTCCCATTAACATCACAAACCGCAGTGCCATTTTTGCAATTATTTCTATATTTTCCTCGTAAAACGGCATCATAGTATCTGTTTTAATTTATTCCTTAACAATTTATTCTATTCAGAATTATTTTTATCATGCTTCGTATTTATTGGAAGGATTTGAGCGATCGTTTGCACTAACATGTCTTTAAACTATTCCTTAAGGATATAATTTTATTTTACCATAGGTATTGGCATGTTTTGAAGCTGTAAGAAGTCATAATGTGTGTGAACTATTCACCATTCCGACATTTACAGCTTTATCAGCGTTATATAGTTACTATCATGTATGATATGGTTGTAGTAGCATGGCAAGTTACAGCTATACAATTGCACATTCTGCACATTTTGGAATGTAGACAGTAGAATTTCAAATATAAACTGCAGTTGTTAAACACCACTGCTGTTGTATGACAAGTTGTTATGGCTATGGACGACTTCACAATTGTGTATAGCATGCTTGGACATTCTTTCAGTATTCACAACATAGTGTAGACACTGTAGACAATGCATTAAGAAAACATTCCACTCTAAACTGTAGAATCGTTTTTTAGAGAAACCTATTACACCGAGAACTATGTCATAAATTGTTTTGGGCGATCAGAGATAAAATCGTGGGTTCCGCATAGACATGCTAAAATATGAACCTTATATTGCATGTTCACTTAAAAGGACTCGCTCATGTTTTGACACCAAAAATGAGTTTTCCCGATAATGCATATGAAAACACTTAAATACTAATAATCATACTCCTTAATACCGAGATAGCAGAAAATAAGCGTACAAACACACCGCTTTTAAAGATACATAATTGAACCTATATCAACATTTGTACAAGGGTTCCGGGCCGCGGTCAGTATCTTAGTTTTAACACTCCTAATGATTTTCGACACTTCAATATTACGTAATAAACATTTCCTCCCGTAAAAAAACATTTAATCAACCATGAAAATAGGCCCTTTAGGGATATAAGAAATAATGTATTTGAAATAGAGAAACAAAAATATATTATAAATGCTCAGTATTAATAAGAGGTAAAGGTTCTAGTGTCAACAAACTTACTTAGGGTATGCAAATCAGCGTGGACACTGTTATTTGCATATGTAAACGGTAGGCGTGGCATATGTGCATGCCCATTTATAGCAATTTATGCACCAGTCAATTGAAACCACGCCCCCAAGGTCCGGGGGTGTTTCGGGGATAGCCGGGGAAATGGGCCTTGTTTTTACTATCAGTTCATCCCCACAGGGCGGGACTTTTACCCCGGGTTGGCTGGACCGAAAGTCAAAGTCCCCGCTATTCCCCGGACCTGGGGGGGGGGAGGGGGCCGTGGTTACAGTTGACTGGTGCATAGCCTTATCATGAAGTGTACGCTCTTCAGCAATAAGATGACCTGAGGTAACATTAAACTGATTTAGAATGAGCGAAGTGAGCGTAGCGAACGAGCCTTTCTTAATCATTGAACTATTTCTTCATGTCATCAAACTGTCTTAGAATACTACGTCATTCGCCAACGCAAAATCTGACGAAGGGAGTGTGTATCGGATTGAGTGGCAGTGGGCGTACCTTTAAACACCCGCGGAAGTCGAAATGCTAGATGATTGAGCATTGTACTTATTGATTGCCTATCTGCGATTTCATAGCTGAATATTTAAGTTGTACTCTAAGATGCGACTGGGTGTCGATTGTTTTTCTAAAAAACCGTCCGGAATGGTTAACAAATATATTTTATTGAGATATGGGGTGCTCTGTACAAACGTACTGTACTATATTTTTAATTCCATCATCATCACAAAGAATGCATAAACAGATATATGGCCGTAAACTCCATTGACTATCGAACAGGAAATGTCTGTATTTAAACACTGACTATTTATATTGGTAGTTGACCCCCTGTCAGAAGTAGGGAAGTAAATATAGATCAATGAAAACGCTATTAAGACCGTCGTTGTCCGGCCTACTTAAGGGCTTGGGTCAACACATAGGGTTGTCAATAGTCAATAAAACATGTGCGCGATATTTTTAAACTTATTCTGATGTTTGTTCTTTCAGAGCCAGTGTTTCGAATTTTTGCTTTGCAAATAAAGACAACCATATACCACTTCACAATGGCAACTATTTACCACTTCATAATGACAACTATATACCACTTCATAACGACAATTATATACCACTTCATAAAGACAACTATATACCACTTCATAACGACACTTATATACCACTTCATAAAGACAACTATATACCACTTCATAACGACAACTATATACCACTTCATAAAGACAACTATATACCACTTCATAAAGACAACTATATACCACTTCATAAAGACAACTATATACCACTTCATAACGACAACTATATACCACTTCATAAAGACAACTATATACCACTTCATAAAGACAACTAATTACCACTTCATAACGACAACTATTTACCACTTCATAACGACACTTATATACCACTTCATAACGACAACTATATACCACTTCATAAAGACAACTATGTACCACTTCATAAAGACAACTAATTACCACTTCATAACGACAACTATTTACCACTTCATAACGACAACTATATACCACTTCATAACGACAACTATATACCACTTCATAAAGACAACTATGTACCACTTCATAAAGACAACTAATTACCACTTCATAACGACAACTATTTACCACTTCATAACGACAACTATATACCACTTTATAAAGACAACTATATACCACTTCATAACGACAACTATATACCACTTCATAAAGACAACTATATACCACTTCATAACGACAACTATGTACCACTTCATAAAGACAACTATATACCACTTCATAACGACAACTATGTACCACTTCATAAAGGCAACTAATTACCACTTCATAACGACAACTATTTACCACTTCATAAAGACAACTATGTACCACTTCATAAAGGCAACTAATTACCACTTCATAACGACAACTATTTACCACTTCATAACGACAACTATATACCACTTCATAACGACAACTATATACCACTTCATAAAGACAACTATATACCACTTCATAACGACAACTATATACCACTTCATAACGACAACTATATACCACTTCATAACGACAACTATATACCACTTCATAACGACAATTATATACCACTTCATAAAGACAACTATATACCACTTCATAAAGACAACTATGTACCACTTCATAACGACAATTATATACCACTTCATAAAGACAACTATATACCACTCCATAACGACAACTATATACCACTTCATAAAGACAACTATGTACCACTTCATAACGACAATTATATACCACTTCATAAAGACAACTATATACCACTTCATAACGACAACTATATACCACTTCATAAAGACAACTATGTACCACTTCATAAAGACAACTATTTACCCTTCATAACGACAACTTTATACCACTTCATAACGACAACTATATACCACTTCATAACGACAATTATATACCACTTCATTAAAACAACTATGTTCCACTTCATAACGACAACTATATACCACTTCATAAAGACAACTATATACCACTTCATAACGACAACTATATACCACTTCATAAAGACAATTATATACCACTTCATAACGACAACTATATACCACTTCATAACGACAACTATATACCACTTCATATAAACAACTATATACCACTTCATATAAACAACTATATACCACTTCATAAAGACAACTATATACCACTTCATAAAGACAACTATATACCACTTCATAAAGACAACTATATACCACTTCATAAAGACAACTATATACCACTTCATAACGACAACTATATACCACTTCATAACGACAACTATATACCACTTCATTTAAACAACTATATACCACTTCATAAAGACAACCATATACCACTTCATAAAGACAACTATTAACAACTTCACAATTACAACTATATACCACTTTCATAAAGACAACTTCATACCACTTCACTTCATACGGTCTTTGTAAAACAAAAATAAAAGAACGGTATTAATAAATTAATTTCTTGTTTTGAATTTCGTGTGTATCCATCTATAGTATTGAAATCATGGAAAAGTTAATGCTCATCAATTTTGGTTTTCCTATTTGTTATGTTTTTCTTCCGTTGTTTATTATCAAAAGAAAAACAGCTAAAATACAGTATAGCTATTTTTTTTTGTTATTTGCTTTACACTTTGTAAAACCAAAAAATGAAAAACATAATGAATCTTTTTCTTATCTTGTAGTATTGTTTCGTATTCCATGGTTATAATTGAAAAAAAGAAAAGGAAAACAACCTATCAATTTTTGTTTTTTATTGAGTCATACGAAAAACGAAAAAGGATGTGTATGTTCCTTTTTCGGTTTCTTTTCTTTCATTAAAAAAAAACGGGAAAAAAAACAATACAATAAAGACTGTTTATTCATCCGCAAGTTTGTTGGCTGAGAATGTAGGTTATATTCTAAGTATATTGTTATTAGCACCAGCACAAATTAAATACCTGGTAAATGTATGTCTTGGAAAGTAAGCAGTCTGAAACACAATGGGTCGATTATTTAGAACTTTTTAAAGTTAACAAAGTTGCTGACGGCAATATTGTTTAATTTTAAAGGTGATATATTTTCTGAAAGTAAACAACGATCCAGTAAATAACCTTGAATATTTTCTGAAAGTAAACAACGATCCAGTAAATAACCTTGATAACAATGTTCCGGACAACCGGTCCATTTTTGACAAATAAGAATACATATTTAAAAGTTATCGATGTTTATACATAACCTAGCTAATGTGGCTAGTGTCCGTATTCGCTAAAATCTTGAGTCTTTATTACAAAATAAATGATGCAGTTTTGAGCCTTGAGTCTCGATCTTAGACATAAGACGTAAGTGGAGGGACCCACTGCTTTGAAAATGGAGATCTCAGTGGGCGGGCGCTTACATTTGTCGATACATTTGCCAGACAACTTTCAACCATACCGGTACGGAAATGGCAATGATAGTGTCGATCGATCATTGCTGGCGGATCTTGCCTGCGCCGCTTACTCAACATGTTTCATCGCCGCCCAATAAACCAAATTAAGCTGTATTGATAAATGACGTCAATACCTACTTTCCAAACATTATCAATACAGGAAAACCTGCTTACATTTAGAAATGGTGTATTTTCTATATACATTCTTAGACAATGAACGGGCTATACCAAAAAAGTAATTTATAATACATGTATTATTAAGTGCATGCAAAGAACGCCAGTGCTATAGTCAATGCTGTTTTGCATGCAACAATGGTCTTAATACAAGTCTCATTGTTTGATATATTTGTATCTTTTTAACAACAACACAAAACGTGCGTTACATGTCGGCAAAATGCGTTCAAATAAGTGAGCATTTGTGAAGGTTATATCTATATACCACAATGTAATTAATCGAATGTACTTAAAGCTGCGCTTTAACAGATTGGTCGTTTTGACAAGCGTTTTTTTGTCTTTAAATGAGCCAATTTTTGTGTAAATGTTTGTCTAAAAACCAGTGAAAAGACTGCGGACAAAAGATCAAATTGCAGTTTATCATAATTACGTTCAAAAAATGTTTAATGGATTAAAGCGTTACTTACGCTTTAATATAAATGCCTTTTTCGGTAGTTTTACCAAACATTTGAGAATTCTTTATGGTGAATTATCTAATATGACTAAATTGCAGGCATTGACGCCAAAATCAGCCGATTCTGAGACAACTTTTTTCAATCCTGAGAACCTGTGAGAGTGCATCTTTAAGATCTCTGTTCAAATTTTTTTACAACAATTATTTGTTTATTATTAGCTAATTTTGTATCTAAATGACGGTTGTTTGACCTTGAGACTCCATTTCTTTCCAACACTGAGTCTTTAGGTGTTTTTTTATATTTTTTTTATTTATTTTTGTATTCACACACAGCGGTTAGACTTGTAATTTGTAGATTTAACCTTTTAGAATATAATAAGCTATTCTAATATGGTATACAATTTAGTAGCATATCTATCTCCCTATATCTATTTCAGGACACATTGATGTTGTTTTTCGGGAGTCTGGTCGTCGCTGCGGCAGTTGAACGATGGAACCTTCACAAGAGAATCGCCCTGAGAGCCCTCACTCTGGTCGGCCCCGAACCCAGATGGTTAGTATCAGGGCCTCTAAGGGCTGTCTTACAAACCACGTGTCCACCATTCCATTACACTCCATTGATGGAGTTTATCGGAATTAATCGACTGTGGTTTTCCGCCGATGACAATGTAATTTGGCCGAATGTCAATTTCCAAAGTACTAGTGTTTTTTTATAAAACGTTCTTTTGGAGTATAAATGGAGATGTCATCATATTGCATTATATATTTTACATTTGTCGGTTTGTCATTGGCGCTTGATCACTGTGTCACTGATAAAGATCATCGTGGGTTTTTGACTACCGGATGTATTTTCTTGTATTTAGATTATATCCTGTTGCGGTACAGTCTTTCACGGGCCCACTTACACTGTCGTAAACCCATGCATGCATTTGCATCATAAATCTGCAAGCAAAACATGATTCTAAAAACTAATTCTCCGTAATCCCCTCGACTGACGTCAACCTGGCACTAGTATATTCTATTGTACAAGGTAATGAACTCGTAAAGCAAAGTAATGAGCCACGCAAATGCAATTTATGATGTTATAACCTGCCTTCTATGTGTTTTTTACCCGTAATGTTTATAATATAAGGCTTATTAGAATTAGCGCTCGAACATGCGAATCTTCAAAAATCTCGAGTCAAAAAATAACCCTAGTGGATTCCTGACAAGACAGAACCAAGCCACATTCATTTGATATGAAAGAACTCCTGCTTTGGTGTCTTATGTAATACATTTAGTGGCATTAGCCTACAAATATGTTTTTTTTCTTTATCAAAGGGGTCATTTCTATCAACGATCTAACCTGAAATAACTGCAGTTTAAAATATCAGAACATCGCAAAAGGCCCAAATAGCTTAATAATTTTAGGTTAAATGTCACTAAATGTATTTCAGATCATATGTCACTAAAGCAGGATTTAATTCCTATCAAATGACTGTGAACCAAGCTAGCCTTATGAAGTATATTTATACGCTGCTTGGTATTCCTCTACGCAGACAAAATATTAAATCAAAGACAATACATTTTAATTTTCACGTTCATTTTCACATGTATATACAGTACATTACTTACGTTTTAACAAGTGCACATTTTACACTGCTGTCATTTAATGTAAATATAAGATATAAATTATAGCTTAATTGTTCCTGCATACATTAATACATTCAGAATTAAAATGTCGTCTGTTAAGATCTGTTAATTGGGTCGTCGTTCACACACATGATATACATGGTACAATAAGTGCAAGATACTGAAGCTCTTGTTTAAACCGATTTCCTGCTGTAATGTCAGGCCATGTTTACCTAAACTAAACGATTTAAAATCCTGAAGTGATTTTGTTACATTTGGATGTAGTTCATTCTCACCGCAAAATAAATGCATGTACTAGACCCACTTTGATGATAAGAACATTTATTTATAATTCAGCTTGTCATTTCTCATTTTTAAGTAAACAAGATTCGAAATCATCCACAGGGCCGATAGTGTAAACAACAATTACAATAAGTCAGGCGGTAGCTAAACACCATGTTGCTTGTTTTGGTATTCCGACAACATTTTAAATAAGGTTAATATATGATCATATAGATAATCAACATGTTGACAAATTATCTTTTTTTGTGCAATTCACCGATTTTTATTAGTGAAATCAAAGGGCAAATGCAAAAACTACAGTAAACACCGTGGGCCTGTTTACCACGAAGCATCCGGCTACACATATCCAGTAGTTTAGATTATACTAATTTGTTTGAGTTCGATTGTGACGAAAGCTGATAATATCACTATATCTTTCTGAGAGGCCACCAGAAAGTACCCCAAGTGCTGGTCGAACCCACAACCTCTTGCGTAAGAGGCGCATACTTCTACCACTAGGTCACCCTCACCCTCGGGTGATCGAACCCACAACCTCTTGAGTGAGGGGCGCAGACATCTACCACTAGGTCAACCTCACCCTCGGGTGATCGAATCCACGACCTCTTGTGTGAGAGGCGTAAACATTTACCACTAGATCACCCTCACCCTAGTGGTGATCGAAACCACAACCTGTTCCGTGAGAGGCGCAGACATGTACCACTAGATCACACTCACCCTAGTGGTGATCGAACCCACAACCTCTTGAGTGAGAGGCGCAGACATCTACCACAAGATCACCCTCACCCTAGTGGTGATCGAACCCACAACCTGTTCCGTGAGAGACGCAGACATCTACCACTAGATCACCCTCACCCTAGTGGTGATCGAACCCACAACCTTTTGAGTGAGAGGCGCACGTATCTACCACTAGATCATCCTCACCCTAGTGGTGATCGAACCCACAACCTTTTGAGTGAGAGGCGCACGTATCTACCACTAGATCATCCTCACCCTAGTGGTGATCGAACCCACAACCTTTTGAATGAGAGGCGCAGACATCTACCACTAGATCACCCTCACCCTAGTGGTGATCGAACCCACAACCTGTTGCGTGAGAGGCGCAGACATCTACCAATAGATCACCCTCACCCTAGTGGTGATCGAACCCACAACCTGTTCCGTGAGAGGCGCAGACATCTACCAATAGATCACCCTCACCCAAGTGGTGATCGAACCCACAACCTGTTGCGTGAGAGGCGCACGTATCTACAACTAGATCACCCTCACCCAAGAGGTGATCGAACCCACAACCTGTTGCGTGAGAGGCGCAGACATGTACCACTAGATCACCCTCACCCTAGTGGTGATCGAACCCACAGCCTATTGAGTGAGGGGCGCAGACATGGACCACTAGATCACCCTCACCATAGTGGTGATCGAACCCACAACCTGTTGCGTGAGAGGCGCAGACATGTACCACTAGATCACACTCACCCTAGTGGTGATCGAACCCACAACCTGTTGCGTGAGAGGCGCATGTATCTACCACAAGATCACCCTCACCCTAGTGGTGATCGAACCCACAACCTCTTGAGTGAGAGGCGCAGACATCTACCAATAGATCACCCTCACCCTAGTGGTGATCGAACCCACAACCTGTTGCGTGAGAGGCGCAGACATCTACCACTAGATCACACTCACCCTAATGGTGATCGAACCCACAACCTCTTGAGTGGGGGGCGCAGACATATACCACTAGATCACACTCACCCTAGTGGTGATCGAACCCACAACCTCTTGAGTGAGGGGCGCAGACATCTACCACTAGATCACCCTCACCCAAGTGGTGATCGAACCCACAACCTGTGGCGTGTGTGGCGCAGACATCTACCACTAGATCACCCTCACCCTAATGGTGATCGAACCCACAACCTCTTGAGTGAGGGCTCAGACATCTACTACTAGATCACACTCACCCTAGTGGTGATCGAACCCACAACCTGTTGCGTGAGAGGCGCAGACATCTACCACTAGATCACACTCACCCTAATGGTGATCGAACCCACAACCTCTTGAGTGAGGGGCGCAGACATCTACCACTAGATCACACTCACCCTAGTGGTGATCGAACCAACAACCTCTTGAGTGAGGGGCGCAGACATCTACCACTAGATCACACTCACCCTAGAGGTGATCGAACCCACAACCTCTTGAGTGAGGGGCGCAGACATCTACCACTAGATCACCTTCACCCTAGTGGTGATCGAACCCACAGCCTCTTGAGTGAGAGGCGCAGACATCTACCACTAGATCACCTTCACCCTAGTGGTGATCGAACCCACAACCTGTTGCGTGAGAGGCGCAAACATCTACCACTAGATCACCTTCACCCTAGTGGTGATCGAACCCACAGCCTCTTGAGTAAGGGGCGCAGACATCTACCACTTGATCACCCTCACCCTAGTGGTGATCGAACCCACAGCCTCTTGGGGTGAGAGGCGCACGTATCTACCACTAGATCACCCTCACCCTAGTGGTGATCGAACCCACAGCCTCTTGAGTGAGAGGCGCACGTATCTACCACTAGATCACCCTCACCCTAGTGGTGATCGAACCCACAACCTCTTGAGTGGGAGGCGCACGTATCTACCACTAGATCACACTCACCCTAGTGGTGATCGAACCCACAGCCTCTTGAGTAAGAGGCGCAGACATCTACCACTAGATCACCCTCACCCTAGAGGTGATCGAACCCACAACCTCTTGCGTGAGAGGCGCAGACATGTACCACTAGATCACCCTCACTCTAGTGGTGATCGAACCCACAGCCTCATGAGTGAGGGGCGCAGACATCTACCAATAGATCATTCTCACCCTAGTGGTGATCGAACCTACAACCTCTTCAGTGAGAGGCGTAGACATCTACAACTAGATCACCCTCACCCAAGAGGTGATCGAACCCACAACCTGTTGCGTGAGAGGCGCAGACATGTACCACTAGATCACCCTCACCCTAGTGGTGATCGAACCCACAGCCTATTGAGTGAGGGGCGCAGACATGGACCACTAGATTTCCCTCACCCTAGTGGTGATCGAACCCACAACCTGTTGCGTGAGAGGCGCAGACATGTACCACTAGATCACCCTCACCCTAGTTGCGATCGAAACCACAACCTGTTGAGTGAGAGGCGCATGTATCTACCACTAGATCATCCTCACCCTAGTGGTGATCGAGCCCACAACCTCTTGAGTGAGAGGCGCAGACATCTACCACTAGATCACCCTCACCCTAGTGGTGATCGAACCCACAACCTTTTGAATGAGAGGCGCAGACATCTACCACTAGATCACCCTCACCCTAGTGGTGATCGAACCCACAACCTGTTGCGTGAGAAGCGCAGACATCTACCACTAGATCACCCTCACCCTAGTGGTGATCGAACCAACACCATCTTGAGTGAGAGGCGCAGACATCTACCACGAGCTCACCCTCACCCTAGTGGTGATCGAACCCACAACCTCTTGAGTGAAGGGCGCAGACATGTACCACTAGATCACCCTCACCCTAGTGGTGATCGAACCCACAACCTGTTGTGTGAGAGGCGCACGTATCTACCACTAAATCACACTCACCCTAGTGGTGATCGAACCCACAACCTCTTGAGTGAGAGGCGCACGTATCTATCACTAGATCACCCTCACCCTAGTGGTGATCGAACCCACCACCTCTTGAGTGAGAGGCGCAGACATCTACCAATAGATCCCCCTCGCCCTAGTGGTGATCGAACCCACCAACTCTTGAGTGAGAGGCGCAGATATCTACCACTAGAATACCCTCACCCTAGTGATGATCGAACCCACAACCTGTTGAGTGAGAGGCGCAGACATCTACCAATAGATGTTCCTCACCGTCATTAGCAAAAAGGGATTGGTTTGATTGGTGTTTTTGAGCACAGATTAAACGACCTTATTCTAGTGGTCGCTATTGTTCCATTTAAATAAATTTGTTTTATTTGATGTACATGAACTTTCACATGTCCCTTTTCCCCTTAAGCCTGGTTTATTATTTGTATACAACGCCCGTCATTACCCTTCAGGTTGATGCTAGGAATCATGCTGCCCACGTGGTTCCTATCAATGTGGATGTCGAACACGGCCACCACCGCTATGATGATTCCCATTCTCAACGCCATTCTTGCCCAGATCAAAGAAGTCAAGTGTCAAGGTACAATACTGGTCGTTGGAGCTTGTTTGGTTTCATAGACAAACAAAACACTTCTGTGGAATACACCTTATAGCTGTGGTATAACGTAATGCGTGTTAACACTTTATGTACAGTAGTACACATTAACAAATGCAGGTTAATACTTATACACACTGAAGAAAATCAATCATAATCTTATACTGGCGACAAACAAGTAGGTCAACAAAGGCAGGTAAATATGCAAACATTAGTGTGTCTCTAGCTCAGATAACGTTTGAGTTATACCCCTTGAATTAAAAGATGCGAATATCATTTATAAAGTAATGATACATTTTTGTTAATTCGAGTTTGTACAAACGTACATTAACAGAAGATTTAATACAGACAATATGTCAACGTATGTAAAAGGAAAGTCCATTGAATTTCTGGTATGGTCAAGGTCTAAAGAAGGCATTTATTTATCTCTCGTTCTCTTGTAATGTCAATAAATCATCCGTATATGACGTGTACTTTATCTAAATGGATCGTGAAGGACGAACTATTGTTAGAAGCGCTCCAAATTTAAACGTCCGTGACTTTCTACACAGTAAATGGAGAGTTTCAGTGCTGAAGCTTAACAGGGCACTATTCTTTAAAACATGCGTTACCTAAACCGTCTCATGTAAGCGTGTTTGATGTCTATATGATAACATTACGTTGGCCCTTACACAGTCTTAATTAAGCCCACGTCACAATGAGTAATTTGTAAACATTGACCTTAGTATTTCTGCGATACGTTTGGAGAAACCTGATCAATCAAAATACATTGAGACCATGCCCATGTTTTCTTTAACTGTAAAGATAGTCATTTTTTCAAATTGGTAAACTTCATTTATTTTATAAAAGATGAATACATATTTCACATTCGTATTTCAGTTGTCGCAGATGAAACCGAGGAGGAGTCCATGCCTCTGAAGCGGATGGAAAATAATGGCCACGTGCCCGGTAACCATGACAACCATGATCAGCATAGGGACATCAAGGTCGTCCTAGAGATGGACAATATACTAGAGCCGGGTCATCCCGTGCAGTAAGTCACATGACGTCTTCATACCCAGCGTTTATGGCTGCTTATTTTCACATAACACTGTATTTTTCCACGTGCAATTTCTCGACTGAGTTGTTTAGTAAAATATAAATGAAAGCATGCGTATTATGACTATTTCAAAAGTTTTCATTGCAATGATTTCTGATGTTTGAGTTAACAAGCCAGTTTGCAGTTTAACGCACTTGGATACTATTTATTCATGATGATTGATGACTCATAAATGTACCCCATACGTGTTTTATGAAGTAATAGGTTGGGGATTCTGATGGGAAGGTTAACGATTTCCTCTAAATTACATATCCCAACGTTATTCAACTCCAGACCAATCAGCCCTGAAATGGTTCATGTCTAATCAATGCCACATACCTATACACTTTTGCTTGCGAAGAGATAAAAAAAAATAATATCCTGACCGTAGTATTGATTACGATATATTTTATTATTTTCCTGTGCTGTCAGAGCTGATTGTTTATGATTAAATTGGCTCGTTGCGCGAGACAGAAACTGGGCTTATCCCCTTAGTTGTCATAGTATTATATTTATATTTTTATCTTTTTAGCTACCAGATTCAAGTTCACGAACCGGAAGAGTGAGTGTAACTTTTTTAATAGTTTGATTATGAAGAAAATCTTAATGGATTGCCACACTTCTTCTTAACGTATATACAGAATATGCACATGTATAACTATGTTTCTTGCTTCCATCTGATTTAACTAGTCGTTAGTGTGTGGCTGCGGCGTCTGTAACTCTCTGACACTAGGTTTTATTGTGGCAGTGTATTTTGCAATGGTTTTGTCATATATACATTATCATTTTGTATTTCATTACAGCACCTTCGTCAATTAATACTAAAGCACTTGCACCCATATGACACATATAACTTACTGAACAAAATTTAACTCCTATGATCTACATGTATGTTATATTTGTTGCCAGGTGTCACATGCGTATGGGTCCGTATTAAATCGCACATAATTGATGCTTTCACCTTGTCCCAACAATTCAGAAACATAATACCTCGGCGACCCTATTCAACTTTGTTATCATGTTTGCCCAAATCTCATGACTGATGCCTGATATTTCCTGCAGTCACCTTGGCGTACCAAGGAACGAGAGCAGTTCCGGTCTCAACGCCCAGGATTTCACGTCCACTTCCCTGCTTACCAACCCGGTCGCCGACCGCAGGTGACCGTACAGATGCACATATTTTAGCTGTCTCCGCATGAACAAATGTTCCCTGTCCTCCTATTGACATATGCCACTTCTCACACGCATGTAGTGTAGATGTTGTAACAGTTATTGATGGGTTCTGTCTTTTAGTTGTGTGTGTTTGGGATAAAATGGCACCTTACTTACTCATAAGTATAAGATTTGTTTGTAGCGTTTGTATGTATATGTTTTTAGAGCGTTCTTTCATTTTCTTCGTTTGAGTGTTTTCCCGTCCCGGTGGTAAACATATCAACCATTTTATGTTCAGTGTATAGGTAGTTGAGCAATCACGTCATGTTAAGCTTATGCGATCATATCCATACACATTATTGTTATTATTATGTAATAAATTATAACTTTCGCACCAATTTCAGTTTTGCGACAATGTATACTGTCTATCTAATGCAATTTTCTTTGCGCTTTTCAATTCATACTTCTGATCTTTTTACAGCTTTATCAACTGGACTTCTATTTTAGTTGCTTATTTTAACATTTGCCTTGCAGACCAAATACTGTTGTACCTCCTGAAAAAATAAAGATGGAGTAAGTCATGGCTAAGCTAATAACCAAGTGTTTAAACCAACAATTATTCCTATTATATCCTATTATATCCTATAACCACGCTTTTCCTTAACGAGAACAACAAAGCAGCAGCATGCTAAATGTACATACTTAAATACAGTTTTATATACATAAAGCCAGCTTCATATTTACATATTTTCTGAACCTTGATGGCTGGGACAGTTCGTTTATATAATTATAGCATGTTAATGTTTTTGTCGTTATAAGTATTTTAGTAATTCCTACAGCAAGTTTTGCGACAGTTCGCTATTTAGAATATTTCCTTAATATGCAAATGAACATTAAGGCGTCTGACGTACAGGTCAGATTTTCGTTTCCTCAAGACATTGGCCATGTTAAATGTCGATGCCTGGTGACGCCTTGTAAATTTGATATGCACGATAAATGGTCGACAACACATTTTAGATGTATCACAGTTTAGATTTTTGCTCTTTATTTTATTTTAAATCAGACGTGAAATAATCTATATTGTAATATTCCAAGGCCAAAACAATCTTGATGTAATATGTGTTGAGGGATAATGTTTACACATAACTATTTTTCTTTTTCTGCACATAAACCCCTTTAATTAAAATGATATCAAACTAATACGAGGTCACAGACATCCACAATTGACAAAGTTGTAAACCAGATACCTGAATGTATACAAACTGGAATGTTTTGCATACTGTATGGCGTATTAGTTTACTTAATGTCGCAATATTTGTTTTGGAATCTATCGCTAAGTTGACTTCTAAAGTAAAACGTTTATCACCTTCAACGCCGAACTATTAAACCTTGACATTCAAAATGGGTTGAATGTTCACTAGTTTTAAAAAGATATTAAAAGTTGAAAAGCTTGTATCATATTTTATAGATGGCTTATTCACACAGTTTGTCAGTATAACGTATTTCAGGGTAATAAATTAGTTTCCGAAATCATCGCTTATTTAGAAATTGCTTAAATCCGTTATTCCAATAGTTTTCAGAAAAAAATCCCTGCTAAACACAATTTTAGTATATAAAATGTACTAACAAGAGTCGTTTTTAATATGATAGTGTAACTTTTAAATGTAAGTTAAAAGCACTACCAGAAATAGTTTCATCCATATTCCAGTACTATACTCGAACTATAACATATATTTTAAGAAGGAAAGCAACCTAAACAACCAATAGCTTTGGTAACAATTACAGCAGCAGCAATAGTAATAAAAAACCATATTATTTTACGGCATATTTCACCCGTAGTTTTAAACCGTTTCAGATCACCCATCGCCCTGGAGAACCGCGCACATCCGGAAATATCAAGGGACAAGGAGTTTAATCAGCTGGCAAAGACGTTTGCACTGTGCACGGCGTTCGCGGCGAACTGCGGTGGCATAGCCACATTGACGGGAACCCCGCCAAACATCATTTTAAAGGGACAGGCAGATATGTACGTATTGGAAAGAGTATAAAAATGCTCTATTTTTAAAAAAGCAAACATGGAAACCTCGGTGCGAAAATATAAAAAAACAATGTTTCATTTAACCTACTACAACATGATGATGTACTATTTTGTTTGACAAAAGTGCACACAAAACCATTACATATGTCATAAATTTTATAACGAGGTCATGTTAGCTTTGTTCATATACGTGTATCTTACATCTTATCGCAGCTGTTGATTATTGTTTAAAATAACCAGTACATTTCAAAATGTTCGGTGAACTGTCCAAAACAATTTAAAAGTTTTAGAAACCTTGTTAAGTTGATGATCGCGTGTTATTTTGATAACTTTTGAGAGGATTTCATATGCAAAAAGTATAAATGTATATGTAAAATCGTGCCGGAAATTTAATTTAAAAAATGCTCTTTCGACCTTAAAAGATAAAGATAAAGTAATGACATTCTCATTCGATTTCTGTTGATATCAATAACCAGACTGACAAAACTGATTTTCTTTCTAAATAATTGTTTTGCTGTCATATATTTATCATGCGAGTTATCAGTAAGCAATACCAGGGTTAGGAATCACGTGACTTAAAGGGGTTCTCACATGGCTCACCACGGGGCGGGGCACAGCCGATGTAAACAAAGAATTTAGTGACGTTAATCTCTAAGTAACATTTTTGACTGAAAATATATTAAAACATTTCTTAGCCTATACAGACTATGCTTTTTCTGCTTCTAAACGTGTAAAATATTTCAGATTTGCGGTCAGGTTTGCTTGTATATGAATGATGCTATCCTTTGCCAGAATTTCAACTTGACGGAATTTTGTAGAATGGTGCAATGCTGAAATTTTGGGCAATAATATCATCATTAAAATATGGGTATATCGAGTCTGGGTTGGCCAGTCGATAAACTGTTTCGTTTATATTGCTTCCCAGAATGGAGAAACAACTTATGGTTTGTGTTTATAGGAATAAATTGTGTTCCATGTTTAAAAACGGATTCAAACGCACACACAGAGACAATAAAACATTTTGCTAAAAAGACTTACGGCGAAATGCGTAAAATGGTGCGGTTAGATGGCTGTTTAATCAAATAATTTTTCTCCAAAATGGAACTACCATCATACATTTATCAATAAAATAATTTGAATCGGGCCGATTTTTCAGGTCCATCATGGGAGGGGGACATTTTATAATTAGTTTTTGCCTTAACTGGACAAAAGGTCGTGGATATCTGTAATATAATGGTCAGTACTGTTAATTTTTCTCTGTACGCGCTGTCAACAAGCTCAACTGAAGAAGTAATGAAGTTACCAAGTCATTCAAGGGAAATAACAACTGCGCATAGTAGAACTACATAAGAAGACCAAGTAGCCTCCCTTCCACTACAGAAACGAATTGCTATACAGATTTTGATTTCAATGTGACTCATGCATAACATAGATGAATAATAAGTCTATGTTATACAAATACAACGTTATTTTTTTAAGCTTGTCTAATGAACTAAGAATATCATTTTAAATTTTCAACTCGTATTTGAATATTTCTCGTCTCTAACTAAATGACGCTATTCGATTGGTATTGAGCGACATATGATCTAGAGCAATAACGTATTGGAAAGACTGCCTGTCCTCCTTCTAAGTATCCTTTAAGCAGGGGCTCTGCGATCTCTCTATTAAAAGTGTCGGGTCCCGGCTTTAAGTAAACCATTGGTGATGCTTGTGGATGTGCCTGTCGTAGCTACCATGACGGAGAGGTTTTGCACAAAAGGCGAAAACGCAGCTTCCGAAGTTTTTCCTATTTTCTTCCTTTACATCTAGCTTTGTTCCAATCTTATTACAATCTCTTCTTTACTGATCAGTAACCCCCGCCGCGAAATAGACAAGTGTGAATTACGCGATTAATTTGTAGATGTGTATATGTAACAAAGTTCTTGATTTATCCAACTTCAGGAAAGTCGATATCATTAAAAGCTTTTCTAGAACCAAATCTGATTATTTTTGTATAATAAACAAAGCAGACATGAAAAATAAATATTAATACGACATGTATCCGGAAAATATCCGGCGTTGTAGATTAGGAAATATCATATAAGGTTAATATTAAAACACTGGTATGGTGAATGACGAAAATCTGACCGAGTGCTGTTTTTTCTTGGAAACACCAAGGGTTTTGGTGAGATACTGCGTGCTCGTGTTCTTGAAGCCAGTGGGGTGGGGGTGGGGGCGGGGGCGGGGTGTTCATGCCAAGATACTTACAGTGTACCTAATTGAACACGTATAACAAAATCCAACAGATTTGGCAAAGTACTTGTTAATCAACCCAGGACATTTTCGAATGAATAAAAAAATGAAACCTAGGTGTATTCAGATCGAAGATGAAATTGCAGTGCAGTTCGCTATCTTAAATACAGTATTAATTCAACCATTTGCTAAAACCCCGATTGGCATGCGTAATAAAAACCCGTCTATCAACTGCAAACGACCGTTTTGGTTGCGATATATTTCTATTATATGCGCAAATCTTGTTCCAAAACCAGCTTTTAATTCTTTAGCCCACATTTCATTGTTTGGTTTCAGATATGCATTTTGGAGTAATTGACAAGTTGCAAAATCAATTTGAAATATTTAAGTCTGTCTGAAAACGTTGGTGTTTTGCTTTTCAGAGAATATATGAAAATTAAATCCCTTCAATGGTTTGCCCTGCTCCTGCCTTTTCAGGCAGTATTCATCACCAAAGTCCTTTAATGGTTTGCGCTGCTCCTGCCTTTTCAGGCAGTATTCATCACCAAAGCCCTTTAATGGTTTGCTCTGCTCCTGCCTTTTCAGGCAGTATTTATCACCAAAGCCCTTTAATGGTTTGCTCTGCTCCTGCCTTTTCAGGCAGTATTCATCAACAAAGCCCTTTAATGGTTTACGCTGCTCTTGCCTTTTCTTCAGATAATATTATATCATCTAAGCCCTTTAATGGTTTATGCTGCTCCTGCCTTTTCAGGCAGTATTCATCACCAAAGCCCTTTAATGGTTTGCGCTGCTCCTGCCTTTTCAGATAGTATTATATCATCTAAGCCCTTAAATGGTTTGCGCTGCTCCTGCCTTTCTAGGCAGTATTTTATCACCAAAGCCCTTTAATGGTTTACGCTGCTCCTGCCTTTTCAGTCGGTATTCATCACTAAAGCCCTTTAAAGGTTTGCGCTGCTCCTGCCTTTTCAGGTGGTATTCATCACTAAAGCCCTTTAAAGGTTTGCGCTGCTCCTGCCTTTTCAGGCAGTATTCATCACCAAAGCCCTTTAAAGGTTTGCGCTGCTCCTGCCTTTTCAGGTGGTATTCATCACTAAAGCCTTTTAATGGTTTACGCTGCTCCTGCCTTTTCAGATAGTATTATATCATCTAAGCCTTTTAATGGTTTACGCTGCTCCTGCCTTTTCAGGTGGTATTCATCACTAAAGCCCTTTAATGGTTTACGCTGCTCCTGCCTTTTCAGTCAGTATTCATCACCAAAGCGTTTTAATGGTTTGCGCTGCTCCTGCCTTTTCAGATTGTATTATATCATCTAAGCCCTTTAATGGTTTACGCTGCTCATGCCTTTTCAGGCAGTATTTGATCACCAAAGCCCTTTAATGGTTTGCGCTGCTCCTGCCTTTTCAGATTATATTATATCATCTAAGCCCTTTAATGGTTTACGCTGCTCCTGCCTTTTCAGATAGTATTATATCATCTAAACCCTTTAATGGTTTGCGCTGCTCCTGCCTTTTAAGGCAGTATTCATCACCAAAGCCCTTTAATGGTTTGCGCTGCTCCTGCCTTTTCAGATTATATTATATCATCTAAGCCCTTTAATGGTTTGCGCTGCTCCTGCCTTTTCAGATAGTATTATATCATCAAAGCCCTTTAATGGTTTACGCTGCTCCTGCCTTTTCAGATAGTATTATATCATCTAAGCCCTTTAATGGTTTGCGCTGCTCCTGCCTTTTCAGGTAGTATTCATAACCAAAGCCCTTTAATGGTTTGCGCTGTTCCTGCCTTTTCAGATTATATTATATCATCTAAGCCCTTTAATGGTTTACGCTGCTCCTGCCTTTTCAGATAGTATTATATCATCTAAGCCTTTTAAGGGTTTGCGCTGCTCCTGCCTTTTCAGATGGTATTATATCATCTAAGCCCTTTAATGGTTTGCGCTGCTCCTGCCTTTTCAGATAGTATTATATCATCAAAGCCCTTTAATGGTTTACGCTGCTCCTGCCTTTTCAGATAGTATTATATCATCTAAGCCCTTTAATGGTTTGCGCTGCTCCTGCCTTTTCAGGTAGTATTCATAACCAAAGCCCTTTAATGGTTTGCGCTGTTCCTGCCTTTTCAGATTATATTATATCATCTAAGCCCTTTAATGGTTTACGCTGCTCCTGCCTTTTCAGATAGTATTATATCATCTAAGCCTTTTAAGGGTTTGCGCTGCTCCTGCCTTTTCAGATGGAATTATATCATCTAAGCCCTTTAATGTTTTGCGCTGCTCCTGCCTTTTCAGGCAGTATTTTATCACCAAAGCCCTTTAATGGTTTGCGCTACTCCTGCCTTTTCAGGCAGTATTTTATCACCAAAGCCCTTAAATGGTTTGCGCTGCTCCTGCCTTTTCAGATGGTATTATATCATCTAAGCCCTTTAATGGTTTGCGCTGCTCCTGCCTTTCTAGGCAGTATTTTATCACCAAAGCCCTTTAAAGGTTTGCGCTGCTCCTGCCTTTTCAGATAGTATTATAGCATCTAAGCCCTTTAATGGTTTGCGCTGCTCCTGCCTTTTAAGGCAGTATTTTATCACCAAAGCCCTTTAATGGTTTGCGCTGCTCCTGCCTTTTCAGATGGTATTATATCACCAAAGCCCTTTAATGGTTTGCGCTGCTTCTGCCTTTTCATATGGTATTATATCATCTAAGCCCTTTAATGGTTTGCGCTGCTCCTGCCTTTTCAGATAGTATTATATCATCTACGCCCTTTAATGGTTTACGCTGCTCCTGCCTTTTCAGGCAGTATTTTATCACCAAAGCCCTTTAATGGTTTGCTCTGCTCCTGCCTTTTCAGGCAGTATTTTATCACCAAAGCCCTTTAATGGTTTGCTCTGCTCCTGCCTTTTCAGGCAGTATTTGATCACCAAAGCCCTTTAATGGTTTACCCTGCTCCTGCCTTTTCAGGCAGTATTTATCACCAAAGCCCTTTAATGGTTTACGCTGTTCCTGCCTTTTCAGGCAGTATTCATCATCAAGGCCCTTTAATGGTTTGCGCTGCTCCTGCCTTTTCAGGCAGTATTATATCACCAAAGCCCTTTAATGGTTTGCTCTGCTCCTGCCTTTTCAGGCAGTATTTGATCACCAAAGCCCTTTAATGGTTTGCTCTGCTCCTGCCTTTTCAGGCAGTATTTTATCACCAAAGCCCTTTAATGGTTTACGCTGCTCCTGCCTTTTCAAGCAGTATTTTATCACCAACGCCCTTTTAATGGTTTGTGCTGCTTCTGCCTTTTCAGGCAGTATTTTATCACCAAAGCCCTTTAATGGTTTACGCTGTTAATGCATTTTCAGGCAGTATTCATCACCAAAGTCCTTTAATGGTTTGCGCTGCTCCTGCCTTTTCAAACAGTGTGGTGCTTTTGTCTGTTCAAACAGTTTGAGATTATTAAAATCCTACTGTCTTTCCAAAGAGTTTTAGATTATCCGAGCCCTTTATAGTTTATACTGCTGCTACTGTCTTGTTAGCAAAGCCCCTTAATGGTTTGTGCCAGGGTCATCTTAGTTGTGATTTTGAATAGATTCAACAATAATATATGCTATATGAGACAGGATGCTAGTGTCAGTTTTTTCGTTTTATGTTGATTACAACATATGTTTTATATTGAACTATCTGCGGTTGGTGAAATATTCGAATAATTTATACTTTCTATTCAAGCAGTACGGTTTTGATTAGAAACGATTTTAAAAGCCCTGTGCTCCATGCATGTACAAATAATATAGTCTAAAACCATCCTTAGTATTTTTGTTATGAAACTGTTGTTTTGATGGTCAGCTGCAAAAAAAGACGTGTAACCTCTATTAAGAAATGTGTCTCCACTTTTCAGCGACACCTGCATTATATATACTCATACTTTGACGTTTCGGTTATAAAATAATGGCACCCATATGCTTTGACATAGCTCTTAGTTCAGGGCAAATTTTGTCTCCACGGTAAGTCTTATATATTTCCAGATTATACGAGCAATACGGCTTGGACTCTGCTGTGACGTTCGCCAACTGGATGGCAGTCGGTGTCCCAATTTCCCTGGCGGTGTTCTTGGCAACGTGGCTTTGGCTCCAGGTTTACGCCATGGGCAAGAAATGTCTATGCTGTTTACAGACGGACGATGATTATTCGCTTGTTAAAACACATCTACAACAAGAATATATTAAGCTGGGTCCTTGGAGGTAAGATTCAAAACGTTTTAGTACTTATAAAAAAAAATCATTTACATACTATGCTAGCCTTTTTTCATAGAGGATAAGGTTGCAATATAGTTCAATAAGTGAACACCAAAAGCTTCAACCTCACGCTTTTTGATTATTCGCCTGTAAAGGATATACGATTACAGTAATTGGATGCGAAATTAACGTTGCTGGATTTGTGTCAAAGTTCTGAGCGCATTGTAATAGTTCCTGTTTTGCGCATCACTTTCTCAAGTTATTTGAACCTATTCTAATGATACTGGCAGAATGCGGTCTTACTCTGCATGTAATTCGTCTGCGACATTGATCAATCTTAAAAGCCTTCCTTAAAAACGTCTGTAATCTTTCAGCTTCGCGGAAGTATTGGTGATGCTTGACTTCGTTTTCCTCGCGGTTTTATGGATAATGAGAAACCCGGTTTTCATGCCTGGATGGGGAAAGCTCTTTCCAGAAAAGTAATCATTAACCTATTTTAAGTTTTGACATGCATTGATTTGAAATAAAAATTGGAAGCTTGAATAAACCAGGGATATAACGCTTACATTGCATAAAATAAATAATGTTTATTGCGTTTTGTTTTTGTATTTACATAAATAAATTAATTTGAAATAGTTTATGATGTTAAGTTTGACATTGCTTCCCTTGGAACTTGATTAAATGTTAATTTATTGGTTTATTTAAGGTTTGTAGCCGACTCCACGGCGGCTATATTTATGTCGGTGATTCTGTTTTTCTTGCCAAGCCAACTCCCTCAATTTGGCGCCAACAGATACAGTACGTTCGTAACTATGATTTATCAAAAACAATACAGTAACTGGGTTCGTCCATTCGCAGTGTTCTTATTAAATGATTAATACTACATTTATTATGTAAGTTTGACAGTTTAAGATGGTATTATATGCGTAAAGTCTATACATCTCGGCTAATGGCTTTCATTTAACCATCATTGAATAAATGATATATTTAAAGGCTAACATATAAAATAATGCCGCGGTGGCGGCTTACTAGACTTGTTTATTCGATAACGGATATTAAAGTGGCACTTCTTGCCTATGTCCGGCTGGAAGCAATAAATAACAAATTATCAAAGTATGAAATGAAGTGAGAAATAATTTCCAAAAAATGTAGTTGTAGACATTATTTGATTGCTTATCATTTCACATTTTTGGCTAGACCTATCCTTTCACATTATTTGATTGCCCTATCATTTCACATGTTTGGCAAGACCTATCATTTCACATTATTTGATTGTGCTATCATTTCACATGATTGGCTAGACCTATCATTTCACATTATTCTATTGCCCTGTCTGTTCACATGTTTGGCTTGACCTATCCTTTCACATTATTTGATTGCCCTATCATTTCACATGTTTGGCAAGACCTATCATTTCACATTATTTGATTGTGCTATCATTTCACATAATTGGCTAGACCTATCATTTCACATTATTCTATTGCCCTGTCTGTTCACATGTTTGGCTTGACCTATCCTTTCACAATATTTGACTGCCCTATCATTTCTCATGTTTGGCTGGATCTATCATTTCACATGTTTGGCTAGACCTATCACACACATTATTTGATTACCCTATCATTTCACATGTTTAGCTAGACCTGTCACACACATTATTTGATTACCCTATCATTTCACATGTTTGGCTAGACCTATCACACACATTATTTGATTACACTGTAATTTCACATGTTTGGCTAGACCTATCACCCACATTATTTGATTGCCCTTTCATTTCACATGATTGGCAAGACCTCTTGTTTCACATTATTTTATTGCCCTATCATTTCACATCTTTGGCTAGACCTATCATTTCACATTATTTGATTGTCCTATCATTTCACGTGTTTGGCTGGATCTATCATTTCACATGTTTGGTCATATTGCATAATTTTTTTATTAGAATTTTTGCTTTTTTACTTGCTTAGTTTTATCGCAAAACTATTAATATTTATCTCGTATCGACTTGTAGAGAAGAGATCGGACGAGCTGACGGCGACGTCGGAGTACATTCCACTGTTGTCGTGGAAATACGTGAACGACAAAATGGCGTGGGGCGTGCTGCTCCTGATGGGAGGAGGGTTTGCACTAGCGGATGGGTGTGCGGTAAGGATGAACCATTTACGCCAATGGATTTGCTTATTAATTATATTCTTTGTTGATCCGATTGTTTCGGCAGTTAAATCAATTTCTAGTCTATTTGCCCCAATGTCCGAAACATGTGGGTCTCAAAAAGCTTATTCATTGTTTCCAAATTCATTTGAGTACTTTTTGCTTTTAACTAAACTAAAACTTATTGAAGTTCATTGACTATGTATGCTTCCTTCCTGATGTCATTAGTTGTCAAGGCCTTGTATCATGTCCAATTGTAAGTTCATCATTCGGTACTGAGGCAAATGTGTTCCCGATTTTACGGTTACCGTGATTTAATCAGCCACCGCTTGTCCTTGTTCGAGGTCATCTAGAAGCGAAATATTACTAACCTAACACCTACCACATTAAAAAATGAAGTATTATATTTCCAAGCCAGTTGTCGCAACGTTTTTAATTCATCATGGTATGTCGCTGGCCACTGGGCTTGTCGATGTAGGTGAAATATGTCGCCCAAGTCTCAGCAGCATTTGTATTCAGCTTGGTTTGGTTGCCCACAGGTTATTTTTGGGGGTATTTTGCTCACCTAAATGATTTGACTTGTAAGTTGTAGTTAAAGGAAAAATATTGACCAAATCAATACACATTTTGCTTACTTGCTTACACGAAAACGTGTCTTCCTTTATGTATAGACGTCTGGTTTGTCTGAGTGGTTAAGCGAAAAGCTTACTGTGTTTGCGAGCCTCCCACCCTGGGTGACGTCCTCCCTGCTGGCTTTCATTACCGCGGCCATCACAAACGTGACCAGCAACGCCGCCACCGCCACGCTCTTCCTACCCATCGTGGGCGGACTGGTAAGAGTTTGGTAACTTGTGAAGCTCACGATGGTTTTGTTAATTATTAAGGAAATAAAAGAACAGACAAAAAATAGCTAAGTCGGATATCTGACAATAAGAAACATTAGCTGAATGAGCTATTTTCCGACATGAATAACATACAAACATTACTTTACAAAACATAACAAAACGTAACAACTTGTGACCTGGAAATAAAAGTTTATAATTTTAAAAAGGTGATGTATTGAAACAAATATTTACTAAGGCCGTTTTGAATTATATTATTGCGAATTATTACAAGAAGTATGATAAATAAGAACACTGTTGATGACATCAACTAGTTTTGCCTAGTCTGACTGGCCTCAACGCAGAAAGAGTTCGTCCCATATTTAGTTGTTCCAACTGATCGCACATTTACACAGTTTTCTTATCTGAGATCAGAATTACATGTCTTAAATTCTACAAGGTTTTGAACATATTCTGGTGAGATACCATGCAGATATTTGTACGTTTCAATAGCGATGCATCTTTCTCTGTCCAGATGCTATATAGGAAACCGAACTCTATGAAGAAGATTTCCATCAGATGAGGTGTAATCATTACAGATAAAGATTTAAAGCTCTGTATTGAATATTTTCTATTTGTTTTTGTGTTGTTCTTGTAGTTAGCCTTCTTGCAAAAGCTTACATTGTATTGTGGGCAAGAGATGAATACAAATGACACCAACTTCTAAACTTCCGTGTTACAGTCAGCCCACTCGATAAATAATCTGTACACTATAGTCATATAACCGCTAATGCTACAATTCGATCACCAAAAAACAAACCGTTAGTAAACGTAAGACTTGAAGAAGTATACAGCTGCCGTTCAAGTAATTAGTCTGTCAACATTTGCTAACAAGGGCCGGCTCAGCTGGCATCGGTCGTTGTACTTGATCAGACACTAATGTTGTTATTTTCACTATCAGAGTTCGCAGCTGATATTAAAACTTGCAAGATATTTTTTCTATATGCTCTACTTAGACTTTTCAAAACTCTCATCTTTCTTGTCTTCAAAATGTTATTAAAAAAAGCTATCAATTTGAATACTGCAGCCCATATTTCAGTTGAATGCTGCTCAGAATAGAACTAGTTAAATTTGCATTCACTGAACCTATCCTATCGTCATATTTCTTATTTACTTAGGCGATCAAGCTGGCGATCCACCCACTGTACTTCATGATTCCTTGTGCTGTGGCCGCCTCGTTCGCATTCATGCTTCCTGTGGGCACGCCCCCTAACGCCATAGTCTTCTCAACAGGCTACCTCAAAGTCATCGACATGGTAAGGCACTTAGCTCTGCGTTTGCTGACATTTAGATCCTCAAAGTCATAGACATTGTAAGGCACTTAGCTCAGCGTTTGCTGACATTTAGATCCTCAAAGTCATAGACATGGTAAGGCACTTAGCTCTGCGTTTGCTGACATAAAGAACCTCAAAGTCATAGGCATGGTAAGGCACTTAGCTCAGAGTTTGCTGACATTTAGATCCTCAAACTCATTGACATGGTAAGGCACTTAGCTCAGTATTTGCTGACATTTAGATTCTCAAAGTCATCGACATGGTAAGGCACTCAGCTCAGTGTTTGCTGACATTTAGAACCTCAAAGTCATAGACATGGTAAGGCACTTAGCTCAGTGTTTGCTGACATTTAGAACCTCAAAGTCATAGACATTGTAAGGCACTTATCTCAGTGTTTGCTGACATTAAGATCATCAAAGTCATAGACATGGTAAGGCACTCAGCTCAGTGTTTGCTGCGATCCTCAAAGTCATAGACATGGCAAGGCACTTAGCTCTGCGTTTGCTGACATTTAGATCCTCAAAGTAATAGACATGGTAAGGCACTTAGCTCAGAGTTTGCTGACATTAAGATCCTCAAAGTCATAGACATGGCAAGGCACTTAGCTCTGCGTTTGCTGACATTTAGAACCTCAAAGTCATAGGCATGGTAAGGCACATAGCTCAGAGTTTGCTGACATTTAGATCCTCAAAGTCATAGACATGGTAAGGCACTTAGGTCTGCGTTTGCTGACATTAGGTCTGCGTTTGCTGACATTTAGATCCTCAAAGTCATCGACATGGTAAGGCACTTAGCTCTGGGTTTGCTGTCATTTAGAACCTCAAAGTCATAGACATGGTAAGGCACTTAGCTCTGCGTTTGCTGACATTTAGATCCTCAAAGTCATAGACATTGTAAGGCACTTAGCTCTGCGTTTGCTGACATTTAGATCCTCAAAGTCATCGACATGGTAAGGCACTTAGCTCTGGGTTTGCTGTCATTTAGAACCTCAAAGTCATAGACATTGTAAGGCACTTAGCTCTGCGTTTGCTGACATTTAGATCCTCAAAGTCATCGACATGGTAAGGCACTTAGCTCTGCGTTTGCTGACAGCTCTGCGTTTGCTGACATTTAGATCCTCAAAGTCATAGACATTGTAAGGCACTTAGCTCAGCGTTTGCTGACATTTAGATCATCAAAGTCATCGACATGGTAAGGCACTCAGCTCAGTGTTTGCTGACATTTAGAACCTCAAAGTCATAGACATGGTAAGGCACTTATCTCAGTGTTTGCTGACATTTAGAACCTCAAAGTCATAGACATTGTAAGGCACTTATCTCAGTGTTTGCTGACATTTAGATCATCAAAGTCATAGACATGGTAAGGCACTCAGCTCAGTGTTTGCTGCGATCCTCAAAGTCATAGACATGGCAAGGCACTTAGCTCTGCGTTTGCTGACATTTAGATCCTCAAAGTAATAGACATGGTAAGGCACTTAGCTCTGCGTTTGCTGACATTTAGAACCTCAAAGTCATAGGCATGGTAAGGCACTAAGCTCAGAGTTTGCTGACATTTAGATCCTCAAAGTCATAGACATGGTAAGGCACTTAGGTCTGCGTTTGCTGACATTAGGTCTGCGTTTGCTGACATTTAGATCCTCAAAGTCATCGACATGGTAAGGCACTTAGCTCTGGGTTTGCTGTCATTTAGAACCTCAAAGTCATAGACATGGTAAGGCACTTAGCTCTGCGTTTGCTGACATTTAGATCCTCAAAGTCATAGACATGGTAAGGCACTTAGCTCTGCGTTTGCTGACATTTAGATCCTCAAAGTCATAGACATGGTAAGGCACTTAGCTCTGCGTTTGCTGACATTTAGATCCTCAAAGTCATCGACATGGTAAGGCACTTAGTTCTGCGTTTGCTGACATTTAGATCCTCAAAGTCATAGACATTGTAAGGCACTTAGCTCTGCGTTTGCTGATATTTAGATCCTCAAAGTCATCGACATGGTAAGGCACTTAGCTCTGCGTTTGCTGACATTTAGATCCTCAGAGTCATCGACATGGTAAGGCACTTAGCTCAGCGTTTGCTGACATTTAGATCCTCAAAGTCATCGACATGGTAAGGCACTTAGCTCTGCGTTTGCTGACATTTAGAACCTCAAAGTCATCGACATGGTAAGGCACTAAGCTCAGCGTTTGCTGACATTTAGATCCTCAAAGTCATCGACATGGTAAGGCACTTAGCTCAGCGTTGGCTGACATTAAGAACCTCAAAGTCATAGACATGGTAAGGCACTTAGCTCTGCGTTTGCTGACATTTAGATTCTCAAAGTCATCGACATGGTAAGGCTGTTAGCTCTGCGTTTGATGACATTTAGATGCTCAAAGTCATCGACATGGTAAGGCACTTAGCTCTGCGTTTGCTGTCATTTAGATCCTAAAAGTCATTTACATGGTAAGGCACTTAGCTCAGAGTTTGCTGACATTTAGATCCTCAAAGTCATTGACATGGTTAGGCACTTAGCTTTGCGTTTGCTGACATTTAGATCCTCAAATTCAGAGACACGGTAAGGCACTTAGCTCTGCGTTTGCTGACATTTAGATCCTCAAAGTCATAGACATGGTAAGGCACTTAGCTCAGAGTTTGCTGACATTTAGATCATCAAAGTCAAAGACATGGTTAGGCACTTTTTTCTGCGTTTGCTGACATTTAGATCCTCGAAGTCAGAGACATGGTAAGGCACTTAGCTCAGCGTTTGCTGACATTTAGATCCTAAAAGTCATAGACATGGTAAGGCACTTAGCTCTGCGTTTGCTGACATTAAGATCCTCAAAGTAATAGACATGATAAGGCACTTAGCTCTGCGTTTGCTGACATTTAGATCCTCAAAGTCATAGACATGGTAAGGCACTTAGCTCAGCGTTTGCTGACATTTAGATCCTCAAAGTCATAGACATGGTAAGGCACTTAGCTCTGCGTTTGCTGACATTTAGATCCTCAAAGTAATAGACATGATAAGGCACTTAGCTCAGCGTTTGCTGACATTTAGATCCTCAAAGTAATAGACATGATAAGGCACTTAGCTCAGCGTTTGCTGACATTTAGATCCTCAAAGTAATCGACATGATAAGGCACTTAGCTCAGCGTTTGCTGACATTTAGATCCTCAAAGTAATAGACATGGTAAGGCACTTAGCTCAGCGTTTGCTGACATTTAGATCCTCAAAGTAATAGACATGATAAGGCACTTAGCTCAGCGTTTGCTGACATTTAGATCCTCAAAGTCATAGACATGGTAAGGCACTTAGCTCAATGTTTGCCGTCATTTAGATAGGTGCTCTCAGAGGTTTCCGGTGTAATAATTATCTGTAGTTTAAATCATTTAAGCGAATTATGTGTATCATACAAGGCAAACCATAACATGCAAAACGCTTTTCATAACAGTTTAAGTACAAGCAAGTAAATATGTCTGGCAATATCTGGCATCGGTTCTTTGAGTAGAGGTCGTGGCAATGCCTGCTTCTGATAACACCAATCGTATATGTACTGTTTCAGATTTCCGCTGGAAGCGTCATAAACTTCGTGTCGGTAATGATTGTATGCATTTGTCTGAACACATTTGTGATGCCTATCTACGACCTGTACACCATTCCGGCCGCATTTCTCGCAAACATGACCTCAGCGAATCTCGATCCCACGGTGATAACGCCCCTGCTGGTCAACGGAGCTGTCCTTAATGGAACACTAGCCTATACAAATGGAATTTGAGTTCCGAATTCATATCAACATTCATTTCCATTGAGTGATACATGTGCCATTTGTCATAATGGTTAGTTGTTCGACACGTATGAACCACATCACTGCTAACATTAAACAGGGCAAAGGTACTATAGTATGTATCATTGTGGCGCATTTGACGAGAGGAAGAGTGAAGGTTGTTGTAGAATGAATTGTAAATGACGGCTTATGCGTATTACTCCTATATTATTCGTGTAACTCCGACAGCAAGGAGTGCATTCAATTTCACGGGTGTGACTGACTAGTCGTGTGCACGGAGTTGGTTGTGATTCAGCATCATACTTGATGGTTACCCGATCCTAGTTAATTAGCTGCTGCCAAATACCCATGTGTTGCTTGCGCTAGTGCATCTGGACAGATACGTTTAGCCAAAATGTTTATAACTATTGAACAAGTTTAAAAGAATGCATAACGGAATATAAGCTGTTAGTGTATACTTTCCGATGGTTTATAGAGATGTATCAGGGGAATTTAACTGTTTCAACTAGTGAAAATATGAGTTTGATTTTTTTTTCATTTTTTTTTTTAAATTTAAAGGATCGGAAGTATCTGTGGTTTAGACTCATTCCGGGTAAAACGTTTCTGCAGTGCATGTAGGGCGGGGAATGTCTTAGCGTTCTGGTATTGGTCTCATTACTAGAGCAGGTGAAACAGGTAGGTCGTGTTTACTACGTTATTCAACTCGTCCAGGTAATACGTTAGACTCGCTAATGAAATTTCCTGAACTCGTTGAATAAAAATTGTGTATCCTTTATTTCTTTGGCAGACGTTAAAGATAAGCAAACAGGCTTTCTTGTATATCAATGTTCGCTAATGCTAATTCAAAGTGCTTAAAGCAGCCATGTGCTATTTGTTATTATGTAATATGTGTTATAATTATAATGCACATGTCTATAATGTCCATGTATTCGACAAGTGTTATAACGTCACTACTCTACATACATTTGGCATGGGTTATATATATGCCTCTTTCACTACGAAATGATGCACAGTGGTTAATGACCATCGATTATGTAAACAGATTGTATTATTACCTTATTTGGAATCATTTGAAGCTATGCAATCATTGTTCATTATGTTCAGGTATTCAACATTGTATACTCGAACTCTATCGCATTTCACTGCGTGTTACACATGCTATGTCATTGGTATATCTTAATATATCTTTTATTATTCATTTTTTCGAAATGAAATTTAGTAGAAATGTATTTTTATCCTGCGGCTTAGACTGAATATGCGTCGATGTAAATTTGAATTTTTGCTTTTCATCATTCTTTTTATTCTGATTGGGCATACCATACCGTCAAGTTTGGACACAACAATCAATTTAACTAGACTTGAAAATGTAAAAGTTGCAAAACAATAGGTGATGAAATTATTTTTGTTGTATATTTTTCAAAAACAAAAATTAAGGCTTGATTTTCAATGGGAAAACCCCCCATTCAAAACGTACTTTTGAGCATTTTTATCGAAAACCTTGGATCTCCAGTGTGTGAATAGAATTTCATGACCTGAACGATAGTGGAAATATTAGTGGGTGATATTATGTCGTTTCAAGAGGCTTGAAAGTGTATGCCCAGCAACCCAACGTATATATGGCTAATAGCTGTTTTTGCAATGTATAGCTTCAGCTATAAAATTAAACCAACTACAATCATAATTTAAAGCTGTAGCTTATCATTTATATCGATGAAGCTGTTATTTTTTGGTCTAAATGATAGCTACAGTTGTAACTCATAGCTGTAGCTTTAACCATACAGCTGCAACTATTTTGATAGGGCATTACTGTCATATTTGGAACTTTTAATCCTCTTTGTACGCCATAGTTGATATGGGCTTATTGCACACTGCTTGGAACCGATCAGTAAAGGCTGTGCAAGACCCATAATAACAATGTTTTGAATGAATAATACCAAAGCTTAGGAGTAAACTATCGAACATAAATTATGTAGCATTTATCATTCTTTGTTTTATTTCAATATATCATTTTTCATGTAATTGTTATACTGAATATTTAGCTACAAACAATATTAGCATTAATGAATATCAGACTATGTACTAAATGGTGTTTCTCATACTGTATTTTACAACAGTTGAACATCTTTGTTGCTTTTAGTTTAACTTGATAACCAGAAACGCCGATAACAAATATTCGTTATGTTAAGTTTTATTCTCAGGGACACATATAAGGAACTCGCCTATGAATGCGTTTGACTGGTCGTTTTGTTTAATCTGTTAGTAATGCACCAGTCAATTGTAACCACGGCTCCCCCAGGTCCGGGGATTAGCGGGGTCTTTGACTTTTCGGTCCAGCCAAGTCCGGGTAAAATCCCCGGCCTGCGGTGACGTTTAACTGCTGGTTAAATACCCGCCAAATGCTCCTGCACCCCAAGGACCCTAGGTAAGGCCCACTCATCGCTATTTTTGGCCCGAAGGCAAAACCACCGCATTCACCCGGCACTGCGGGACCACCTGGAAGGTAAAAACACGAACCATTCCCTCGGCTATCCCCGATATTCCCCCGGACCTGGGGGGCGTAGTTACAATTGACTGATGCATCATAGCAATGTGTATAGATTGATACATGTTAACTGTTCAACTATTGACATGGTGGAGTGTTGTTCACTGTGGTTCTTGTATATTTATATCCTCTCTATCTACAGGTCATGCATTTCCACATTGATTGTTCGGATCAAACGTGCCGTGTTACATATTTAATATCAATGCAAAACTCACCAATCAAGAACTGGGCTGGTATTCGAGTTTGGTCTTAATTGGATATAAGAACGATGTAGCTAATTAAACTAGTTATTAATAACTGACCAATAGAGTGGATGAAGTCAATGCTGTATGACCATATGATTCACTTAAGCCGAATATTGAATACCACCCATAATCACAAAATTGTTTAACGTTTTGTTTTATATCTTCTTAGAACCCTGCGTCGTACCTTCAAAACTCTTATATCGTTTATCATGAATTCTGCCATTTTATGTGTTTCGCATTTTCACGGCGAAAGGGCTTAAATGCTAAAACACGACGGAATGAACGGCCACTTTATCGCAGTATCGCCCTTTCGCCACGAACATGAGATTACACCAAACGGCATGAATCAGTCACCATAGCAAAGAGGTTACAAAACATAACCTCTACTTGAATGCGCAGCTACCTGTAAAGGTTAAACGGGGCGTTGGCCCAGTGGCGGCTGAACGACTCGTGCAAAACATGGTATCCTCGTGATTTTGTAAGTCACTATGCAGGTGTCCACTCATACTGGTATTTGTAAATCACATGTTATACATGTTTCCTGGAGACTTTCAACATTTAAAATGAACACGTACTTACAGGGGTTCTTACAAATAGTGCACGCTTAAATGTTCGAGTACAAGTACCGATTTGCAACTTTTGAATTATTCACGTTTTAACCGCGCAATGTACATAGGTTTTTTTATCATCATAACACCATTGTGCAAAGATTTCTCCTGCTGTTATTGTCACCTGTTTTGCTCAAACAATTGTAACATGACCAGAAACTGTACAAACTCACAATAAAAGTTTTACAAATAGTGTATCTTTGTGTTGTAATTCAAGCTCGTAAATTTTTATTGACTTAACCGGCGTTTGCTCGCACCCCACTAAAACCAGAATATTTTTTTTATACCTTAAGTGTATTTTTCCGGCGACAATATCGGTATCAAAGAGTAAAATAGTTAAAATGAAGTTTTTTCAGATGCATTACCGGGAAAATAATTCCAAAAGATGCCAAAGGTGCCAAAAGATGAGCGAGTCCCTTTAAAATTCACTTACGTGAGTCAGTCATTGCTAGTGATATTCCCAGGTAGATATATATATGTTGGGTCTATGTGTGAGTTGCGTGTGTCGCGTCACATAGTGTCACATCATGTCCTATAACAATATTGTGTCGATTAATCTCCGAATTATTTACCCGCACACTTAAATCTTCAGTTATGTTGGTCACTACGGCATGTTGTGCACCTCTCATTTCTGTCACAGCATTTCTGTTTTTATTCACTGCCAAATCTGCTCTACATGATACATTCGGAGCTCCTCGGCCATTTGTATCTAAAATAACCAGCGATATATGCCGGAACATCTGTTGAAGTAGTTCGTACATTTTTGAAATATATCATTAATGAAATGTAGTGTTTTAGAGTTGTATTTAATGATCTAAGTTTAAATTGATTGCCAGTGAAGTATATTATTGCAAACATAATTAAGATTCCCAAAAGTTAAGTCATTAGTTTAACTGCTAAATGAAATTACCACGTGATCTACTTGCAGCGGACTTAAACGTACCAATTTTTGAGTATGTAAACCGTCCAAATACATCCGAGGTTGTTCCGATAGAAATGGCCGAGGAGTTCCGAATGTACATGATACTGACCTGCAGTAAGTAGGGTTAATCCCCGATTGTCATTGGCCCACAAATATGCGCGAACACCAAGTAAGCGAACAGTAGGTTACCGGAAGACTAGCGGAACAACAAAAGCAACAACAACAACAACAAAAACAACGACATTTTAGAAGATTGTTTATGGGATAACTAAACGCATGTTAAACCATCTAACATACATAATATAATGATAATCCATATAATAAATATCCTTATTCTATTGATCATACTTCGTAAAACACCAAGTCTGATGCAAAGCATTACTGTTACCAAAGCTAATATTAACATGTTAAACAAAGGTTTTGAAAACACCAGAGTTTCATGTAAATACTCGGAGTAAACATTCCAAGCCAAATGTCTACTAAAGTCTTGTATTATAGCAAAGGTTCTAAAAGCAAATCAGACAAAATAACATGAAAACACACTCTCACAATAGATACTACAGTGGATAGCCTAGCAGCCATGACGGTGATCTTGTTTAAAAGGCATACAGATAAGATCCTAGCAATGAACAATGACACACAATGTCAAAAGAAAACAGACGGATTAATATTATTATTGTTTTCAATAAATGCTGGAGTTACGTACTTTGAACAGTCAGTGAAGAAAATAGTTCACTGGGTATTTTAAGGAGATTTCTGCGACAGGCTTAGAGCACGCAATGAAATTTGTAAGTAGTTCACGACAACGCATAAATCTAACATCCATATTAAAAATGGCTCAAAAATTAAAGTTTGGATTATCATTTTCAAATGTTTTGCAAAACACGAATCATTGGTTATCTCAGGTTAACTCAGCCTCACAATAATTCAGGCATAAGCAATAACATAACCACTTTCTCCATAAACCCAAAAGGTTCTAAAGCTAAACAAATTTTGATAGGATAGGCAGGCATTTTTGTAATACTTTGCAAAATGATGCGGTTACATCGCCCCAAAGTCCACCTCATGCAGGTCAAGATGTTGGGAGTTAATGCCAAGCCAAACTATCTTTTCAACGGAGAACACTGGGTTGAAAATACCCTGAAGTTGCCCCTCGTGATAAACCTGCAATTCGTTGAGACCAATGCATTAATGACAAGACAACGATCCACTCCTACTTAAATTATGAACATTAAAGATGTAAAGATTGTAAAATTTAGTTTCGCTTTTTTAATTCACACCATCATACCTGATCTTAATCCTGAATTATACAAAAGTGTTTCCCTAAATCATCCGATCAACTAGCAACAAGAGAAGAAACGCTGTTTACTTAAGCTTACCTGAAAAGCATCCCCAGTGCAGTTGACTTCGATTGTAGTTTCTTGTCCAAGGTTTCCATTAAAAGCTGATAAATACAGACCACCGGGATTTGCCCATGCGTACCCATTATACTCGTCAACATACAGGTTGCCGTTTACTAATTTCATATGCAAGACGATGCCCACCAGGCCATTCAGGTCTATTGCAAAGCTGTAAAATATTAAAGTATAGCACAAAATATTTTTTATTCTAGAAATCATTTACAGACGGTTTACATTAACCATTTAATTCAACAAGATCGCAATGGGGGCGAATCACAATGCTTGTTTGTCGAACAAGGGGCATAGTTCACACGATATTTATGAGCGCATTGCATTTGGAAACATGTGTACTCTGTTTCGTTGAATTTCGTGCGTATGTTTTGTATAGTGTCCAAAGTTAAAGTTCTGCACGCAGACGACGACAATGCCGACAATGACAACAATGGTATGCCCTGACCTCTATTTCTTTCTTCGAATTAAAAAAAAAACAACGGACGATCTAAAGACGTACGTCTTTATTATAAATGTCTTACTGAGGGTCCTTAGGTGTGAAAACCACGATCACTCTGCTATTTGCTAGCCCAACAGGGTTTTCCTGTCTATAAGAGAGATCTGGTGTTACTTGAAACTGAAAACATTGAAAGAAAATGTATTTACATTGTTGGCAGTTATTGACGTTCAAGTTGAACATCGGTTGACAATAGGTTTTATTTCATTGAAGTAGTAAGTTTATTTCTTCAATAATTTTATAAAAAAACTACAGAAACAAGCCTAGTAGTCGAACTTTTGTTACGTAAACCCCGTTCAATGGCACAGGCTCAACACAGAACAGAAAAACAAACATTTATCAACAAGAACCAGGAACACAAAACTCTACGATCAACTTGTTACATAAAATTATATGATATATACAACTAGATGTGTTTATCAAGGATTGTAAGGTACCAACCAAACAACCGCATACTTATACCAATAAAATAAATATTCTATTATCATTTTGATGCTTCTTGAAATAGATAAACAAATTGGTACCCAGGTTGGGCCTTTTTTACCTCGAAAGTTTTAATTTTAAAACATCAGAACCGTTGTCATCTTGTCTGGGTCAATGTAAACCAGAACTTCTACCAAACAGTTTAATAACGCAAATAGTCTATAAAGAAACTGTCGTAAAGCAAAACACAAAAAGACATTAAATTAACGGCAAAAAAGATGATCTGGAAAAGCACGCATATTTTGTTATGCCTGCCTGTCCGCCATTAAAGTTTACCTACCGGTGGATCAAACGTCCTGCGCCTCCTCTTGTGAATGATATACTTTGAAGTTGCGCTGAGGCTTCCTAATGCGTTTTCGGCCACTGTCAAACATTTACAGGGCTTATAATCGTCAACTTCAATAATATCAATTAAGTCTGTAGTTGCCATAGTCACACAGTGAAACACGCATTCATTGTTTTTTGACTGAAAGCCATTGACCATGAACTTGGAGAATCGTTTCCCTGAAGTAAGTTGAACATGTAAGTAAAAACAGAGCACAGACGCACAGATAGATCGCATACTGAAATTCATGCTTGCTAGTCCATCAGAAGTAAAACAAATGTGCTGCGAATTCATCTATTTGACAAACGTCAGTATTCACTTGACGCAAGCGAACCTATTCATTCCTTTTATTCAGTAAACACTATGCAACGTTGTTGTAATATTTGAATTTTATGTTTTAATTGCTAGAACATTGAAATATTTCCATGGCTTTTGTTATAATGTTTACTTAAAGTTTTATTTAAGTTTTACTTTCGATTTATAGAAAATTGAGCATTGTTCAGACAGATAGGCCGTACACATGTCATAGAAATGTTTTAAAAACCAGGAAAGCATGCCGCGAACGGCACATCACAATTGTTTAATCACTGTAATTTATATATTGTGCAAACGATTTGAGCAAACAAAAGCAGTGAATTTCGTTATTTTGCACATCAAGAACAATTCCAATTTCTATTTACATGTATGACTCTGATTAAATTTTAAAGTAAAATTTTTAAATGCCCTGATGAAAATGGCTGACGTTTTAACAAAGTTTAAGGACGTTAATTTTGTACAAACAAGGGTGTCACTCTCTCTGTTGTTTGTAAATCATTTGGTCTGTAGCTTATGAAATCTTTTCGTCGTTATTTATTTTAGAATATCAAACGACGTAACACGAGATAGCTTATTTCTCGTTTATATCTTAACTTTAAGCTTAAGCTTCATTATTTTCATTATAGCCGTTTTTCAGCGCATAACGTGATTTCATATTTTTTTTTGTTCATAGAGTTAATGGAGATTAGATAAGGTAACTGTATGATGCCGTTTTAACCGTCTCCGTGGCCTATTGGTTACGGTATACGCCTACGGAGCATAGGTTGTGTGTTTAATCACAGGCTGCGTCAGACCGAAATACGTTTAACGTTTGTACAAGTAGCTCCTTTGCCTGGCGCTGGGCAATCAAAGGCTAGTACTTTGAAAAATGGTGAACGCATATAAGTTGTACCCCACGTAGCGGTGTTTTACACCAAGCACGTAAAAGAAGGTTTTTTTTCGAAAAGAGCTAGAGTAAAAACCCGAACTTTCTTGTATACCACCACATTCTCTTCCGTGTGCTAACCCTTCAGCTAAAGCAAAGTACTCCGTTGGAAATAAATGATATTTGACCGCAAGGTCTAAAGATACATACTAGTTTCAAATATAGATATAAGGCTAATTTTACAAAAGCGACTGCACTTACTTCGGTTAAACGGATACCAATTTGTTAAAAGTCCTTCAAACTGACTACGTCAACAAGCATCATATGTATATTTCTGTAAAACAATGTCTTGAACTTATACATATGCGTTTATAACGATATTTTCATTAATTTACAAAACTACAATTGAAGGAACAATGCTTTGTAGAACCACGATGATTATTTTCTTTGTAGTTACATTCCATTTGGAAAACTGTTATTGAACGAAACCGTTCTTCGTGACATTGTTGGAGACAGTAATCTGGCCATTATCTATAGCCAGATATGTAGTTTGACGCGTTTATTCATCGTGATGCTTATAGCTAGTAGTAACAGGGGGGTACACGTATTCCGAATCTGCAAGGGTTTAAGTTAGGTTTTGGAGCTTGATATGCAAGATGGCGGCGAAACCATGATGAAATAGGATTTTGGAACCTGTTTTCGCCTGGTAAATGGTATAAAGTATATATTTCAAAAATATCATGACGAGCATTCAGCTCTACAATTACCATGCCTCACTCGGCTTTTTATTTCATGCGTCTAGGTTACGGAATAAAAAAGTAATTGAAGGAAAACCTTCGGCCAGTCTGTTATTTACAAATGTGGGAAAATCATATGCCTTCTTTTCTGTACTGGTGATACATGTACGAAGCATGGCGAGGTACGCGATCGCTGCCAGCTTATCTCGATTGATGTCCTGGATTTCATTTTATCTTAAAAAAACCCAGTACTTAGTACTACCGTCATTTTGGGAGCATGATGGATTGATTTCGAAATAAAGCAGCACTGAAGCAGTTTCTTATAACCATGAGGATTGTGCATACATATATCTGCTAAATGATAAGTGAAGAATTTTGTTAATTGCATTATTCATGCGTTCATGTTAGATTGAATGACATAATGTTAAATAATAATATAGCAAAAGTTATCTAACTAGACAACTAGTTTATTGCCACTTTGCTTTTTTCAAGTTGTCAGGACATTGGCAAAATTTGTGGATTGTTTTTTAATCATCATTTATATAAGTAATGTTAATAACATCGATCAAATCAATCCGGCATGTGTGTTAATCACGGGTCTTACACCCCCCTTGTGAAATCACGTTGATTTTGTCATCTGTTTCAACCTTTTATTACTCAAAAGACATTTCGTGAAATGTTGTATTCGCCAGGATGCCCTACTAAAACTATTCAACAAAGCGAATTACCTCGTTAACCGGGTGTTGTCAGGGGATTGGAAAATAAGTTTGTGCAAGATTACAGTCATCAATAACCAAAAATGTAGACAACACCGTCAGGAATAATGTTTTATATCTTTGTGAATTTTTCAGTAATAAACAACATCTAGTACCGTAAAAGTAAATTCACATACGTTTATTACACTTGGAACTAAGAAAATAATTCAGAAGCAAAAAGGAATTCATTCCAAAACTCTGTATGTTACTTCGGGTGCAAAACATATTCGACAGCGCCACCACTGCTCGACAGCGCCATCACTAGAGCAACAGCACCACCACTTTAAAAATATGTGCATATTTCCTTTCTTAAAAGTGCTTATTAGTTTAGATGTGTTCCGGTGTAAGTACTATACAAAAAATATATTTGCAGTGAGCTGTAACTTTTGCAGCTAGGTCAAAGGTGCATGGCCCATGTTGGCTACTCGAATCAGGGATGGACCACTGTTACGACCGGCATTGTGCTGACTCCTGGTGATCTCTTGGCAATGAATTTTTCGGCTTCAGTATGGTTAATATTTTTAATAATAGACATCTCATTTTGCTGCGAAAAAGCACGTATTAACTGCTTCGTACTGCGTTCTTTGGGTCTTTTACATACAAAATCTGGCTTATTGATTTCTTACCCAAATAATGGCAAATATACATTTCTCACTGATTTATTGTAGTTCTCTACCATATTACGTGACTGTTATACACTTAGGCCGTTGACGATTGATTTCTTATGCCGCAATACGCCGTACCTATAGTATCTATTCTCAGTCGTAGTTTTCAAGTGCGACCTGTGTATGGTTGAAGCCCGAATCCGTTAATTAAATATTCACCTGTAAAGTTGCGCCATTCTCATGTGTATCTTCCACTTCTGTCGTCGTTAGTTGTTTGAGCATTAATCAATATATCTGTCAGAGGGACGGAGGTCTTCCTGGTCACCTCACGCTTCGATCGGAAATCGTAGTAATTGTCGGCCGTTGCTTGATTGTGGCAAAGCATGCATACAAGCTCCTCTTGCCAACCTCTCGTCGACGGAACGGAACAGTGGACTGACCGTGATCGTGATTGGTTTGGATGGATTGCCTCTGAAGAAGTCATCATTAGTAAAATCATTAGAAAGAAGTCACCTGCAAAAATTACGGTTTAAAACGGTCAATAAAAGAAAGGCATGGTTCGGTTATTTTTGGTTCTATATTTAGAGCACTAATCACATTAAACATAATAAGTCAATAATATATTTTCCCCACAGAAAGTACTGTGATGTATAGCTGAAAGGTCTTGGTAAGTAGCGCCATGGGAGCTTTATTCATCTGCAGAATATAACTTTACTGCTTACTTCGTCAGACTATTGCATTAACAATATAATTAAAAATACACTAACGAAATATGTGTCCAGGAAATGTAAGAATTAATTATATTCTTAACTTGTGTTAGTCTTGCAGGAAGCGGTTTTCGTCCAGAATGGGGCTTTATGGGATCGCAACTACTCTTTGTTAGGTCACAACAGTGATGACAATTAATGAACTCTGATATAGATTGACAACTCTCTTTAGATAAAAAAGTGTTGTATAAATATAGCACAAAATGATAAGCAATCTTACTCAGTCATATTATTTAACATATTAAACTTGAGGATTGTTTACAAATTCAAAAGAAACCAATCACATGTTAAAATATCGGTCTTCCAAGAAATAACTATCATAAAAATGAATTATTACAATACAATTTTGCAATATCATTCGTGTTGTGTGGGTGTGTGTGTGTGTGGGGGGGGGGGGGGTACAAATACAAATACTAGCATCAAAAATGTAGACTCAAATATTTAACCGGTGTCCATTTAATCGGTTTAAAAATAACAAAATAAGCAATGCAATGAACAACATAAATCATTATACATACAGGTCCTTTGGAAGTTTTCACTAGTTGACAAGATATTCTAAATAATCCATCGTGCAGTGTCGATCAAACGTAGGTTTTATTTCGTTAAATTTCGTTCGTCAAATAAACCCTACACTAGTCCTAATCTCCGGTATTAAATTCTTGATTCTTGATCGTCTATTCAAGCTGACATTAGTTGCCGTTAATAGTTTCAGAGCAGACAATGCTATTTTCTCGAAATCTGTTAACGACGATGCATGTTAATAAAGCAGTTACATTCAATGATAATTAAGTGAAAATACGAGATAAATAGTCTCTCAACGCCATATCTGTATACAAGTGATTAAATTACAAGCGTATACATTGTATTTTTCGTTTTACGGGATAAGGAGGATAGACATGGATTAGATTGGACATTTACTCTTAAAATCTCCACATATCAGAAAAGGCAATTTAGCAAGAAACAACAAAGATACCGCAGTATAGTGCCATTGCCTGGCCAATTCTTTCCAGGAAGGGCTTAACCATAATAAGGTTTGCGCCTTTAGATAAGGATTATACCGTATAATGTTTATTGTATTATCTATATTGCAGTGATTCAATCCAATTTCTTTAAGTGACATTACCAGAAACAATGTGTAGAACTGTGGGGTCTTACCTTACAAAATGTACCCTAACTATTCATTATGTTAGATACAAAAGGCTGGTATATGAAAGTACGTGATTTTACATCATTATTTATTTTTGCAAAAAGTATGTTTTTTACTCTAGATGGAAGGCTTTTAGGTATTTCAAACATGACGTTTTTTTGATTGAATTCTAATGAACAAGTAATTTTACATTCTTATGTTGGAGTTTCTTGCTATCACCTTTTTTACTTTTAATTAAGGTTTATTTCATTTTGTATTGTTTCATAACATGGCATAGATCCTATAATATATTGCTTTTTAAAACAGTAGGAGGCACATGAAATTTCCTTTTTCGTCTTGCGAACGACGAACGATTGTTTTGTCATGGTTTTGAAGCAGTGTATGATTATTTTGTCATGATTTTGAAGCATTGCATGTCCCAAAATCTCTAGCAAATGCCAGCTGCGAATTAAGATGTCTTACGGCTTGCGGCGATATGGCGATATGGCCTTTAACATCAGCAGTATTTTGGAAGGTTTCAATAAGAGAGAATGTCATCCAACCCACTTTTGACTCGCCGGATTCCCGGATACGATGCTAGGTAAATCAAATTTCATTTCTATGTAAAACTGCAGTTGGAAGACATAGAAAGACAAGCAAACATAAATGACGTAAATGACAGTGATACAAGTACTCGTTTTCAACATTTTGATCGTCAGTCGGCAACACTAAGAACCTACAGTTGGCTTGTTCACAGGGGCATGTTCAGAGTTCTCCGACCCTTTTGTCCCAACTGTCAAATCAAAGAAACACCACATGTCAAGTAAATTTAAATATGAAGAAAACTATAATTATTTTGCCTTTTCGGGTGGATAACCATTAGTAAATTACATAAACGTTGAAAATATATTATACCAAAACCCCATTTACGCTTTGGAGAGTCTTCCGGACAACTCTATCAATTAAAATATAGCTTATATTAAATGTTTATTTTTACATAAACTACAAAATGTGACCTTGAACCTTTTTATGAAAACACAAATGTTATGCGCGACAAACCTTCCAATGGAGCTTGGAAATTTTGTGTATTTATAATAATAATTAAGTAGGCCACCGTGATCTTGGCCTCAAAACCATTAAGGGTTATCTGCTTCTCATGCACAACCTGTCTACTACATTTATGTTTCCTGTGCCCAAGCACACTTCACTTATTTGTCGGTAAGCGTTCTTTAGTTCAAGTTCATCTTCACCTTGACCTTTGACCTAATGAGCTGAAAATCGATTGGGTCATCTGCTGGTCATTACCTACTTGCATACGTAGTATGGGGGACGGATGGTCCCATTGCTTTATGCCGTGAAAAAGCGTGTAAGTTCAACGAGCTTTTAACTGGTGTTTTGTTTTTATTTTTAGGCCCCTTTTGTGAAGCTGTGGAACCCTTGTAGGGTATGTAGTCCCCTGCAGTTCTGAGATACGACTTGACTGAACAAAATAATTAAAATTTGGTATTTTATGTTTTTAGTGTGATATACACAAACGTTCGCCCATAAACTGCGATTGCATTCCAAAACGTTTCCCATTCTTACGCTTGTTTTTGCATTATTTACTGTTTACATTATCCATAAAATTATTTTTAACGTGTCATTATATAACAAATAATAATCCTTGCATGGAGTGAAGCTATTGTTCAACGTAAACATTCGATACCAGGCAAAGTGTTTATGTGTGGCTTTATTATGCCAGCAATAATTCGTTTTATCCGTATCTTAACAAATTCGATAATGTTATAAACATAAGTCTAAGTGCATATTATAAGATGTAAATACGATCTAAAGGCATTTTGAACATTTCATTTATTTTTGGACAACAACACCTAAACTTATTATCTAGAATATATTTTGATTTAGATATTTCCTCAATTCACTTAAAAAGTGCACAACATACCCTAATTTTAATTCAATTTCAACGCGTCATAAGTGAATAAGGAAAACCAACAACCGTATCTGCGTGAAACTGTGTACGTGTTAATTTATAAAAAAAAGTTTGAAAAACAACAACAGAATCAACAGCAAAAAACAATAACAACATTTAAAGTAGATTGTTTATGGGATACTTAATGCATGCTAAACTATCTGGGTAATAAAATGATAATCAATATAATACATTTCCTTCTAATATTGATGTTTTTTTTCTTAAAACACCAAGTTAAATGTATATCATTACTGTTACCAAAGCTTATATAAACATTTTTAATAAAAGGTTTTGAAGCACATCATTAAAACACGAATCGGAAAAACAACATGAAAACTCGCTATCACAATGGAAACTGCAGGAGAACCAGCAGCCATGACGATGATCTTGCTTAAAAGGCGTACAGATAAAATCCAAACAATATACGAGACACACGAAGCCAAAAGAAAACAGGCGAATTCACATTATTATTGTATCCAATGATTGCAGGAGTTACATCCTTGGAACGGTCAGTGAAGAAAATAGTTCACTGGGTATTACATTTTTAAGGAGATTTTCGCGACGCGCTAAAAGCACATACACGTGCTGTAATTTGTTAGTATCAAGACAACGCATACAACTGGCATCTAAATAAAACATCGCTCAAGAATTAAAGTTCGGATTACCTTCTGAATCATTGGTTAAACCAGGTTAACTCAGCCTCGCAAACATTCAGGCATACCCAATAACATAACCGCTTTCTCAGTAAACCCAAAAGGTTCTAAAGCTAAACAATGTCGAATAGTAAAGGCAGGCATTTTTATAATACTTTACAACTAATGTGGTAACATCGACCAAAAGTCCACCTCATGCAAGTCCAGGTGCTTAGAGATAATGCCAAGCCAAACTAGTTCTCTTTTCAACGGAGCCCTCTGGGTCGAAAATGCCCTGAAGTTGCCCTTTGTGATAAACCTGCAATTCGTTGAGATCAATGCATTGATGACAAGACAAAGATCTATTCCTACTTAAATTATGAACATTAAAGATTATAAAATTTAGTTTCGCTTCTTTAATTCACACCATCATACCTGATCTTAATCCTGATTCATACGAAAGTGTTTTCGTAAATAATTCGATCAAAAAGCAACACGAGAAAAAACACTGTTTACTTAAGCATACCTGAAAAGCATCCCCAGTGCAGTTGATTTCGATTGTAGTTTTTTGTCTAAGGTTTCCATTAAAAGATGATAAATACAGGCCACCGGGGTTTGCCCATTCGTGCCCATTATACTCGTCAACATGCAGGTAGCCATTTACTAATTTCAAATGCAAGACGATTCCCACCAGGCCATTCAGGTCTATTGCAAAGCTGTCAAATATTAAAGTATATCACACAATATTTTTTATTCCAGAAATCATTTACAGACGGTTTACATTAACCATTTAACTCAACAAGAGCGCAATGGGGGCGAACACCAATGCTTGTTTGTTGAACAATGGGCGCAGACGACGACAATGCCGACAATGACAACAATGGTATACCGTGACCTCTATTTATTTTTTCGAATTAAAAAACAACAACGGAATATCTAAAGACATACGTCATTATTATAAATGCCTTACTGAGGGTCCTAAGGTGTGAAAACCACGGTCACTCTGCTATCTGCTAGCTGAACAGGGTTTTCCTGTCTATAAGAGAGATCTGGTGTTACTTCAAACTGAAAACAATGGAATAAAATGTGTTTACATTGTTGGCAGTTATTGACGATTCAGTTGAACGTCGTATAATAAGGTTTTATTTCATTTAAGAAGTAAATTCTATTTCTTCGATATTTTCATGAAAGACTACAGAAACAAGCATAGAAGTCAAATATTTTTACATAAACCCCGTTCAATGGCACAGGGTCAACGCCAATGGCACAGAACAACATAAAGGCAAACATTCATAAACAAGAAACAAGGAACAAAAAACAATACTCTACAAGCAACACATTACATATATAAACTATACAACTGGAGCTGTTTATCAAGTATTGTTAGGTTCCACACAAACAACCTCACACTTATCCCAACAAAATAAATCTTGTATTATCATTTTCAATGCTTCTTGCCAAATATTCAAAAATGAGTAGGTATATTGGGACTTTTTGTTTCTTCGAAGATTTGAAATTTAAAACTTCAGAACCATTGCTATCTTGTCTGGGTCAATGTTAACTAAAACTTCTACCAGACACTTTATTCACGCCATTTGCCTAGTATAAATAAATTGCCGAAAAGTAACACACAAAAGGACATTAAATAAACGGCGAAAAAGGTTGTCTGGTGACAAAAACAATTAGGGTTTTGGTGGATCTGGAAAACAAACACATTTTGTTATGCCTGCCTGCCCACCATTAAAGTTTACCTACCGGTGGATCAAACGTTCTGCGCCTCCTCTTGTGAATGATATACTTTGAAGTTGCGCTGAGGCTTCCTAATGCGTTTTCGGCTACTGTCAAACATTTACAGGGCTTATAATCGTCAACTTCAATAATATCAATTAAGTCTGTAGTTGCCATAGTCACACAGTGAAACACGCATTCATTGTTTTTTGACTGAAAGCCATTGACCATGAACTTGGAGAATCGTTTCCCTGAAGTAAGTTGCACCTGTAAATAAAAACAGAGCACAGACACACAGATAGATCGCATACTGAAATTCATGCTTGCTAGTATATCAGAAGTAAAACAAATGTGCTGCAAATTCATCTATTTGACAAACATCAGTATTCACTTGACGCAAGCGAACCTATTTATTCCTTTTCATACAGTAAAAACAATGAAACGTTATTTAATATTCTTTGAACTTTATGTTTTAATTGCTAGAACATTGAAATATTTCGATGCCTTTTGTAATAATGTTGTCTTTAAATTTTATTTTAAATTTACATTGGATTCATGGAAAACATTGTACTGTGCAGAAAGATAGGCCGTACACATGTTATAGACATGTTTTAAACACCATAAAAGCATGCCGCGACCGACATAGCACAACTGTTCAATCACTGTAATTTATATAATGTGCGAACAATTCAAGCAAACAAAAGCAGTGAATCTCTTTATTTGCACATCAAGAATAATTCCAATTTCTATTTATATGTATGACACTGATTAAAGATAAGAGTTAAATGTGCAAATGCCCTAATGAAAATGGTTGACTGTTTAACAAAGTCTATAACTTATTGGAATCGTTTGGTCGCTATTATTTTTAAAACATCAAAAGGCGCAACACGAGTTAGCTTATTTCTCGTTTATATCTTTAACCTTTAACATCATACACATTAAGCTTCATTACATCTATACAGTCGTTTTCCAGTGGACATTTAGATAATTTTGTCTGGTTCTGTTTGAGTATAATGCGGGACTTGGTATCTAAGAAATTTGAAATAGGAGTGGGCTTTCGTTTACCCACATCTGCATGTGTTTAGATGACAGAGTTAATGGGCATTGGTAAAGGTAACTGCATGTTGACGGTATAACCGTTTCCGTTGCCTATTTGTTAAGGTATTCGCCTATGGAGAAGGAGGCGTGTGTTCAATCACAGGCCGCATCAGACCGAAAGACGTTTAAAGTTTGTAGAAGTATTTTCCTTGCCTAGCGCTGGGCATTTAAATGCTAGTGAGTGGTTTACTCAGGTAAGTTGTACCCGTGTATCGGTGCTTTAAACCAAGCACGTCAAAGAAGGGATATTTTCGAAAAGGTAGAGTAACGCACCAGGACTTTCTTGGTTCCCACCACTTTCTCCTCCGTGTGCTGCCCCTTCAACAAAAGCAAACTACCCCGTTTAAAATAAGTGCTTGCACTATCACGGGTTAACCTTGACTGCAAGGTCTAAAAAATACAAACCAATTTCAAAAAATACATTTAAAGTTAATTTTACAAAAGCGACTGCGCGTACCTTAGATAAACGGATTTCAATTTGTTCAAAATCCTATCAAAATGACTACGTCAACAAGCATCATTTGTACATTTCTGTAAAACAATGATAATCCCGCTCGACAGGCAGCCAGTTTGGTTTGGTAAATTTAAAATTTAGCTGGCATGGTGGCATTTCCTAGACGTTATTTCATTAATAATATGCCAATAAAACGAAGAGTACAGGTTATATTAGATTAAGAAATTTGATAAATGACTCCACTGTGTTTTTTATGACTCTTTTTCTTCAAATAATGGAACAATAAAATCTGTTTTATGTATTGAATTTCTCGTTTATTGTATTTGTATCTGGTAAAATGTCATTTACGCGAATCTAGTTACTGTCTTGATTGAATTGTTCCGCCAAAGTATTATAGAATAATTGGAGAATTAATAGAAGGAGATGGTAGCCTTCGATTTTCCTCTTCTTATAATGACTTTAGTGCTGCCGGCTTGTTGTGACAAGCTTGTTGTGTTTTCTGGTCATATTGTAATAAACAGGGGCTAGATCGAGTGAACACATTGCCAGTGCACAACGCATCTGACACCGTGTTCGATACGCTGCATGACTTACAAGTAATATTGATCTGCCCCACATGATGGAGTAAATACTAAAATGCCAAAATTATATTAATTTAAACCTTGCAATTTGATTTAAATGTTGCAACATTTTAATCTTTAAATGGAGACAGTTTCAATACAGGACAATTGTTTTGGCTGCTAGGTTATACATATGCCTTTATGACGATGTTTGCATTATTTTACAAAAGCACAATGGAAGGAATAATGCTTTGTAGAACCAAGAAGATTATTTTCTTTGCAGTTACTTTCCATTTGGAAAACTGTTATTGAACGAAATCTTTCTCGTGGAATTTTTGGAGACACTTGCACAATTTTGTAAGTGGTTAAACGTATATGAGAAATGCCATTATCTATAGCCAAATATGTAGTTTGACGCGTTTATTTATCGTGATGCTTATAGCTAGTAGTAATTCATCAAGAGAAACAATCTGATAACTTATCAAGTCTAGTCGTTGGATTTCTTTGGGGATAAATGCTTGCATTGTAATTGGTCTAGGTCTGTTAATCTAATCACCGGTTTCTTACCGGAATTGATTAAAGCACAATTTCTCTGTCATCGGACACATTATCAAGTCAGTGTCGGTAAATCAAAAGAATGGTTCAATGCTTTCTTGTCATTTCTGATTCGTTTAAACTGTTATTTCATTAATTTAGTTTGGAAGTCGTTGCGTCTGCAATAAGAAAATAATGCATCTTGTAAAATTGTGGAAGCTTTGTGGAAGGTATGAAGATATAAACACACAATGTTTCATAGCGATTTCTTTCCCGGTAGGTTCGAAAAACTACAGTTATTTACAGAATTATGAACTTGTACTCTGATTCTGAATGAGAGTTAATGTATTTTCTAATTTGATTTTCATACATCAAAAGTGTCAACTCTTAGGGCAGAATGATTTCTTTGTCGCCAAAAAGACATCTTTTGACGATTTTATGTACGACAAAACTCTGTATTGCAGGTTATTTTTCTCCGGAAGGGCGAAAACAGCCGTAAATGTGAACTATTTTACTAGATACCATGTCAGGAAGTATCACAATAAAGTCCAAGAACACGCCAAGAAGCTTTGCATGAGCCTAACGTGCGCGAACGTTAACCTCGTTAACATTGTGTTGTCAGGGGATTGCGAATAAAAGGTTTGTGCAAGATTTTAGGCATCACGAACCAAAGATGTAGACAACACCGTAAGAAATAATGTTTTATATCTTTGTGAAATTTTCTTATATAAATAATAACTAATATTGGAAATATATATACGTTTATAACAATGGAACTAAGAAAACAGCCCAGAAGCAAAAAGGAATTCATTCCAAAAGTCTGTGTACTATACCAAAAAGTTATATTTGCATGCGCCGAAATGTTCTTACGGTGTGTATAAGCAATGAAGTGTATTTGAAATGCTTGCAGACCTCAAAATATGCATGAGTCCGATCAGGGCGAAAAGCTCCTGGCACCACTGTTCGCACAATATTGAAATGAACTCGTAACCAACCTTCCATAAAAGTGTTGTTACACACTACCACATTCTCCGATTTGAGAAATATGTCCATTTTATAAAATTATCAAATACAATATAAATCATGCTACGTTTGAAGAAATAGACACAAGACACTGCTGCGCCACGGAAGTGTCGACAGCTCATTTTCTTTGAACCACAGATACGTGGTGGTGCTGTCGTTTTGTGGTCGTCATTTGAATGAGCTGTATCTTTTGCAGCTAAGTAAAAGGTGCATGGCCCATGTTGGCTACTTGGATCAGGGATGGGCCACTGTTACACTCGGAATTGTCCTGGTGATCTCTTGGCGATGACAATTTTTGCTTTAGTATGGTTAATATTTTGAATAAAGGACAACTCATGTTGCTGCGAAAGAAAAAGCACATATTAACTGCTTCGTACTGCATACTCCGGTTTATTGATTTATTACCCAAATATATATTACTCACTGACGTACTGTAGTTCTCTACCATATAACGTGACATGTAATACACTTAGGCCCATGGACGACTGATTTCTTATGCCGCACTACGCCGAACTTAAAGTTTCTATCCTCAGTCATAGTTTTCAAGTGCGGTAAATCAGTAATATCTGTGAATGGTTGAAACAACAATCCGTTAGTTGAATAATCTCTTGTAAAATTGAGCTATAATCATGTGAATTTCCAACTCATGTCGTCAGTTGTTTCTGGTATTAATCTACCTTTGAACATTAATCAATAACCAGTCTGAAGGACGGAGGTCTTCCAGGTCACCTCACGCTTCGACCGGACGTCCTAGTATTTGTCACTAGGTGCTTGATTGTGGTAAAGCATGGCTACACACTCCTCACACCGACCTGTCGTCGACGGAATGGAACAGTTGACTGGCCGTGATCGTGATTGGTTTGGATGGGTTGCCTTTGAAGAAGTTAACAATAGTAAAGACATTAGGAAGAAGTCGCCTGCAACAAATACCGTTCAAAAGAAAGGCATGGAACGATTATTTTTGCACTAATCACAATAAACATAATGAGTTAATAATATAATTTCCCCACAGAAAGTACTGTGATGTGCAGCTGAAAGGTCTTGGTAAGTAGCGCCATAGGAGCTTTATTCTTCTGCAGAATATAACTTTACTGCTTACTTCTTCAGACTAATGCATTAATAATTTAATTAACAATACACTTACGAAATATGTGTCTAGGAAAAGAAAGAATTAATAATATTCTTAACTTGTGTTAGTCCTACAGGAAGCGGTTTCGTCCGGAATGGGTCTCTATGGGCTGGTAACTCCCCTTTTTTAGGTCACAACAATGGTGACAATTAATGAACCCCGATGTGGATTGACAACTGTCTCAAGACAAATTGTAAATGTTTTTAAAAAAAATATCGTTGCATAAATATATCACATAATGATATTTTACGTATTAAACTTTATTAATTTTACAGAATTGTTTACAAATTCAAAAGAAACCGATCATATTAAAAGCATCAGTATTTCAGGAACAAACTATCATGAAAATGTATTATTACGATACAATTTTGTACTATCATTTGGGTGTGTGTGTGTGGGGGGGGGGGGGGGAGGCTGTGCAAATACTAGCGGCAAAAGATGAAGACTCAAATTTTTAACCGGTGTCCATTATTTTTCAAGTTTCTTTCAATCGGTTAAAAGATAACAAATCAGCAATGCAATATACATAATAAATTATTATACATACCGGTCCTTTGGTATTTCTCCTAGTTGACAAGATAATCTAAAGAATCAATTGTGCAGTGTCGATCAAACGTAGAATTTATTTCATTAATCAAATAAACCGTACACTTGTCCTAATCTCCGGTATTAAATTCTTGATTCTGGATCGTCTATTCAAGCTGACATTAGTTGCCGCCTATGCTTCTTTTCCCCGAAATCTGTTTACGACAATGCATGCTAATAAAGCAGTTATATTAAATGATAATTAAGCGAAAATATGAGATAAATAGTGTCTCAACACCATATCTGTATAAAAATGATTAGAATTACAAGCGTAAATTATGTATTTTTGGTTTACGGGAAAATGAGGATAGACATGGATTTGAATGAACATTTACTCTTAAAATCTCCACATAGCAGAAAGGCAATTTAGTAAGAAACAACAAAAATAGCGCAGTATAATGCAATTGCCTCGCCAATTCTTGAAGGGGCTTTTTCATAATTAGGTTTGCGCCTTTAGACAAGGATTTTACCGTATTATTAATATTGCAGTGATTCAATCCATTTTCTTTCAGTGACATTACCAGTAAAAGGTGTGAGAACTTTGGGGTCTTACCTTACAAAATGTACCCTAAACATTCATTATGTTAGATACAAAAGGTTGGTATATGAAAGAACGTGATTTTACATAATTTATTTATTTTGGCGAAAAGTATGTTTTTTACTCTAGATGGAAGGGCTTTTAGATATTTTACATACGACGTTCTTTTGATTGAATTCTAATCAACAAGTTATTTTACATTTTTTATGTTGGAGTTTCTTGCTATCACCTTTTTGACTTTTTACCAAGGTTTATTTCATTTTGTATTGTTTCATAACATGGCGTAGAACCTATAGAAGAATGCCCATTCAAACAGTAGGAGGCACATGTAATTACCCTTTTCTTCTTGCTATCGACGAACGATTGTTTTGTCATGGTTTTGAAGCATGGCATGTCCCAAATTGACGACTTGTATGACTACCTTAGTGCAATCTAAGGTTCTCTAGCAAATGCCAGCTGCAAATTAAGGTGTCTTACGGCTTGCGGCGATATGGCCTTTATCATCAGCAGCGTGCAGCCACCCACAGCCAATATTTTGGAAGGTTTCAATAAGAGAGAATGTCATCCAACCCACTTTTGACTCGCCGGATTCCCGGATAGGTACACCAAGTTCCATTTATATGTAAAACTGTAGTTGGAAGACATAGGAAGACAAGCAAACATAAAAAACATAAATGACAGTTATACAAATATTCTTTTTCAACAAATTGATCGTCAATCTGGCAACACTAAGAATGATTAAATTCGTTATGTTGGACAAAGCTCCCGAATTCCACGGGATTTGAACCTACGGTTGGCTTGTTCACAGGGACATGCTCCTAGTTCTCCGACTCTTCGGCCCAAAACGTCAAATCAAAGAAACACCACATGTCAAGTGGATTCAATCTTTATGATAAACGTGATGATTTTAATTTTAAAATAATTAATTACCCTTCTTTAGATGGTGATGTTCCTATTTCACCATCATATGGTGTTTTTATTGCACATTTGATACGATTTGCTAGAATATGTACAGATGTTAATAATTTCAGCTCTCGCAGTAAACTTATGACGCAAAAACTTCTAAAACAGAATTTCCGATATTTAAGGAAAACTTTCTCAAAAATTGTTAATGGTCATTATAATCTCACATCAAAGTACAATAGTAGTCTTAAATCGCTCTTTGCTGAAAGAATTGCTCATCCCGATTTTTATGGTGATGTTTTAAAGAAAATTCGTAAAATTAAAATGTTTCCAGCAGGTAGTTGGGCAGATAGACTTAATGAATTACTTGGATTTTATTTAAACCGTGGATATAAAGGCAATATAAGTGCACTTGCCTTCTTGTTTTTGAAGATGAATACCTGAAACAAAATATTGGGCTGAACATAGCATCCTTTCATTACTAAACTTTCAGTGGTTTGATTTTATGAAGAATTTGCTAATTCATGTTATCTTTAAAACCTTTTTTGGCGGACACGTGTTGACTGACTCCGAGTGTTTTGGCTGTGACTTAATTTTCTTCAAATATTTTACGTTTTCAAATCATTTGGAAGGAGAAAATAGCATATACAAGTCGCTTTTATTTTTAATAATGTTTTTCTTTATTTGTTCCCAGTTTTAGTACAATGATGCTTTTTATTATGAAACTCTATGCTCACACAGTTTTAAACCTTTTATTTTATAAGGCAGACTGTGTGTGATGTTTTTGGTTTCTAACGATGACTGCATCGTATCTTTGAAAAGTATTTGCATAAGGTGCTCTGAATTGTTTCCCTCTGTCTGCAGATAGAGTTGGGATCTCTAATCATTGAAGTACTTGGGGTTTAGCTTTTCGTTTATTATTATTATTTGTTTTATTGAAAATTTTCCTCAAATTAATGCATACTTTGATAAGATTTACCTTTTGCGTTTTATCTTTATTAAGAATTGTTGGGATAAGAGTGAGGTTTGTGCACATAAACTGGTTTATATATATATATATAGTATTTATGCACTGTGCTGTTTGTAGAGTTTTGTGCTGTTTAATGTTTCTTGTTTGTGATTTTGTGTTCTATGTCTTTGGCGTTTGCCCTTTGCCACTAAACCGGGTTTATGTTTAAACATTTTGCTACTGAGCATGTTTCTGTAGCTTTTTGCATATATATTTATAATAAGGCCAAAACAAATAAATTGTTTGATTAGGGTAACCTTCCCAAAATTTCTTGGTAGGGTAGGTAGGGATTTTTATTATTATTTTTTTTTCAAAATCTGTCGTAAGTTCAGAGTGTTTTGTTGCACGTGGTAGTCTTTCCTACATTACTGTCATTGCCTGACTTTGTTTTATCATATAAACAATAATTCTGATTAAAATCTGCATTTATCCGGCCTTTGCAACTCTATTCGCTAACGAATATTTTTTTTGCTCAGAAACGGAAAAAAATAGTTAGGGTCGGCGCATTTTTATAGGTAGGGTCGGGTTACCCGAAACGGACATATTTTTTTTTAGGCCTAATAATTAAGAAGGTCACCGCTTTATTATTATTATTATATTTAAATTTATTTTTAACGTGTCATTATATAACAAATAATAACCCTTGCTTGGAGTGTAGACATTCGATACCAGGCAATGTGCTTCTTTTTGTCTTTATTATGCCAGCAATAATTGTTGTCTGCTAATCTTTAATATAAATTTCTCTGATCTCTACCAACCGGGCATTAAAATCAAAGTACGTCCCGCTACGCATATATTATCACTGAATTTTTCTTTGAAATAATCAGAGAAGTAAAGATTTAGATAATTTTATCGAAATTATTTTATTCAAATAAATAATAGGTATTGCAGATTCCAGTCCTTTCAAGATTTCATGGGAGAAGGAATGGTATTAGACACTGTCATACAAGGCTCCCTCTACAATGCTAGCTAGAATATAAAGGAATCTGTTCTGCAGAAACTTCCAGGCAAATAGGAGGTCTTGTCTGGAAGAGATTATCAATATACGAGCTAAATTTGGGATGTTGCTAAGCGATTTTGTTTTGTGAGTATGCCATTAAACTTGCAGAGAGCTAGTTTTGCAATTTAACAACATGCTCCTGCATTACCAATCTCGACTAGCCTTTGCATTCCTTTTTACTTATATGTAGGTATATTCCTATATTAACTGAATTAAGCTGAATTCCTGTCATCTGAAACAAATAAATGTTGGTGAAGCAAAAAAATAAATTTTAATCTAATCTTAAGCAGCACCATTTTGAAAATATAAAATCCCTTGGTTGCGTAAAAATTCTAGTCTATGTTAAGACTTTGTGACAATGCATTGTTGTAATAGAGAGCATTAAACAAGTCGTGAACATTTTTAATATTTGAAGGCGGAATAAACAGTTCAGACACGTTTATGAAGAATCTTTACAGAGATCGGTTTGAAGAGTGTAACGTTATACAGCAAGTATATGTGATTACAAAATATAAGACTGAATTTATTCGCTGGGAATAATTGGCCAATTAAGTGAACAATTTTTTCTAGGAACATATTGGAAAAGTTGAAGTGGTATTTGAATACTGAAGAAGAAATGTTTACCAGCACTCAAACATAACTGCAGAGACATATGGCCGGTTGTCCAGTTTCGGTTGCTTAAAAATGTACGCCGCAGAGTATTCACAGTTCAGGGCCACGCCATGGATATCCATTTATGAACATCAAGAGGTTTCACGGCTACTAAAGGTTTTTAATTGTAGACCTTTCCAGACATAAACACATTCTTCTGAAAACTCCTTTAGTATCAAAATAGCTTAGCAAAAACTTGATTCAAGGCCAGGAACGTCGAATGACAAACACGTTTTTATTAAAATGAATGGTCTTGCTATCTTATTTCGCATTTTAATTTAATCATTAATGTGTAAGATCAAGATGTTAGTATTATATCGTTTCCAACGAATTGATGGTTTGATGGTGTCTCAGCACTTGTCTTGTTAAACAGGCTGTCACAATATTACGACCGTATGGGTATATAGAGAGAATAAGATACTATAGAACTTTCTCCTTGATTTATAAATATTGACGTAATCAATCTTTATTACTTAAAAATGTCACCGAAAGCCAAGTGTTCAAGGCAACCTTAAACGCAACCCCAACAGTTAGACAATATAATTGTTTTATTTGAGATTATGTAATGTCACCTCAAAAAAACAGTAGTGAGATACTCAAAGAAATTGTCATCTTTTCGCAGATAAATGAAATGCCATTTTCAAGGAATGTTGTTGGTATTTAAGTAGTATCATTTGTTTGAAGTTCGCACACTGGCTTGTTATCCCACGACTGCTTTACGTAGAATCATTTGTATATGACACACCTATACACAATGCACACTGGCTTGTTTCCCCACAACTTCTTCATCATCTTGTCGCATTACCAAGATTCACACACAATTTAGCCAATGCGCGTTGTTTGACGTGACAATGTCCTTTCCAGAGTTGCTGTTGGCTCCATTTACATCCCTGCTGTACCTTACTTACAACGTCAATTCAATCCAAACATTTAAAAAAAGTTTATTTTTAAAAATTCTTGAATGAAATTATGAACTATTGGTGTAAATAAGTCATGAGTTGCGGGATAATGTCATCATCGGGAATATGAACCCAGTTTGACTGGTTAAAGTACGCATATACTTACAGCCCAACTGCGTTTATACACCGATAATGACATCAATTCCGCAATTAATTCCTTAAATGAACCATGCACTTGGAATAGGAAGCATATCATTCTGACGCATGCCTCCCCCATGCCCAGAAATGTTAAGGTTGTGGTGACATCTCGAAGAAAAAAAACAATTGAGCTTGAACTCCGTGTCTTTCCTCTAGATTTATATACATGTTACGTTTGACAAATTTTTGATACGAAGCTATAATACTAGAACATTCATTTAAAGCAAAGCGTGTCGTTGCCTTAAACATATTCAAAGAGAAAGCCACTATGATGCGTTTGGACAAGGACTAACAGGATTACAAATGCTTTTGTGTACAGAGGTATATAATGGGGTTACAAAAAAGCGTGTTTGTATATCATTTTTGGTTTTGATGTGAAGTATTTCTGTATTAGATTAGTCCGATTCTATTAAAGAGGCTAAAGTCCATCTTGTAAAGAGGCTTTAGTCTATCTCGTAATCTGGCAAACTTTGGTCATACGCAGACAGACTGACAACCAATTCTCCAAAAAGTCCCCTTTTAATAAATTCTGTAGATTGCATTGAACAAAATACAGTACAATTAACGGAAAAAAAGTGCACAAAGGGTTTTGATTGCTGAGTAGCGCTGTAGGGTTACAATGGAAATATGTATAAGCAAACATTTATTCGATATAACTAATCACTGCGCTGGTTTAACATTTATACAAGAATGAATTGGAATGAAATTGCACATTGTCGCTTCATTTTACGTAAATGGCCTCTGTATCTGATTTCGTTCTTTTTTTCAAACTGCATCTTTATCAGTGCATATGAATGGATATTCCTGAACTGCTGCTGCTAATACTGCAACAACAACAATAACAGCTAAAGTAACATGAACGAGAAAAACGACTACTTATATAAATATTACCTCCACTTCTACTCCTACTGATGCTATCTCTAATACTATAACAACAACTACTAAAACGACGAGGACCACCATCACTTCATAAAGAGATTGCGGCAAAGTACTTTACCTGGGGGGAGGGGGGGGGGTGACATTCGTCTAAAATTTTGGTGATTGGGGTGGTGGACACGGGGCACGGGGCCGTTTGGGTCATTCAGTCACATTTAAAGTATCAGTTATTCCATGGTGATGGACGGGGGCGGGGCGGTGTTATTCCTTTTCATTACACTGGCGCTATGAAACCTTCCGGATACCATACAACGCACCCTTCACAGTAATGAAGCTTCCCTTATAGCCACCATACCGGTTGAGCAAATGTTAGTCGCATGGAGTGTGTACAAACGGACATTTAAGTTGTTGCCCTTGTGCATTATCATTTAATATTTTTCTATTATAAAAAAAATATTACAAAATACCACGCTTAAACAAACCAAATATGTTTTTGATTATAAAAGCCCCAGAAAAGCCTTAAGCGGTAAAAAGTATTTAAGAATTGTTTTCGAAAGGAATTGGGACGGAAACGATATTTTTGTTTTCCCGATGAACGTACGGTACGGATTGCATTGCAGGCTAAACCTGACCACAGACTGACATGCATGATAAATGTATTTGATCTATGACAGACTGACACGCGTGCCAGACTGTATGACAGACTGTATGACATATGTAGCAGAGTTTATTGTTGATGGATGGATACTTGTCAATATACGTACGAATGTCAGTTACATTTTAACCACTTTAGAAAGAAATCTGAAACGGTGTCTAGTGGTTGGAATATTCTCCGAAACTGAGCTTGATTTAAGGATAAACTTAAGTGCCATTGAAAATTAAATTATCTATAGAATATATTTTTTAGCTTTTTGTTTTGTTCTTTATCTTCCATTGGGCCTTAGTTTTACAAAATTATATAAAAAATCCATATGGTCGGCACATCTTGTTGGAAAGCTTACTATGCATTTTATTTTACAACATTATTTAGATGAAATATTTATACAACAAAGGTACTGATGGTTCAATGGTTCAATGTTTTAGAAATGTTTGCGAATACTAACTTAATAAAAGGGCCATGTAGAGGGCATATTTGACTAGAAGCATTGCTGTGAGCCTCATACCTAGTTTAATCTTTAGCGATTTAATTTTTTGGCAGTCGTATTCTCACTGCAGGATGTACAGGCTTCAAACTAGTGTAAAATGAAATATAGAACAGATAGAAGGGTTTTTCTATTTATTAAAATCTGCAGATTAAGGGATTTTCAGATACAACTCTGTTTATGTGTCAAATCCATGAAGTCGTATGTTTTAAGATTGACAAATCAAACGTTTAAAAATATTATAATTGTAAAATATAAAATTCTACTTCTACCCTAAACACAAGGTAATAAAGAATGGATAATTGGATCACTTTAGCGTCAACCTAAAATGTTTGTTTCGAGCGTTCGTCTTCAATACAAAAACATACACATTTCAGAGGGCAATTGCCATTATATTAATTGATGTCGGATACTTTGATACTTTCTTTGCCAGCTCCAAATTCTTATTTATCACTTAGTAAATATTGCCTATAGACAATTTTCGATACCATGTAATAAAATCCATATAACTCAAATGGCTTATAAATTGGAAGCAAAATCCGACAATTTGGACAATAAACAACAAACTTAACATTAACGTTTAGATCTGAATTTTCCCTATATTGTAATAATCTAAATAAATTAATAGAACCATGAATACTACAGGGTCAAGCGTAGCAGCCATGACACCAAACGAGAAACACACAATATTTAAAGATGCACTATTAATCCCAAATAAGATTAACCATATTCAATACAATTAATTTAATTTACCAAAAAGGATTAATAAATGTCGAAAACAATGGTTTTTATGAAGGATACTATGTTTAATTTGAAAGAAGTGGGCAGCAAACACGGTTTATCTACCTGATGAGACAATAGTACATTACATTGAATCTTTAAGCATTCACCAATCATATTTTGCGTTTTCAGCTATTCAATACACGGTTATAAACTTGTTATCAGTAATTAATATTTCCACAAATGCATTATTTAATAAGAAAGTTGAAGGTTTTTCATTCAAAATGTATGTTTGTTATACATGTGTATGTATTGATTATGAATAAATGTGTCGCTCTATTTAGTAACAAACAGAGGTATTATAGCCATTTTAATTTTGTTATGAATTTATCAAATGTAAATGGAAAAGCATACCAATGGGTGAATAATAAATACATGAATGCATAGATGAACGAATGAACGAACTTCCGAAACAATGACGAACGGACGAACGCGCACACGAAAGAACTGACGGACGGGCGAACGAAAAAAACACAAACAAACTGACGGACGGACGAAGGAACGAACAAACAAACGAATAACCATACGATCAAGCGAATTAATGCTTTAATAATTAGTTTATAAGAAAAGGAAATGAATGAATAAATATGGAAACCAATCATTTAAAATTCAAATAACACATAAATGCTGCGCTTGGTAATACACTAGTATGTTTTAATAATAGCGCACCATACCCACGCAAATTTTTATATAGTAGAAACGATGCCCAATTAGTGACTATTCATTAAGGGGTCTAAATGTAGCTTAAAAGACATATTTAAAAACAAAACAACATACACTATGTAGAATTTGTCATTCTTTGGTTGATATCAATATATCATTTTGCATGTTTTTGTTAATCTGAATATTAAGTTGCGAGCAAAAAAAGCATTTACGAATAAATAGCAGTGAATATATGTACTAAATGGTGTTTGTCATACTGTATTTTACAACAGTTGATTATCTTTGTTGCTTTTAATTACACTTGATAACAAGAAACGCCGATAACAAATATTCTATAGGTCATGCATTTCTTCATTGATTGTTCGGATTCAATGAATTCAATGATGTATGACCATAAGATTCACTTAAGTCCATTATTCAATACCGGCCCTAAACACAAATCTGTTTAACGTGTTTTATATATCTTCATAAAACTATGCGTCGTACCTTTAATTTTTTTCCATCGTTTAATATGACTTCTGTCATTTTATGTTTTCGCATTTCTAATTTTGGGAGTATTAATTTACTTTTTTCTCCTATATTGATATAAAAAGTAAGCTTGGGCGATTTTAGGGGAGTTGGGGGGGGGGGAAATCAGCCACCATAGATACGAGGTTACGAAACATAACTTGTACTTGCCCAGTACTTGCCAAGTGTTTGTTCAACGACTCGTGATTTTGTAAGTCACTCCGCAGGTGTCTACTCATACTAGTATTTGGTAAATCATAAACTGTACATGTTTTCTGAAGATTTTCAATATTTAAAATGTACACGTGTCTTCACAACGAGTACACTCTCAAATAGTTCACACTTACGAGTACATCTACCAATTTACAACTTTAAAAAAAATATTCACGTTTTGACCACGCAATGAACATAAATTTATGATCTTCATAAAATCATTACGCAAATATGTTTTTCATGTTCTATACTTTGATTGACTGTATCGCACCCAACTAAAATCCTGAATATTTTTGTACACTTGAAGAGCATTTTTTCTGCCATTTCGGTTCAAAGAGTAAAATAGTTCAAATACGAGAACAAGTATCTTCATACCCATTACCGATGAAAAGAAATTGGTGACAAAACATGAGCGAATCCTTTTAAAAATACTTACCTAAGGCAGGTTCTGCTTATTATACCAATAAGAAGATCTATATATATCGTGATATATAAGATGTAAATACAATTTTAAGGCATTTTGAGAGTTCAATTATTTTTGAAGAACAATATTCAGGATTTAAAAAAATCCGCAATTCACATAAATTCACATCAAAATTTCCCCGCACATTTTAAATTTAATCAGTTTAAACGCGTCATTACTATATAAAGAAAAGAAACAAACAACCGTTTCTGAATGTATCTGTGTACGTGTAATTTTATAAAAAAAAACAACAACAAAAAAAAACACACAAAAACACAACAACGACAGCTTTGGTAGATTGTTTATGGAATCTTTACATTTATTAAAACACCAAATTTTATGTAAATAATAACGTTTTTAGAATACAATATTTTCATGTCAATATTTGAACAAAGGATTCCAAATAGCCAAATTTCTACTAAAATCGTGTTTAATAGCACATCCTTAAAACGCAAATCGGACAAACAACAAGAAAAAACAACACACACACGCACACACACACACACACACACACTGGAATATGCAGAGGTAAGTCTAGAAACCATGACGATGATCTTGATTAAATGGCATACTGAGTAAATCCAAAAAAAAGAGAGAATCACAATGCCAAAAGAAAACAGACGGATTTAAATTAATAATATAATTATTATTGTTTGCATTAAATGCAGGAAATACGTCATGGGAACGGTCTGTGAAGAAAACAGTTTATTTTTAAGGAGATTTTAATGACGCGCATAGAGAAAAAGACGCTCAAGATAAAAGTTTGGATTATCATTTTCAAATGAGTTGCAAAACACAAATGGTTCACTGGTTAAATCAATTTAATCAGCCTCGCAATAGTTCAGGCCTAATCAATAACATAACCACTTTCTCCGTAAATGCAAAAGGTTCTATACAAATTTTAATAGGATAAGCAGGCATTTTTGTAACACTTATAAAATAATGTGTTTACATCGTCCCAAAGTCCACCTCATGCAGGTCAAGGTACTGAGAGCTTATGCGAAGCCAAACTATATTTTCAACGGAGCCCCCTGGGTTGAAAATAACCTGAAGTTGCCCTTCGTGATATACCTGCAATTCATTGAGACTAATGCAATAATGACAACACAACAATCCATTTCTACTTAAATTATGAACATTAAAGATGTAAAGAGTGTAATATTTAGTTTCGCTTCTTTAATTCACACCATGATACCTGATCTTAATCCTGATTAATACAAAATAGTTCCCTAAATCATTCGCTCAAAAAGCAACACGAGAGGATACGCTGTTTACTTCAGCTTACTTGAAATGCATCCCCAGTGCAGTTGATTTCAATTGTGGTTTTTTGTCCAAGGTTTCAATTAAAAGCTGATAAATACAGACCACCGGGGTTTGCCCATGCGTACCCATCATACTCGTCAACATACAGGTTGCCATTTACAAATTTCATATGCAAGACACTTCCCACCAGGCCATTCAGGTTTATTGCAAAGCTGTTAAATAGAATATCAGAAATAATATTTATTCCAGAATTGTTTTACTGAAGGTTTACATAAAACATTTAATTCAACAAGAGCGCAATGGGGGCGAACACCAATGCTTGTTTGTCGAACAAGGGGCATAGCTCACTCGATAGTTATGAGCGCATTGCATCAGGAAACCTGTGTATTCTGTTTTGTTTGAATTTCTTGCGTAAATTTTGTATAATGCCCAAGGTTAAAGTTCTGCACGCAGACGACCACAATGCCGACAGAGACAACAATGGCATGCCCATGTCTTTTTCTTTCTTCGAATAAAAAACAACGGACGAACGTCATTATTATAAGTGTCTTACTTAGGGTCCTTAGGTTTGAAAACCAGGGTCACCCTGACATTTCCTAGCTGAACAGGATTTTCCTGTTATAAGAATGATCTGGTGTTACTTCAAACTGAAACAATGGAAGAAAATGTGTTAACAATGATGGCAGTTATTGACGATTCAGTTGAACGTCGAATAATTAGGTTTTATTTTCTTTAAGTAGTACATTCTATTTATTCAATATTTTCATGAAAAACTACAGAAACAACCCTAGTAATCGAAATTTGTAACATAAACCCAGATCAATGGCACAGTCTCAACGCCAATGACACGGAACAGAACACAAAACAACATTCATAATCAAAATACATGGAAGAAAAACACAAAACTCCACAAGCAACACATTACATATATAATATATACAACAAAGGTTGTTAATCAAGGATTGTTAGGTACAATCAGATAACACTAATCCCCCAAAATAAATCTTGTATTATCATGTTTAATGCTTCTTGCCATAGATAAACAAATGAGTAGGTAGGTAGATACTTCGAAAAATTCAATTTTGAAACTTCAGAACCGTTGCCATCTTGTCAGGGTCAATGATAACTTAAACTTCAACCAAACAGTTTATTTTCGCAATTTGCCTTTAAAGGAATTACCCAAAAGGATAGAATAATAACCGCAAGAAAAAGGTTCCTTTACGTCCACTGTCAAACATTTACAGGGCTTACAGTCATCAACTTTAGTAATATCAATAAAATCTGCTGTTGCCATATTCCCACAGTGAAACACGCATTCATTGTTTTTTGACTGAAAGCCACTGACCATGAACTTGGAGATTCGTTTCCCTGATGTAAGCTGCATCTGTAAATAAAAATAGAGCACAGACGCACAGATAGATGGCACTCTGAAACTCATGCATGCTAGTCCATCAACCGTAAAACAAATGTGCTGCAATTTCATCTATTTGACAAACGTCAGTATTCACTTGACGCAAGCGAACCTATTCATTCCTTTTTATACAGTTAACACTATGCAACGTTGTTTAATGTTCTTTAATATTTATCTTTCAATTGCTACAACGTTAAAATAATGCGATGCCCTTTGTTATCATGTTTATTCAAAATTATATTTTAATTTTACTATCGATTCACAGCATAATGTGCACTGTTGGGATAAATAGGCCGTACACATGTTAAAGAAATATTTTAAAAACCGTAAAAGCATGCCGCGAAGGCAATGCCCCAATTGTTTAATCACTGTAATTTATATAATGTGCAACCACTACATCAAACAAAAGCAGAGATCTCGTTATTTGCCGATTTACAACAATTCCAATATATATTTAAATGTATGAAACTGATTAAATTTAAGAGTAAAATGTATAAATGCCCTTACGAAAATAGTTGACTGTTTGAAGAAGTCTGTATCTAATTGGATTCGTTTGGTCGCTATTGTTTTTAGAATATCAAACGACGTAACACGGGATGACTTATTTCTCGTTTATATCTTTGTGTCCGTAAAATGTGGAACTTGGTATCTAAGAAATTTGTAATAGGAGTGGCCTTCCTTTACCCACATCTACTGTGTTCTCAGATCGGGTTAAAATGACAGAGTTAATGGACACTGGAAAAGGTAAGTGCATGGTGACATTTTAACCATTTCCGTGGCCTATTGGTTACGGAATACTTCTACAGAGCTCGAGGTCGTGTGTTCAAACACAGGCCGCGTCAGACCGAAAGACGTTTAAAGTTTGTTCAAGTAGCTCCTTTGCCTGACACTGGACATTCAAAGGGTAGTGCTTTGAAAACTGGTAAGTTGTACCCCGCGTATCGATGCTTTGCACCAAGCACGTACAAAAAGGAGTCTTTTCGAAAAGAGCTAGAGTAACACACCCGGACTATCTTGTATCCCACCACTTTCTCTTCCGTGTGCTGCCCATCAGCAAATACAAAGGATCCCGTTGGAAATAAGTAATCCTTGACCGCTAGGTCTAAAGAAAAACTTACTAATTTCAAATAAAGATTTAAGGCTAATTTTACAAACGCGACTGCACTTATTTCAGTCAAACGTATATCAATTTGTTATAATTCCTTTTAAACTTTGACTACGTCAACAAACATCATATGTTCATTTCTGTGAAAAAATGTCTTGATAATCCCGCACGACAGTCAGCCAGTTTGGTTTGGAAAATTTCAAATTGAGCCGGCATGGTGGCATTTCCTAAAACGAATGGTACGGGTTTTATTGGATTAAGGAATATGATAAATGACTCTACTGTGATTTTTATGAATGTTTTTCATCACATTAATTGAACAGTAAAATTGGCTTTATGTATGAAATTTCTCGTTTATTGTATTTGTCTCTGGTAAAATGTCATTTACGCGATTCTAGTTACTGTCTTGATTGAATTGTTTCGCCATAGTATTGTAGAATAATTGGAAAATTAATAGAATGAGGTGGTAGCCTTCGATTTTCCTCCTCTTATTATGACTTCAGTGTTCCAGGCTTGTTGTGACAGATACCTTGATTACGAGATTTCTTCCGGTCATATTATAATAAAGAGGGGCTAAATCGAGTGACCATATTAATATTGCCAGTGCACAACGCATCTCAAAACCGTGTTTGATACGTTGCATGACATAGGATTAGGCAAATACTATATTGCCAAAATTATATTTATTTAAACATTGCAAATCGATTTAAATATTGCAATATTCTAGCTTTAAATGGAAACAGTTTCAAAACAAGGCCATTGTTTTGGCTGCTAGGTTATTCTTATACGATGTTTTGATTATTTGATAAAACTGCAATTAAAGAAACAATGCTTTGCAGAACCAAAGACGATTTTTTGTTCTAGCAGAACCTTTCCGTTTAGAAACTGTCATTGAACGAAACCTTTCTTCGTGAGATAGGTGGAGAAACATGCACAATTTTATTAGTGCTTGAACGTATGTAAGGAAGGCCAATATCTAGTCAGATATGTAGCTTGACGAGTTTATTTATCGTGATGCTTATAGCTAATAGTAATGCCATCAGTCAAACAATCTCGCTGATAACTTATAAAGTCTAGTCGTTGGATTTCTTTTGGGATAAATTCCCGCATTGTGATTTGTCTAGGTCTGTAAATCTATTAACCGGTTTCTTACCGGACGTTTAAAGCACGATTTCTCTGTCATCAGACACATTAACAAGTCAGTGTCGGTAAATCAAAAGAATGGTTTAATGCTTTCTTGTCCTTTCTGATTCGTTAAAACTGTTATTTCATTGATGCAGTTTGGAAATCGTTGCGTCGGCAACAATGCATCTTGTAGAATTGTAAAAGCTCTGTGGAGAAGTATGAAGGTTTAAACACACACTGTGTCATAGCGATTTCTTTCCCAGTAGCTTCGAAACACTACAGTTATTTACAAGAGTATTAACATGTACTCTAATACAGAATGAGAGTTAATGCAGTACCTAATTTGATTTTCATACATCAAAAAAGTCTAGTCTTAGGGCAGATGTGATTTCGTTGTCGCCAAAAAGACATCTATAGAAGATTTAATGTTCGACAGAACTCTGTATTGCAGGCTATCTGTCTCGGGAAGGGCGAAAACAGCCGTAAATGTGAACTATGTTACCGCTAAAATGCCATGAAATTTCACAATGAAGTCAAATAAAAAGCCAAGAAGCATTGCGTGACTAACGTGCGCGAACGTTTTGCGGCAATTTCCATCGAAACAGATGTGCGTTGATTTGGTAAATATAGTTTGAACTTAAAAAGTTCGGGGTCATGACTGTAACTGAATAACGTCAAATCGATCTTTCGTCGTCTTTACGGACACGTTTCCCATTGAAGTCGATAAACGTCTAACGACTTAGTGTTACCATTTCAATGCGTGTATTTTAATGTGATGTCATTGAAAAATATAAGCCGTCCTAAATTTCATATGTTAAGATGTATGTAAGACGACAATATATCGTTCGTGCATTTATTTCAGACAATAGGCAGAGAATATATGCACAATTTGTTTACGGGCTGGCTGTTTTAGTCTAAGCAGTGACCCCGAATAACACATCCTTTGCGAAATAGATGCGAATAGTTTCAATAACTTTCTTTGTAAGTATTTTACAATAGTCATCAGTGGATTTAGCTTGACAGTATCGTGTTCAATTTGGACACTGAACAAAACTACAAATTACAATTTTTGCAAATGGTAAAGGGATTGTCTTAGGAAACAGTGTCACTGGCAGCGCGCACTATTTTGTACCTTCAATGCTAATTCTTTTGGTGTTGTTATTCTCACATTTTGCCATTCTTTATATTTCCTTCGAAAAATTTACATTTGTACAGAGCAGACTTCCTGTTGTAAGCGGTGATAATTTGATGTACGTCCCAAGTGTCATTTACCGGAATGAAAATGATCTAACACAATTTTTCAAGTTCATAAATCGGAACATTTTCGTGTTGATGAGAATAGGTTGCATGTGACCTTAAATTTTACCATTGATAATTATATGTCTTCTTTTCTTTACTGTGGATATATCCACGAAGCATGGCGATGTCCAGCTGTGTTTAAATTGTATATAAATATAACAATCGTGCGCGAGGTCTTGGGCGTTTGCTCTATTGTGTACATAGAATGCAAAGATAACTTTCGCCTTGGATGTTTCGATGTACTTTCGGATCACTTATCTGTATGCAAATTCAACATACTAGCCAAAACTTACAACGCCCCTACAATTTCGAGATTTGTACTGGGCATGACAACCATTTGTAAGCACTCGCATGATGCTGAAATGGAACGGGGTCGCCGCCAGATAATCTCGACTAATGTCCTGTTTATCATTTTATTTTAAAAACAGTACCAGGTAGTGATGAACTACTTCTTGTAAAGACTCACATGCCCAACTGTAGATTTAAATGTACTTGTATATATTGTAATGACATACATATACGAATGTAATATAGTGATGGCCATGTGTTTTGTCGGCACTGAGTATCCAGTACATCGCGACGATAACGGGATGCTGTTATAAAAGGTCTCTGCCGTCATTTTAAAGCATAATGTATGGATTTCGAACTATAGTAGCACTGAAGCAGTTCCTTATTAACCATGAACACCGTGCATATTATGATACATGATAAGTGAAGATATCAAATTATATTTTATGGATTTTTCATGCGTTCAGTTTAGATTGAATGCCATTGTGATAAATAATAATATAGCAATAATAATCTAAGTAGCCAACTACTTTATTTGCACTTTACTTTTTTCAAGTTTTCAAGACATTGGAAAAATTGTTGATCGTATTTGAATCAGCATTAATATAAGTAATGTTTATTACATCAAACCAATTCGGCATCTATCTTAATCATGGGTCTTAGACCCCCCTTGTGAGATCACGTTGATTGAAGTGTCATCTGTTTCAAGCTTTTATTCCTCAAAAGACACTTCGTGAAATATTGTTTCCGCCAATAATACTTAAACTATTCAGCAAAGCGAATTACCTCGTTGTGTTGTCAGGGGATTGCGTATAAAATGTTTGTGCAAGAATACAGTCATCAAGAACAAAAAATGTAGACAACTTCATAAGAAATAATATTTTGGTGAAATGTTCTTATATAAACAACAACTAGTACCAGAAATCGTTAAATATATAAATACTTTTATTACAAATTGACAATGAAAACTCAGAGAACAGCCCAGAAGTAAAACGGAGCTATTATTTTGTCCAATGACACCAACGTTAATGTTATTCATGAAACGAAGCAAACATGATACGCAGTTATTGACACAGCACAAAATAATGTCTAGGTAAAAAAGATCACAATATTTCACGAAATGGCGTCAATAACAACCCTTCCGTCTTTAAAAGGCGCTTCTCAAGTTTTTTGTGGCCCTTAATGAAACTACAGGGATATTTTTGCATATAAAGTTATTGAATCTCCATCATTAAATGTCACAATCGCTAATATACCTTTCCCCAACTAATGATTGAGATTATGTTAATTATACGTTTTCTGGCACAGGTGATCATACAAAACAAAAATAAAAGAAATTGGCCCTCCAGTCCATTAATATTGTTTGAAAATAAACAAAAAATAATTAAAATTGATAAAACCACATTTCATTATATGACATTAACTTTTGCATACATGGTTTTGAACAATCTCACGCAAGCAGAAAAAGAGCATTCCTTACACCATCCCTTATCAGTCCATGTACCTCACATCGTGTAGGTCAATAAGCGATGGATTTATGGAACTTGAATAGGGCATGCTTAGGTATACCTGCCTAATTAAGGGTTAAGGGTAAATCAGTGCTATGTTTGAACGATAGTTAAAATCTATCTTTATCGTATGATAAGTCAATTGATTCGTGTCCGTGTGATGATGAAATTAATTCTATATGCCATGATTTATTAGGACAACACAGTGTAAACAGGAGAAAACAAGTGTAGTTCATTCAGAATAACAGGGTGCGTACCAGCAATAATAAAATCATACAGTTTCACTTTTTTTTGGAAATGGTCATTGTGGATTATAGGTAACGACTCATATATTATTGCAATATACTGATTGTCACTTTCAGTAAATAAACTATATTAAACACTTTATTGGAAACTAAGTTTCATTCTGGCTTAATTCAGCACCACTTTTCAAGTTTTGAAACTGAATTTAATGGCTAAAACTTAATTAAGTACTACAAACCTCATTATTATACATGGAAATCACAATGTTTTTAGAATTATAGTATTGGTGGTGATTGTTGTGGGCCTTTGCACGAAAATTAAATTAAATTCGTGTTTTTTTTACAAACCTTAGAAATGGCATTTAAAACCCACCTTCTGTGGTTCACATAAATATATAGACAGTAATGGTAAATGTATTCAAATGCGTTTTTAATATACTAAGAATTGATATATTTTTGAAGGAATGAACTTATGAGCATCCCTCGTATGTTCCTTAATTCTGCGACTGGTTAGTATTAGTATATAGGTAGAAGCTATAATCGATTAAAAAATAAGATGAAATAAATGAACAGAATAATAATAGATTTAACACAATGATTGAAAATCAGGATATTTGTATTGAATCTATTTGCTTTTATCTATGATAGTTATAATAATGAAAGCTAGCAGGTGAGATCATGCTATAAAAAAGAAAATGTTAACACATCATATATGGTGATAATTAAAGAAGTCCAAATTCAACACATCATATACAAATTCTTCGACTTGACGAGACATCAAGAAGCCACTGAAAATAACAATATGCGTTATTGGGACTTTTTAGAATGTGAAAGGAAGAACAATGCTTACATTCTTAATGACGGACATATTTCCAAGTAGACATGCCTGAGTAGGTAAATTTTTGCTAACAACATTATCACGGATTACTAAAATGATTCTTTGTCTGGTTTCAGAGGTCGCATTGATTGAGTGATCTGTAACTTTTGCAGCTACGTAAACATGATCATGGCTTATGTTGACTACTGGGATCAGGGATAGACCATTGTTACTAGTGGACTTTTGCTGACTCCTGGTAATCTCTTGGTGATCTCTTTGGCACCAACCAAATCAAAGAAACACCACGTGTCAAGTGGATTCAAATATAAAGTTTACTATTATTGTTTTGTCTTTTCGGGTGGATAACCATCAGTAAATAACATAAACGTTGACCAAATAATTGATTAAAACCCCTTTTACGCGCTGGAGCGCCTTCCGGAGGTGATCTACAAAAATATCAGGTTAAACATTGCAAATGTTCAAATTTAATTTTACATAAACTACAAAATGTAGTATGAGAACACAAATGTTATGCTTGACAATTATGGTATTTATAATAATAATTAAGTAGGTCACCGTGATATTGGCCTCGAAACCAAGAACGATTATCTGCAAACCATGAACAAACTGCCTTCTACGCTTGGAGTTCCGTGGTCCAAGCACACTTTAGCTATTGATGGGAAACCGCTTTTCAGCTCAAGGTCGTCTTGACCTTTATCTTTACCAACGTAAGTCTCTCTACGCGCATGTTATCACCAGAGAAGTCAAGATTTAGATAAAGTTTACGAAACTTTTGATAAATATATAAACTAAATATTATTCCAAATTAAATATTATGTATTCCAGATTCCAGTCCTAAAGAAGTTTTCTAGATTCCAAGGGAGAGGGAATGATATTTGAAACTGTCATACAAGGCTCCCTCTACAACGGTAGCTGGACCATTTAGAAATCTGTTCTGCAGAGACTTCCAGGCAAACAGAGGGTCTTGTCAGGAAAGGACTTTCAATATACGAGCTAAATTTGAAATGTTGGTAGTTTTGCAATTCAACAACATGCTTCTGCTTTACCAATCACGACTAGCTTTTGCATTTCTATTTACTCATGTGTAGGTATATTCCTGCAATAACTAAATTAAGCCGAATTCCTGACATCGGATACAAATAAATGTTGGTGAAACAAAAATATATTTTAATCTAATCTTTAGCAGCACAATTTTGAAAATATAATATCACTTTGTGGCGTAACTATTCCAGTCTATGTTAAGACTTTGTGACAGTGCATTGTTGCAATAAGGAGCATTTAGTACCACAGGCTGTTAGATTTTTAAGACCGTATGGGCATATAGAGAAAATAAGAGAATATGTAACTTTCTTTTTTTATAAACATTAACACAATTAATGATCTGATGACAGGGAAATTATTCCTTTATTACTTAGAAATGTCTACCAATGTCAAGTTCTCACGGCAACCTTAAACGCAACTCCAACAGTTAGACAATATTATTTTGTTATTTGAGATGGTGCAGAATAATGTCATGTCTAAGAAACAATAGTGATATTCTACGAGAACACTATCATCTTTTTGCAGATAAATGAAATTACATTTTCAGTCAAATGTTTTATTGTAAGGTATGTATACCTAGCTTGCCAAAAGTTGCATCCAGTGTTTGCAAGTTGACGTTGTGTTATCTATGTCAATATACATGTAGGTATACCCTAGTTCATGCATGACGGCTCACCGCAACATATTTCTTATATATATTTTATATTTTCAAGAAAATTCATGCATTATATATACAATTAGGCATTTTGGGATTAATTATATGCACATAGAATTCGAGTAGATATATCGCACACATCGTTGAAATGGTAATGGAGAAAATTCAGATGTGAAACTTTGGTATTCGGCATAATTGTAAAGATATTTCCAATTGGAAATTGGTTCGACATTCCGAAGTCACCCTACCTGACAAAAGCGCTTATTACAATTACGGGTAACGCCAAGCGAAATGATAAGAAGTATATTAAGGATTAATGTTGGTATTTAAGGAGGATCATTTGATTGATGTTGGTACAATGGTTTGCTCCATTATCTCAAGTAGCGTATTTCCAAGATTCACGCACAGTTTGATGATTGAGCGTTGTTTGGCGTGACAATGTCCTTTCCAGAGTAATTGACATCGCTGTTGCACCTCGCTTACAACGTTTAATCAATCCAAACTTTAATTCAAAATGACATAAGATGATGATGTTAGGTGTTGATTTTGAAGTTTTCGCAAAGAAATGATCACATCTAATCAAACGTTTATGTAAAAGTATGTCCCTTAGGTTTGAACTGCGGCGCTGATAATGTACTGTGTCTTATTGACAACATATTTCTCTCAATGTATACATAATATCAATGTAATGTGAAATATATTAAAAAGACCATATGTTAATATACTTGGCTGTATTGTTCTAGTTTGCAAGTTCATATATTATAATGAATTAACATCATTTGTTTACGGACCTGTTGATCAACCCTCGTAAACAGACTAAGCATTTTAACGCTGTTTAATTACTATACATGGTCACGATAATGTTATTCTGCTATGAAGGAAATGACTAAAGAAGGCGAATGATGTATTATTGAAATATAGGAGGAGTAGTAGGTGGTGGTGGCATTACAGGGATTTTATTTTTAGTTTGATCGTCGCGTCTTTCTTCTAGATTTACGTACTTGTTATGTTTTACTATTATAGATTTTTTCGAGGCGAAGCTATACTACTAGAAATTACCTTTGAAGCAAAACGTGTCGGTGCCTTAAACATATACAATTAAAAACACTTTAAAGCTTTTAGACAAGGACTTAAAGGAATACAACTGCTTTTGGGTACTGATTCATTTAATATGGGGTTACAAAAAAGCGTTTTCGTGTGGTTTGGATGTGAACTTTTCCCTTATTTGATTAGTCTTATTCTTTTAAAGTGTCTATATTTCATGTCGTAATCAGGAAGAATTTGGTAATATGCGGACAGACAACCTATTCTCATATACGTCCTAATTAAGACGGTAAAACGCTTCCCGTATAAGGCACGGCACATCACCAAGTACAATATCCGCTTTAACTTTAGAATACAAAAACGTTTTTAAGTGGTGATAAAGTAGGGTTACAATAGAAATATTTATAAGCAAAGCTTTATTCGATATAACTTACATCTGCTTTGGGTCCTGTTAACATTTTTATAAGAATTAATGGAAATGAAATTGCACAATATTGCTTCAATTTACACATCTGGCCTGTATAATTCCATCTTTTTATTTCGATTTTTTTTTCAAAATGCACCAACAAAAATAAATGTCAAAGAGACATGAACAAAAATAACGACTTCTTACAATACTACTACCTCCACTTCTATTTCAACTGATGCTACCTCTAATACCACAAAAAGACTTCAACAGCGACGACGACTACAATTATTTCGGGTGCCAGTTATGCCATGGGGACGGGGGAATAATTCTACATTATTATACCGGCGCTTTGGATGCCATTCAACGCAGTCTTCACAGAAATTTAACCTCTCTTAGCCGGTATGGCTGAGCTAATTTCAAATGTAAGACGCATTGTACAGAGGCGTTAATTACTCCCTGTCTGGTAATCAGGTTTTGGACTGAACGTTTTTTTACCTGAATCATTACGTAATATTTATACATAAACTTTCATTCCCTGAATGAATAATCTTTTGGCAATTGCAAATATTTTCCGATGAACGCAAATCTTCGGATCGCAAATATGGATTGCAAATTCTTTATCTTGTTATTGTTTGCATTGTGTCAGAAGGCCATGAGAAACTTTAATCAACAGGTCGAAAAGTGTGACATGTATGTTGCATTAAATGTATTGCTGTTATAAGCATTTCAATTTACTTTAAAAGCAATTTAACGGATCAACTATAAAGTGATCGATCTATTTACAGAATGGGCGAGAAAAAAATAATGAAAAGTTTTCTTTAATGAAATGAAGTATTTTTTTAACAATTCTGGTTATTTCGAGAATTATTTTCGAAATGGAATTTAGCTGGAAACAATATATTTGTTTTCATGATGAGCAGGAACGGATGGCATTGTAGGCCACACATGACCACAGACTGACATGCGTGACAAATGTATTCGATTTATGACAGACTGACACGCATGTCATATGCAGCAGAGTACATTGTTGATGACTGGATACTTGTTAATATACGTTGGGATTTCTGTTACATTTAAGCCACTTTTTTAAATGAAACAAAGTAAGTCAGATCCTAAAACGGTGTCTACAGGTTGGATTAGTCGCACAAACTGAACTTGATTTAACGATAGGCTTAAATGACCTTGGAATTAAAACTGTGTACTGAGTTTTTTTTAGTTTTGTTTTTTTCTACCATTGGGCCTTATCTTAAAAAAAAATGTAATAAAGCATTCCGTATGGTCGGCACATCTTGTTTGAATGCTTATTGTGTATTTTGTTTCACAACATTATTGAGATGAAATATTTGTACAACAAAGGTACTTGTGGTTCAATGGTTAAATGTTTCAGAAATGTTTTCGAATTATGACTCAATAAAAGAGCATGATGAGGACATATGTTTAAGTAGTATTGATATTTGACCTTTTATGGTAGTTTTATTCACATTGCAGCATGTACATACATCAAACTTGTGTCAAAATATAGTACAGTCTATAATAAAAGGTAGAGAAGTCTTTTGGGTTTTAAAATATCGGCAGAAAAAGAATTTTATGAGGTATAACTCTGTTCATGTGACGTATTTTTGCTGTTATACACACAAAAAAAGTTATAAAGTTGTTTGCTTGAAGATTGACAAATATTAAAATTTTGAAATAAAGATGTTTACTTTCACCCTAAACACAAGTAAATGTGTGTAAAAGGGAATCTGGATGACTTTAGCGTCACCCTAAAATGTTTGTTCTGAGTGTCGTCTTCGATATAAAACATATTTGGAACCTACTCATTTCAGAAGGTTATTGTCATTATATTTAATGATGTCGGATAATAATACTTCTTTTGTCAGTTCAAATTTCAATTTTGCCACTTGATGAATATTGATATATAATGAAATGATATCCATTTAATTTAATAGCGTGTTAAATTGAAAGTAAAATCCGACAATTAAGACATTAGACAAAACAAACCATAAACGTTAGATCTGATTAAAACATATATTATTATATGTAGTAGCACATTTGTACATGGATTCCGGGATTATTTGCATGACTCAGCTATTATCAGTTTTGCGGCACGGGTCGATAATCTATTATCGTTTTGCGGCCCGTAGAACGTACGCACGTGAATTTAATTTTCGTCTAAAACCAAATTTGGCGACTGTAAAATAATGTCTTAAGAAAATTATCACGTCTCTGGTCCATTAAGTGTCACTCGGGCCAATTATCACTCAACGGCCCGGCTATGGCGTGTATGTACCTCTAAATATTTCCTATATTGTAATAATTTTCATAAATTAAGAAAACCATTGGCACTAAAAGGTCAAGCGCAGCGGCCATTACACCAAACGAGAAACACAAAATATTTAAGGCAACAAACAGAGGTTACATAGCTAAGTGAATTTCGTTATGAATAAATCAATATCGAATATAAATGGGAAAGTCCACCAATAACTGAATAGTAAATACATGAATTCATTGATGGATAGTTGAACAAATGAACAAACGAAACATTGACGAACGGACGAATGAAAAACCGTATGAACTGGCGAACGACGAAACGAAAAAAGGACAGACGGACGGACGACCAAACGAATGAAAGAACGAGCGAACGATAGACCGACCGAACAATCGAATGAATGATGGATGAATGAAAACTCAAAGATTTATTTCACATGAAATGAATGAATACATAAAGAAACCAATAAATAAAAAATTAAATAAAACATCCATGATGAGCTTGGTCATTGACTCTTTAAGTATACAATTTTTAAATAATAGCGCACCATAGCCATGCAAAATAGAATATTGTAGAAACGATGCGCAATTAGTGATAATTCTTTAAAATACTGAAGTTGTTTCAATGACATATTTAAAAAACACACTACATACACGTGGTATTTAAGGGTACGTATGCATCGACAATACTTTTTATATATGATTTTTAAAAGGCTTTTGCATTACGAAGAGTTAGGTAACACTCTGAGCTTATAAAAATGTTTATGAACGTCTCGTGTTCGTGCCGTTCTTTATTCATAATTTAATAAATCCTGACAAACCTCAGCACCGTTAAAGTGGGTCGAATAGTAGTGCAACTTATTTATTAGTCCATTCTTTAATAACCGCTGGTAGGTATGCTCTCGTAAAATCATTTTATTTAACTTAGACACTTTCTAGACAATATAAACCGTAAGGCTGTTTTGTTGTTTATTATGCAAATTTACAGTCAGAAAATGTTTCGAAAAGAGGTAATTCTAAAAGACCCCCCCCCCCCCCAATGTTTCACTAATGAAAGCATTCTTAGGATTGCGATGCAAATAATATCTCAACAGCTAGTCTTACAAGTTCGTCTATTCAGACTCTAAGAATTCTCCCGGAGACACACTCGCTTTTCAATGGCTTCTTGTTGTCTGTTTAAAGCGAAGAACTGCAACTACGTAGACAAGAATTCTCTTGGTTTGAGTTTAATTAAATTTTTTTTACAGCTGACACGAAGAAATACATTTCAAAACACTTCTCTTTTGCTTTTAATCTCACGGCTTCTTCTTTAATATTAAATGGAAATAAAACAAAAAGGAGAGTTTGTTAACTGAAATTGTTACATGACCATTCGTTAGATTCCGTTCAATACTTTAACTATAGGGGATAACTGAGATAAGTAGAACCTGTCGCATATCGCCTCGCAACTCAGCGACCTTTTTGGCCCATTTTCCCGACGCCTCTTAGGGAATGTCTGTCTCGCTAGGGGCATTGTCAGCCTTTCAACTCGATACGAACATGCTAAAAAGAAATAGCAGATATCACCACCATACTCTGCTTCATTTTCTGAGTCTCATTCACACATTTAAAACGTTCGATTAACTACACCTTACCCCCGTCTGGGTAACCTTTTAAGAAAGAATTACCCGTCGAAGACATGAATCTAAAATATAAATATAAAAAACAGTCGAATTTGTAGTAGTTTTTTTTATAATGTTTTGACTTTTCTGTGTTCGGACCCGATTAGGGAGAATATAGGTAACATGTGTCCTTATAGTAAAACTAATTATACTCGCAGTGTATCTTAATGTGGGTGAACTAATATACCACTGCAGGCAACCATATGAGAAACAACTTTTTTTCTAAGTGCAATGAGGAAATGTACGTATACACATATGTAAAATGAAGCTCGTTAGAGTATATAAAAGTTGTCGGATTGTTTTAATAACAATTGTAAAAGAATTCATACTGCTAAGCATATATTTCTATTGTAATTGTAGCTTGTTTATCTGGGATATCATCCAAATGGTGCCAACATGTTCAAGATCAGTCCGTCTGTTCTTTCTTCGGAGAATGCTCAGACAAGATTTTTTTCGCATCTGAAAAAAGTATACATTTGTATACGCTAAACCTTATAGTTTATATTATTTCTTAACTCTCAGTTATCAAAAAATCAAAATAAGACAATTCAACAATAACATTTGATAATTTTAGTACATTTGTGATAGAATTGCATTCTTGAAGTAATTAAACACATTCATACTGAAAAATGTTTTCAAACCATAATGACAGGACCAAACAAGTGTCAAACAATGTCACAAGACGGCAAATACATTACACAAATATTACCAAACTGTTATCAATAAATGTAAGGGTTACAGTTTTTCACAGTGTTAAGACAATACAAACCAAGACGACACAGGCAGACGCATTAGCAACCAGAACCACAACGCACTAGTAAAGCAATAACTTTTGTATTCATTAATATTGACATACGTTTCTTGATCATCTCCTTTTTAATACCCTGAAAGGAGCATACGTTATTTATCTGCCGCCTTAGAAGACATTTTGTTGACGCTTTTATGCACAGAAATGTTTATCGCATATTTAGTATCCTATATAAAGGCGAAAATGGTCGTTAATGCCGACTTTGATGGAAGATCAACGGCCAAGCATGGCTAGAGGATGGCGTTATTTCTAATGTACAAATTGTATCGGATAAACATTTCAAGCGAATATAACAAAAGTGTTGCCTGTTCTGGACTCACGATTAAAACTTTCCATTAAAAATGTCATATAAAGCATTTTAAGAATAATTAGTTATACTCATTTCTGTTTGATTATAACACTAATATAATAGCGGGCCTTTTATTCCGGTGGCTTTCCTCCTAACCTCTAATTTAAGATTGGCATTGATACACCACTAGGGGATCAGTGTCAGAGTTATACTAATTAGTATAGCTTAAACAACTAAGGATCACTCCGTAGAGATATAAACGACAGAAATTCCGTATTATAGAAGATCTCAATGAATGTGTTAGCCGCAACCGAACCCTAGTGCACTCTTTAAGTACATTTTCTTGAAATAAATTAGTTTGTTGACCTACTTTAAAATATTGATTCCAATACACGGTGCGAACTGTAAACAAAAACACCACTTTTTATGCTACGTCACCGCGGTATCACATGAATTGTCAGTTAACACGTCTTTTTATATTTATATACAAAGCAAATTCCTCACCATCAAATACACCTCAAGTGCATACTAGATTTTTAACATTTCTATACAAAATTAATCCTAATTATAATTATTTATATGATGCCTGCCCACGAACATTCTGACAAAATTGCAGTTTTGTCTTATGGGTACAACAACTAGAAATTATTTATTTACCTTGAATTCCTGAACAAATTTTAGTCGGACTACTTAGATTCTTTTAAAAACGGTCGAGGTATTGTGATGGGCTAGGTTCTTGTCATCGTCGTCGGGCAAAAATACCGTAACTATTGGTCATAAAAAACTTTAACATATCAAATAATATTGTCCTACGAAACACAGTTGGGGACAGTTGTCATGTAATGAATCATCAGGACAAAACTCTTGTGATTTGTCTACCTAAGATATTTGAATTTTTCAATTTCCATTTACAATTTTGAGATTAGATAGACATCTTTATATACGACAAGAAGTACTTTTCCCTCATGTATTATTTGTTGGGTCACTAGGATATTTCATGCCGAGTGCAAATTTTACAAATTATTATGCTGGTATTTCTTTTTTCCTTCTGGTACCTAGCAATAATGTCCAAGGTTATGATCCACAAACGTCTTTTCCTGGGATAGTAATCCTTCAACAGGGAACCGTCGAACATTAATGTGTCTATGGCGACACATAATAAGAGGTGTCTGATGAATTGAATTTCTTTATATGCGAACAGTGACAATCGAGAAACATTATGACATTCATTCTTATATTCGTGGCCCATGACTGATGGCAGGAGTACTTCAAAGTATTGCTTTTGTCAGCAAAAGACCTTAACAAATCAATTTGAAACATTTGCAGCTGTAAACAGAACACTCACAAAAGCTTTACCCCATACATACTTTTATATTTCCGTTGTCGCAATTAGTTTGCAACTATGACTTTTATCTCACAGCACAGCAGACAATATAATGAGAAACGACATTTTTTGTATAGTAAATTCCTTGATTTACTTACATGTTTGATGGGGGAAATTCTACCTTTATAAATTCCGATATGATGTACAGACCAAGAAATTTCACTAAAACAACAAAAAGGGTCTCTCTTAAGAAAAACGTTCTAGTGTGTTATATATTTTTTAATAAATGATCTCCTTTTGAGAAAATTATAAATCATCATTATGACGTACGAAGTCATAATCAGAGAATGCGACGTCCCAATAAGGACATAACAAGTCGAAGCAAATAGTTAAAATAAAGTTTTTTTATGATCACGCGTGTTATAAATTTACACCTTACACTGAAATTAACAAAAAATTGTCTCTTCATTTTATGGTCATTTTCGGAGATTTATTCGTATTGTATTTTTTCCGAATAGCTCCTTTTTTGCAGACCCCTTTGCTAATCGGCTTACCGCGTAACGCCCCTCGCATACAGTTTTGATTGCCGATGACGTAAACTGTCATGTTTTAGTCGGTACACGGAGAAATAGTTCTCCAAGATTTATTATTCATATGCTATTATTTTCACGTGTTTCCTTCCAAGCATTTCAAAATCAGTTATCAGTAAAATTTGATTCATACATGTGTGGTCCATTATAATAGTTTATGCACAAAACAAATTAAAATTAACAACGCATGCATAAATATGACTAAACTAAACTGGTCGCCATTGACTGAAAGAACTATTTTGAACCAAAACAAATGTGGATAAACAGTGAACTAAAACAGTTTTCCAATTGTGTATTCTTCTATTCAATCACACTCATTGTCAGAGGTCAGTCTGATTCGCTTTAAGAAGGGTCGTTTTCCAGCTGAAAAGTAAAGACCACGCATCGTTGTTGACATTTGACGCGTCAATATTATTCTTGTGGAGTATTTTATTTCATTGATTGTTTTGTGAATTTTCCGGACAGCTCGTATTTGAAAGTCAGAAGGTTTATGTGAATAATTATGTGTCAAGAGTTAAACAAGAAATTTAACTTAAACAAAATAAATAAAATTTATATATGAATTCATTACACTCGTTCGTCTCTAAATGATATTCATTATTTGATAAAACCTCGTTTTTTTCATGTTTTTATTGAAATAAGTGAAATAAACGAGAATTGACTTGACTTTAAAAGATGATATAAGATCGAACTTATGTTCTAGTTTTTAATTATTTTGTACAGAAGCAAATGTTCGAGGTTTCAGCTTTAAGAACTCTTTAAATATCACCATTTCAGTAATAAACGGTTAGCTATGCATATTTTCACAAATATCTTTATTTAAACATAGCAATTTGTTTTATATAAATTTATATTGAAGAAATACTCAGTATCGATCAAAGGGAGTACGTAGCTACATTTTGATTTTTTAAAAAGTTGTTCTGCAATACTTATGTGAAAAACTACAGAAACAAGCCCAGTAGCCAAAAGTTAAAACATAAACCTTGTTAAATGGCATTGGGTAAATGCCAAAGAAAAAGAACACAAAAAAAAAATCACAAACAAGAAACATGGAAGAACAGCACGAAACTCCACCAACAGCACAGTGCATATATACTAAAACGACTAAAAAGACTAGATATGTTTATCAAGGATTGTTAGGTATCGCCTTGGAGTGGTCAGTAAAATGTAAAATTACTAGGTTTTAAACCAGTTTGCGTGCACAAACCTCTCTGTCACACACAGTCTGCCTTATAAAATAAAAGGTTTAAAACTTTGAGATCATAGAGTTTCATAATAAAAAACATCATTGTACTAAAACTGAGAACAATTAAAGAAAACATTATTAAAAATAAAAGCGACATATATTAGCAAATAATTTCTTCCAAATGATTATATATTTAAAATATTTGAAGAAAATGACGTCACATTTCAAAAAAATTCCGAGTCAGCCAAAGTCGGTTTAAGTTCAAGTTGATATTTTTACTTGTTAGTTGTGTTTTGTTTCACTGATATAACTCCATATTCAACCTAAAAGCATGAACGAAACTATGTACTTATTGAAACTTTTCTGAGAAATGTATCCATTATATATTTCTATTTAGTATAACATCGGTATTTGTTTAATCATGAAGACTACCATCAATTTCATCGATTAGTCATTTTGTCTCGAACGATACGCGACAAATACTACCTTTATTTTGGTTGATTTCATGCATATTATCCAATCATTCTCATCGACAGTCAAATCATTTGTTATGATTCAATCATTACATTCGAAAACCATAGTGTTAGTATTATCAAGTGGAGTTTTATCAACTTAGGCATTGCACCAACTATATTGTTGTGCGCGATCCCCTTCCTTTTTTAATAGCTGAACTTTTCAGCAGTTGCAAACAAGTACAGAGATCAGATAGAACACCCTTTAATTCTGGTGGAAGAAACTTGCTTTTAAGCGCCCCGACAGGCTTTAAAAATTCGCTGAAATATATTGAGACACAATAAAAGTATTTTTGGACTAGTATCGGTGTATCCGCTGTTAACAGACATGTCAAATTCAAGACAATCTAATTGTAATGTTTTTTTTTATTACTATAAGTCTATCCCTGTAGTTTCTTTTATATACTTGGTTACCAGCATTACATACTTTTCAAATTATTTGTAAGAAGAAGTTCAGGAATTTGAACGAAAATAACCATTACGTGGGGATTTATCATATTCGTATTGAACTAATTCCTTTTTAAAAAGGTGTGTTAAAAGACGTTGAAAAAGCTAAAAAAATACCAATCCTTTTAATGACTTTTTGTACCTTTGACATTTTTTTATTAATGGTGTTGGTACATGTACATGGTAGGATGTGCAAATGTCACCCAGAAATAACATAGTAGTTTCTTGTAGATTCTTGGTATGTTTACATCCAGTATTTAACATTGATACTCCTTGAATATGCTGTGATAAATAAGTTCTTGCTAACAACACAGCTCGGCCTTTCCCCGGGCAATTCGTGGACACTAATTAATTTAATTAAAATTAATTTGGGCCAATTTATCGCTAGAATGAATATTTCAGCGCCAGCGTTAAACCAATTGAATGCCATTGGGAATTAAAATTTTTGACTCATGGGATGCCTTGAAAGAAGACAGCTCTCACATTCGAAATTTCGAGAAGTATTCTGTATAATATGAATGTTGATCCTAGGTTATATACATCGAGTTTAAACAGAACCATTGAATAGTTTGGGTATGAATATATGATTAGTAATATTCATGTTGTTTTTGAGCATTCTGCTCTTATAGTGTCTATGTTTAATTTATTCAAATGTATCGATATCGAACAACGTCACACATATTTTATTCTAGAGAAAGGTCAATGTAAAAGCGGCAATAAGCTTTGACGAATTGTTTCAGAAGATAATAGAGATGGAAACATTATAGATCTGATCAGGAATAGTAGACAAAGATAACACTGCAGGCGACGAGACCTTATAGAACCATGGATTGAGTGGCAAAACTTATTTATTTGATAGATTGAATCAACATAAATACGTTATTGCTTGAGGCTGCCGAATACGCTGCAATTTATTTTACCTGATAGGAAATTTGTTAAAATGGCGATGCTAATTCAGTTAGATTAGTCGCAAAAAAACTGATTTACAATGCTCGTTAGAATTTCACGTCAATAAAAAAAGGAAAATATGTAATAGGTAAATTATGTTTATTGTATTCGTAAAGAAGGTTTTCAAAATTAGTTATTCCAATTATGTCGATTCAATAATCCAATTTCGACAAGCAAAATGGGTTTCCATACCTTCCGATATAGAAAGTGTTTGAACTGTCCGGTTTTGGCATATTTTGCATTGTTTTTAAGGACAACAAACCCTTAATTAATCTATAAGTACCCTTGACTATCAATGCACATTACATCATTTCCACCGCAGTTCTGTTTTCAGTAACAAAAAATATGATATTATATTGTTTGCTTAAGTCATATTTGCTGCTCGTTACCGTTAATATTCACTTTAAATAATTACAATTATTACACTATTGAAAATCTATTGTTTTCGTTATTCGAATTCATTTGGAGGTAAAGAAATTTAACTACCCCAAACGAATTATTATTTTGAATTAAGAGGACGTAAAATATTCAGTTTTTATTCAAAGTACAAAGACACGTCTTTACTTGACCATGCTTCAATTCCATTCTTTACACAATAATTCCCCAAATATTTTCTCGTGCACATTTCTAAATCAAATTGAGAACCTCAACGTAGTTACTTAATGTGGCATAACAACTATCAGATAATGCTTTTGGAAAGTGGCACTTTCAGAGAAAGAGGCGCAAACGCTAGCGTCCCTCATTATTGAAAAAGTTTGCTCATAAGTTAATTCCTTTTTCTTAGAATTCCCGGTAAAGTTTGTATTTAAATGGCTTCTTGTTGTCTCGTCTATGTGGACATTATTACTCTTAGTGGGCTTTTTTAGTTTGTCATTTTCACCTAACATGAAGGAAGGCATTTCATAACTCTTTATATACGTTAATATCCTCACGTAGTTACATTCCATCAGTTGCCTGTTTTATATTACATTCAAGTTTATGAGAAGTAATCTTAAAAACAGTAGAAAAATAATAAAAACTACCCGATTCGTAAAACTGTTTATGTTCGTTTCCAATTCCACTGCCAGACAAGTAGGTCGGGGTAATATACATTTTTGTACATATATATAATATCATGTTCTCACTGAAAAAGGTCGCTGTCTGGTCTGGGTACATTAATAGGTCTATAATGCGTCAACGACTACCGAACAGTATCCCACATCGAGAAAAAAGAGCCTTGTCTGCTGCCATTCAACAAATAAGTGAGGGTCGGGTGCAAATAGTTAGGGTCATGCGGGAAACCGGAACGTTTTATTTTGTTACGCCTAATAGCATTATGAAGAGAGATAAAATGAGCTCTTTTCAATTCTGTTTATCAACTGGTTTCATGAGCATTACTATCTTATTGTGTCAAGTTCATCACCTGAAGCATTGTACGAATCAAATCCAACAGCCATTAAAACGAAATGCTTGGGGGTTATTTGGTTCTTCAGTACCTACGGTTCAGATTAAATAAACACAACTATGTATAGAGAGTGATGAAGAACTTGGTTTACCTGATGGTCTATGGTTTATTCGTCATAAAGGTGTGTTATAAGACAAACTATCTGAAAAACCTTTTCGAATACGAATCAAATGACGTCGTCCATCCATCAACGATAATAGCATTGCTGATTGGATCTATCAAATAATCACTTCATGTTTCCTGTCTCAAACCCTTTGTGAGATTCCGTTACTTCAAGTGCCTACAGTTTAAGCTATATCTTCCGGGACAACCACTTCGTAAAGTATGGTATACGCCTGGATTCGTTTGAAATATTTCCGCAAAAGAAATAGGCTTGTTGACATTGTATAAATGGGACCAAACCGTGTATGCAACTTAGGCTTTCAAATTTAATAATACGATACTCTCATCGATATAAACAGTTACAGTTAGTGTATAATTCATGCACATATCACGACCCTGATTTATTCTGGAATGCATTGCAAGTTTTTGTCATTTTCATTCAACGGCCATTGGTTCTGTTATAACCAAATCCGCATTCATTCGAATAAAGATGAGACCACAACTTAAATGTTTGAACATCATTGTCAATGCAATGAAATACAACAAACAGCTGTCGTCATTTGTCCTGTATGTGTTGCACGTACGGTATATTATAGTCGCACAGAATGCCAGTACGTAGTGATATTTTCGAACCATTCATCCCTTTTATAGCATATTATTTGGAAAGACATTGCAACCAGAGAAGTAGTTTAAAACACAAAATGATGCCAAGCTATTAAATAGGTCACCGCATCATAAATGGTAATTCATGTTTAGGCACTACCACTGATTTCAAACTGCACTAGATATTTAGAAGGATCTAAAAAATAATGATCCAAACACATTATTTAACTTTTTCTAAAGATGGCATTTTCAAAATGACTGTAGTTAAAAAACATTTGAGGGTTAAATCCTTAAATTGCGGCCCTTAATGACTATGCATGTCTACATAAATGGTGACACTTTACTGTCTGATGACGTCGGATACAATCGGTATCATTAAAATGCGATTTATTGAATCATTAGAGAGTTTCAATACACGATTGATCATATAATTGTATGTTTAGCTACTCGTACAAGTAAAATTTGCACTTGATCCTAGTGTTGTTCCTAAATGGTGAAGGACCATGATAATTTAAAGTTTCTATTCACCAGAAATCGTGGGTCATTATGAATCTAGGATCATCACAGTCGACAGTCGTAAATGGTGAAAGACCATGCTAAATTAAGGTCTTATTTTTCAGCAGGTGACTCATTATGAATCTAGGATCGCCACGGTCGGCAATCGTTTCAAAATGTTGTTCGTAAATGATGTAGACTCATGATAATTTATGTTTTCATTTCGACAGCAGGTGACCCATTATGCATCTAGGGCCCCCACGGTCGATAGTTTTATCCAAATGATGTTCGTAAAGGATGGAGGATCATGATAATTTACGGATTCTATTCACCTGCAGGTGACCCATTATGCATCTAGGGTCGCCACGGTCGATAGTTTTATCCAAATGTTGTTCGTAAAGGATGGAGGACCATGACAATTTAAGGATTCTATTCACCAGCAGGTGACCCATTATGCATCTAGGGTCGCTACGGTCGATAGTTTTATCCAAATGCTGTTCGTTAAGGATGGAGGACCATGATAATTTAAGGATTCTATTCACCAGCAGGTGACCCATTATAAATCTAGGATTAAGTAGTTCAAAGTTTGAATATTGCCAGAGCTTTTTGAGTTGCAAGATGGAAAGGACCAAAACAACACTACCGTTTGTTATTGTAAGGGGGCCTTACACTTCACCTCATAAATCAACAAAATGTGGGTCATATAAAGAACGGAAATGGAAAGGAGGCTTTTAATTGTTTCGTATAACGCTTTAGAATTCCATCAGTATAGCACATAGCTTTCCGTAAATAATATTACAAACAAAAATTCAAAACCAAACTTCCATACATAGAACGTTTTTATTAGTGAATTTTTAAATTTGAAAGCAGAAATATGAAAAAACACACACGATATTTATTAGAAATATAAAGATGGCTGTACACTTGTTCTTGTTTTAGATTTATCACTTGGCCAATTGGACCTTCAGCTTTAAACGTAGAAAACCATTCGGTACATTGATGACCACAGAACAGCAAAAGTTGGGGTCGTTAATATTTTAAAATGGCCAACCTAATTGTTATCTAAAATTATATATTCATAAAGACCTCGGGTAAAAACAGAATCCTTAAAACATAATATTAATGCACCAGTCAATTGTAACCACGGACCCCAAGGTCCGGGGAATAGCGGGGACTTTGACTTTCGGTCCAGCCAACCCCGGCTAAAATACCCGTCCCGCGGGGACGAATAGATGGTAAAATCCCCGCCAAATGTCCCCGCACCCCAGGGATCTTAGGTAAAGCCCATTCCCCGCTATATATAAAGCGAAGACAAAACCCCCGCATTCACCCGGCACTGCAGGGCCACTTGAAAGGTAAAAACACGGCCCATTTCCCCGGCTATCCCCGGTATACCCCCGGACCTGGGGGGCCGTGGTTACAATTGACTGGTGCATAACTGTGTCATTGTTTGAAGCTAACGAATACGCTTCAATGTGTGTGACTTAACATTTGTTTAAAATAACGAAAATAAGTGAGCCCAAATGGTGACCAAGGGATTGGATTAGTTGCAAATAATTTGATATACAACGCTTGTTAGAGCTTTTGTCGTCATTACACAAAAATATGCATAAAATGTAAACTGTATTGATTTGCATCGGAAAAAAGTGTTTTCAATTATGTCGATTAAAACTTAAATTGCAACAAACGGAACTGTGTCTTCATTCCGTCCGATATAGAAAATGTTTGAATAATCCTGTTTTGTGTGTTGGTTTTGTTTAACAGACACTAAACCACAAAGTACCTTTAAAGTGCAATTGACCTTTAATGCACATTATGTCATGTTCATCGCAGTAATAGAATTTACCGTCTTGTTATTTGCTTACGTCTGATATTTCTGCTCGTCCCGGTTAATACTGACTGTTACAATAATTGCGGTATTGGAAATTTATCGTTTTCGTATGTTGTTCAATTAATTGTGAGGTAAAGAAGACAAAATAAACTCAAATGAAAATTATTTTGAATACATAGGACGAATATATTCAGTTTTCATTCAAAATACATAAAGACGTCTTTACCAATAACACTTAAATTCCATTATTTTTACAATTATTTCATGCTGATCAATACTATCTCGTGCACATTTCTAAATCAAATGGAGAAACTTGAACTTGAAGTTAATGAGGCATACCACCTGTCAGATAATGCGTTGGGAAAAATGGCCCTTCAGAGAAAGAAACATAAACGCTTGCCTTTACCATTATTTCAAAAGATGGCTGATAAGTTTATCCCTTTTTCTTCTAAGAATCCTCCCTTACAGCTAACATGAAATGTTTGTTTTCAATTTCACTGCGAGACAGGTAGATCGGCGTAAAATACGTTTTTGTTTATATATATTCATCTTCTTTGTAAGGTCGTCTCTTAATATCATATTCCCACTAAAAACCGTCGGGATTTTGTCGGGGTACATTAATGCACATTTTCTGCGTAAACGACTAACGCATAGTATCTCACATGAAGGAAAAAAACACACTGTCGGCTGATTAGAAATGAGTGTCAGGTGCAAATACTTCGTGTAGTGTAGGTCGGGAAACCGGAAACAAACATTTTATTTTGTTACGCCAACTAGCTTTATAAAAAGAGAGACACTGAACTCTGTCCAATGCTATTTTTTATCATTGGGCTCCATGAGCTTTGAACGAATGAAAGAACAACAGTCATTGTCACGACATACTGGGGAGTTATTTGGTTTTTTGATATCTACTGTTTAAATTCAATCAACACAGATGTTTCTTGAGAGAGATCAAAAACCGTGGGTTACCCGATAGCCTATGCATGGTTCATTCATCATTAATGTCCAATTATCTGCAAACCTCTTTGAAACCTCATTGAATACGAATAAAATGTGAACGATTTAACTTCCTGTAAGTCGACAATATATTGAAAGGTATTTGCCAATCGGAGTCTTCCATCCGGCCATGATAATAGCATTGTTGATTTGATCTATTAAATAAACACTTCAAGTTTCCTTGTGAGACTCCGTTTCTTCAAGTGCCATCATTTAAGGCCTTTATTCCTGGACAACTACTTTGTTAAGTAGTATGCACTTTTGAATTCGTTTGATATATTTTTCCCCAAAAGGAATTGGCTATTTGACATTGATTACATGCAAATTAACCACGGTGGCAACTTAGGATTTCCAAATATAATAATAGGACACCTCCATCGAAATAAACACTGACAGTTTATGAATCATAGTTCTAGTATAATTCATGCAAAATTCACAACCCAGATTTAATCTGGAATGCATTGCAAGCTTTGGACATTTTCATTCTATGTCCATTGGTTTTGCAATGTTAATTTCCGATTCTATTTAACTCGATTAACTCATGTATGTTCATCAGTGTCAATGTAATGAAATACAAAACAGCTATTGCCATTTGCCCTGTATGTGAATACATTGCAAATAGGGTAGTTGCACATATAAAAGTCATATGACATACCAGTGCGTTGTGATATTATTAAACACTTCAATCCTTTTAAAGCACTGTATCTTGAAAAGATATTGGTACCAAAGAAGTATATTTAAGCACAAAATGATGCCAACTTCGTACTAAAGTTATCTACTCATAAACGGGAGGTTTCCTCAAGACTACTTATGTCAAACTGCGTTTTATATTAAACAATATAAAAATAATGATTCAAATTCAGCATTAAGCTTTGCCAAAGATGGCATTTTTATTATGACGTTTATCAAAAACTGTTGGAGGTTAAATGATTTCGCCTTTTAACGACTATGCATGTCAACATACAAAGGTGACACTTTGATGTCTGATGGCGTCGGATAATACCTGTATCATTATAACGCGATATCTTAAAACATTGAAACAAGTTTTAAAACACGAGTGATCATGCTCTTGACGATTAGCTCACGTACAAGTAAAATGAGCACTAGTCCTAAAAATGACTCTCGAAAAATGTAAATCATTTTGAGAAACCCTCGTACTTTACTTCGTACATACTTTAGTGCAAAACCATTCTCGACATGTTTCAGCTATAGTACAACTCACAGCGCAGATTATAATGTTCCATCGCGATTCGGTCCTCTTATGTCAGGTTTTTATTTCCAAGTCTAATTAAGCGAAAATACCATTAATGGGTTTTCATTTAGTTCTTATGTCAAAGTGTCAGACTGCTGATAAATTGGAATAGTAAAAGAATATTATTCTTTATTTCGCAAATTCCTGAGATAATTGGTATCTTAAATCGTATAACTTGCAATTATCACTTAAGGGATTTTATTTCGTATTGAGACACACACAATAATACACCTTGGACCCGAGTCTTAAAAGTGTTATATAGCTTTTCAAGATAGTGTTCTAAATTGCATTTATGTACCTTTCAGTTAATCATTTTGTTCTTGGAATGTTTGATATACATGTATAATGCTATGTTTCCCCTGCTTCTCATATAAATATTAAAACAAAAACTCATTAGTTGTCACATGTGCAGGGCAAAATATATTGTTATTGCTTTTACGGACGATATGAAAAGCATAATTGTACCGCTTATACGTATAATACGCATTTTTACATTTTCTATATTTTTTTCTATAAATTTATTTGGAAATAAAATACGTGATCTGTATGTTTTCTTAAAGCTACACTCTCACAGATACACTTTTTTTTTATTATTTGTCTTGGAAAGAGCAAATGTTTGCGTAAATAACTGCAAACCAATGATATAAGATTGCTGACAGAAAATCAGATCGCAGATTTTCATATTTCTGTTCGAAATTTAATGTTTTATGGCTTAAACCGTTACTAACGGTTTAAGAAAAATGCATAAAACATACATTTTTGAACATTAATTATAAAATCTGCGATCTTATTTTTTTAGCCGTCTTATATAACTGGTTTCCAAGGATGTTTACAAAAATTTGCTCTTTCCAAGACAAACAATGTCAAAACGATTAATCTGTGAGAGTGCAGCTTTAACACTGAATCATATCGTCTACAGCACTACTGTTGTCATTTATATTTTTGATGATAACTAACCATGTATAAATAGAACCTCAACTTGTGTGACCAAGCAGATGCTGACCATATATATACATTTATGATATGCCTATTAATTTCCTTTTCCATATTCAACAGCAACAATACAGCCATCTGTATTATAAATCCGTTACTGTTGATTTCTGATCCCGTATCATGTTAGTACGATGTGTAGACATGGAAATACTTTCGCATCGCTACTTTTAGCGTGACAAATATAACATGGTACATGTTTCATTTAGATACATAACATGATCTTTGGTAATTTAACCCACGCCACCAGCATGTAAATATCCAGAATCATGATATTGAAAACATGAGGATGAGTACGAACATTTTCTCAGCTGAGGACACTTCTGATCAATTTATACAGGAATGCAAGTGGCTTTGACAAGACAGGACAAAGGTGTAATGCGGTATGCACTATGAATACACAGACATACATATTAAATATACAATAAGCTATTTTGTGAAAATCATATTCACAGAAAGGGTCAATATTACTCTACTGCTTACTTATCTCTAAAGTCAACCCATTGAACATTACCACTGCCTTATCTCTAAAGTAAGCCATCTGAACATTACCACTGACCTGTCTCCAATTAACACAAAATAAAAATTTGAATTCCCTCATCTAACGGAAAACCATCGCTACTAAAGAAAGAATGACTTGTATACAAAAGTAAAATAATTTTTTCAATTTCCATTAAAATTCCTAGATTAGCCAGACACTATATATGAAAAACCTTTGATACAATATCGAAAGGAACAAGCGCTGTAATAAGAAAGCAAAATCCTTGTTTTAGTAGCACAAGGCGAGGGCCCTAAAGACAGTGCACGACATACATCAATTTGAACTCGTTTGATACTTTTAACCCCCTTTTATAATTTGTTCTATCATTTTGTCCTGAGGTTTTCCATTCTGAGTGAATTAGACAAAACGTTTTTCTGGAAGGGTTTCATGTCCAGTAATCCAGTAGGCGTGAGACCACAGTTATTTTTACAATATGTTTCATATAGACACTAACCTGGCTTTTGACTTTATACACATCCCAACTGAAAAACAAGGACATGGCATCTCTAGAACAATTCAAGACACAAAATATAATTACAAGAAAACACCATGTTGACCATTGACCCGACTGTCAAAATTGAGTTCAAATACAGAACCCTTCCGCCAAGGAGTCAATCGGCTACAAACAACTAATTTTCAGACTTCCACAAGCTATGATTTTTCCAATATTTACACTGAAAACTATCAATTTCTGCAATGAAGTGTCAAATTCAGTCAAGTTCTCTGCAAAAACCACATTTTTTGCTTCTTTTTCAATCAATTTTAATAAAATATTGATACTTGAACACAAGCACTCTTTTTTCTGTATTAACATCCGGATCTTGGTCAAAGGGGGGCAGATAACTGTGGTCTTGAGCCAGTAACAATGTCCAAGATTACGATCGTCTACGTCCACCCCACGGATAGTTAACCTGTTTATAGATGTCGTCTCGGGCGTCAAGTTAATAAGAGGTGCCCGATGAGTTGTTTTGTATGTGGTAAGTGATAGTTTTTAAAACATAATAACTCATGAGTACGCACGTACTCGCACAATTCGACAATCGAATCGTTGTGAAATGTGATCTAAAAGCTGCTCTCTCACAGTGTGACAGATTTGACATTTTGTTTATTTTTTGTGGCAGAATCAGCAGACATTTGCATCGTCGACTTTAAAGGTGATGGCTTTAAATAGCACAGATTTAACTTAATTTGAAACTGCATTTTTCTATAAAAGTGTACGTAACGCTTTAAGTCATAAAACATTATTTTTAACAAGACTATGATGCTGATCTGATATGTTGCCAACATACTTATATCACTTGTTTCCAGACATTTATGCAAATATTGACGACAAAAATAACTACTTGTTAAAACGGTAAATCTGTTACAGTGCTGCTTTAAAGATTTTTAAAGATTATTTTGTGCATATTTACTGTTCTATTCTTGGCACTTTCCTACACATCTTGAACATCGATTAAGACAAAATATGTTATATTTTGTTTATTTTTTTGTAGCAAATTTTGTAGCAAATATTTTGTAATGATTTATATAACTTGCTTATACGATAGACGTTATCGAGAGAAACCACATAATAGTTTTAAGGTTTCTCCTTGTTTCACGATTTTACATAGTCTCAATTACTTGCCTGATGCCAGAGAATTATTACATTTAATAATTCCAGTTACTGAAGATGCCGACACCTGGGTATGTCACACAAATAATAGAACGCAGAGCTTTCTCCACAAACAAATTCAACATCTGGACAAGACAAATTACTTTTTTATACTAATACTAGCACTAAGAATGACAATGACTTCAATAAGAAAACAATCTCACTCCTCGTCAAAAATAGCGTTCTAGAAAAAATCTTAGTTCACTGTCACATAGCTAGTTATGGATTTTTGCTTGTCAATTTTTATTCGGTAGTGTTGTTGTCTCGATGTTAATCAAAAACCGTAAAGTAGTCCACAATTATTTACTATATGAAATAATGTTTTTCCGTTTAAAATCATTCTGAAGTTGGCTTTTTATGTATGTTACTAAGTTTCATTGTTCGCAATTTTGTAACTGAAAATGAACCCTCTGTTCAATAAATAGCTAATTTCGGATAATTTCGTGTAACACATCTGTTTCATAAAGGACGTAGAATGTTACTCCACCATTTATTCAGAACCAAGTCAAAGCATTATCAAAACCCTTTGTCTAAATTATCCCTAGAATGCTTTGACACTTAGTATTTCTTTTTTTATTTTTAAGTTGTGTTTTAGCGCCGCGATCCCATTTTCTCCCACCTCAGATAAGGGGATCCAAAAATTTATCCATGCTAGAAATTCTTATCCTGCCCACGGGCAAAGATAAAACAAGTACCAGTATGGTACTCCTTTTAAATGGTCGTCACATAGTAATAAACTCCCTTGTTGAAGAATGTCGTCTGTAGCATCATAGAAACAGTGTTTTGGCTGTGGCTTAATTTTCTTCAAATATTTTACGTTTTCAAATCATTTGGGAGGAGAGAATAGCATATAGAAGTCGCTTTTATTTTTAATAATTTTTTTCTTTATTTGTTCCCAGTTTTAGTACAATGATGCTTTTTATTATGAAACTCTATGATCACACAGTTTTAAACCTTTTATTTTATAAGGCAGACTGTGTGTGATGTTTTTGGTTTCTAACGATGACTGCATCGTATCTTTGAAAGGTATTTGCATTAGGTGCTCTGAATTGTTTCCCTCCGTCTGCAGATAGAGTTGGGATCTCTAATCATTGAAGTACTTGGGGTTTACCTTTTCGTTTTATTATTATTATTTGTTTTATTGATATGTTTCCTCAAGTTAATGCATACTTTGATAAGATTTACCTTTTGCGTTTTATCTTAATTAAGAATTGTTGGGATAAGAGTGAGGTTTGTGCACATAAACTGGTTTAACCCTCCCAGTAAATTTACATTTTACTTACCGTTCCAAGGCGGTACCTAACAATTCTTGATAAACATACCAATTATATATATATATATATATATATATATATATATATATATATATATATATATATATATATATATATATATATATATATATATATATATATATATATATATATACATAGTATTTATGCACTGTGCTGTTTGTAGAGTTTTGTGGTGTTCTATGATTCTTGTTTGTGAATTTGTGTTCTATGTCTTTGGCGTTTGCCCATTGCCACTAAACCGGGTTTATGTTTAAACTTTTTGCTACTGAGCATGTTTCTGTAGCTTTATGCATATATATTGTGGCAATATTTAGAATGCTTATCAATTATTTCTCGCTTCGAAAGTCACCATAAAAAAGTTTTCATGCACCTTTCAAGAAATAATGCTTCAATCTCCTCAGAACTGTTTAAAGACCGATTTGACTATAAACATAATCTGGATCATTGCGCGCATATCCATGACAACCACGAATTATCACATATCCATACGCATTTATTTTCACTACGCACAAAAGAGTTCTAGTAAAAAATACATTTTTACTTAATTTTGTTTAACTGAGGTGGGAGAAAAAGCATCTTCCATAGCCGCTCGTGTAAGAAAGGTTTATCCCAACCCTCGCGCACGGGCCAAATACCCTACGCTCGGGTCGTGATGAACCTATTTTACACACTCGGCTATGGAAGATACTTATTATCTCCGTTGTTACCTTCGTCACTGATCAAAACATATTTTAGATGTTCATCAAGTCCAAGCCAAGGAGGCAATTGAACCAAAATGGCAACTGTTTTACCGGAACCTACTGACAAATTGCTTTCCGAAATGAAACTCGTGAATTTAAACTTTTTTTCTCATCACATCGTTAGCAGACTATTCCACTGAAGGCACCATGGGCGCAACCATACTTTCTCCCGGGACAACGATATTCGTACGCGCGACTGAGGGTTAAATATCAAACAAAAATGACGTAAAATGTTAATTTGTTTGTTTGTATCAAAATCAAAAGAAGAAATGCCGATTACATGATATTAATTCGAAAACCATTATTACATTTCTTATCGGCGTTTTGTATAATTCAACGTTGTATTGGTCGGGAGCCGGGTTCTAAAAGGGCCCCAAGGAACTTGCCAAAACATACCCAGCTCGAAGTTTTCAGTCCGTTCCTAGCGCAGAACATTACAAATATAAGGGTGATTGTGGAATGGTACTTTATTTTCCACTGTTAACATTGCGGTGACGTACAGTATTTATTTAATATGAAACAAGAACGTGTGAATAGTTGTGTGATATCTTTTCTTTGTTTCATGAACATTTATATAATTTTCAAGTTTGTATGAGATTAAAAATGACTCTTATTTTTCGTATACTATGAAATGATCATGATAATCGGGATGAATTGAGGAACATGGTCACTGGAATACATTTGTATCTTATGCTGACGACTACCATACGTATAAGAATAGTCATGTACCTTGAAATAATCTCGATTATAAAAGAATGCGTATCCGATTTCCGAAAGTTAACATCGATTGGTGTGATGAACCAAAATAGATAAAAAACAAAGACTTTTGCTAGATTTACTTTTTGTCAACCTTGAAAGTCATTGATTCGGGAAATAAAGTGAGTTAAATTCACTATTACTCGAAACAATTCCCCTTTTTTGTTTCTTAAGTCAGCTATTTACTGACTAGTCTTTACTGGTTATAAACAATAAACAACGCGTGCATTGCGTTTTGCCAGTTTTATTTCAGTTATCACACTTGTTTTGTTTTTTTTCACAAATATTAAAAAGATTCAACTTTTCTTAGATTTGCAGTTTTTAGGGAAAAGCTATCCTTGTTTTCTACAATAAACAACGCGTGCATTGCATTTTGCCAGTTTTATTTCAGTTACCACACTTGGTCAATGTTTTTTTCACAAATATTTAAAAGATTCAACCTTTCTTAGATTTGCAGGTTTTAGGGAAAAGCTAATCTTGTTTTCTTCACCCGCTCTCAAGTTATTGCTGTACTTATTTTTAAATCACAAAAGCCCGTTATGTCTGTAAATCAATAAACATTATTGTACGTAAGGTGTCTTGGCAAAAAGAGGTGCGTCAGTTAAGATTATTTGGAATTGTTTATGCCACAAATGCCGTCAATATTCTGACTTTTTTGAGGAACATTGAAACTAAACTTAAACTAAAAATATTTTCAATTTAACACCGAACGTTATCGGCCTCCTTATCTTTGTTTACTAGAATTATGTGTACACAGTCATGTATTTCTGTATATGGCATAATATGCTTAGATAATTTATTATACTTATTTAATAGTACATCGTTCATTATCATGTTTTACAGATAATATTAAAAAGAAAATTAAATATTAAATTATACCCTGCACAATTGCAACTTAATAAATCTAATACATCCAATTTAAAAGCATCCTATTTATATCTGCAACTCAGAAGATCAATTGAATATCAATCTGTTTGATAAACGTGATGCTTTTAATTTCAAAATAATAAATTACTTCTCTTTAGATGAAGGTGTTCCTAATTCACCATCATATGGCGTTTTTATTGCACTATTGATAAGATTCGCTAGAATATGTACAGATGTCAAAATTTTCATCTCTCGCAGTAAACTTATGACGGAAAAACTCTTAAAACAAGGTTACAGATATCATAAATTAAGGAAACTCTCTAAATTTGTTAATGGCCAATTCAATATTATATCAAAGCACAATAATAGTCTTAAATCGCACATTTCTAATTGTATTTCCGATTTTTATGGTGATGTTTTAAATTTTTTTAGTAAAAGTAAAATGTTTTCAGCAGCTAGCAGCTAGTTGGGTAGATTGATTCGATCAATTGATTGAATTGTATTAAAACCGTGAATATTATGGCAATGCTTTGAAGAGAACGATCCTTCTTGTTTTTTAATGATAGACGGTTGACGTCCTTACATAAATAAACTTTCAGTGCTATGATTTTATGAACATTTTGCAAATTTATGTTATCTTTAAAATATATTTTTCTGCCGGCTAGGAATGTTCCAACGTGTGACGTCTCTTTCTTTTAATATTTTACTTAGGTTATCATTTGGAAGAAAAGTTAAGCTAAAACAAGTCGTTTTTATTTTAATATTTTTTTCTTTGTTTGTTCCCAGTTTAAGTACAATTACGCGTTTTATTATGAAACTCTATGATCACACAGTTTTAAACATTTTTTTGTTATGGCAGACTGTTTGTGGTCCTTATAGTTTCAAACCATAACTGCATCGTATCTTTGAAAAGTTTTTGCATTAAGTACTCTGAATTATATTCCTTCGTCTGCAGATAGAGTTGGGATCCCTAATCATTGAGGTACTTGGGGCTTACCTATTAGTTTTTTATTGTTTTATTATTAAGTTTCCTCGAGTTAATGCATACGTAGGTAGGTTTAACTTTTACGATTTCACATTATTAAGGATTGTTGTGGTAGAGTGAGGTTGTGCACGCAAACTGGTTTAAACCCTCAGTAAATTTACATTTTACTGACCGTTCCAAAGCCGTACCTAACAACCCTTGATAAACACACCTAGTATTTATATTGTAAATATTCACTGTGTTGTTTGTGGATTTCCGTACTGTTGTTCCATGATTCTTGTTTGTATTTTTTGTTTTTGTGTTCTATATCTTTGGCATTTACCCTGTGCCATTAAACGGGGTTTATATTTTAACATTTGGCTACTGAGCTTGTTTCTGTAGTTTTTCATATAAATATTTATCTATATAAGAAGGGATATATCATTTATTTTTACCCTAAACATGATTTCAAAGAACGGTACATTTCTACTGTTGTTGTATAAGGCGAGGTCTAACAATCACATGTTTTCATTTTTAAAGAAGTTGTCCTTGCAATTTTTTATAACTGAATGGTTATTCAATTTATTCTGGACTTCTCTTTTTATAAGGGGAATGAATGTTTAATGAGTTTTACATTGTTATTGCTCCATATTGTATAACTATTTATTATATCGTGCGAATGCATCTCCTTAAATGATTTTGGTTAATTCCCCGTATCGAAGATATGATCGTACAACTTTGAAAGGAAATGGCTATTTGTGTAATATATTTTTTATCATGTTTAGCGATTAAATTGCCTAACAATCTACTTTAATTACTATTGATAATAAACTGCATCTTGTTACTCTGTAGATTTTATTTCTTTGTCGAGATATTCGTTATTGGTATTTTCCATAAGGTCAGCGTTCTTATGGTATTATTCGTACTTACTGATATTTTGAAATTATTGTTAAATATTTTTTTATTACCGTACAGCTCTGAGAAAACTAATTGTTGAGCAGTTTGAAGAAATTGTCTATAAGTTTCTTTTCCTTCTCATTACATTTGTTTTTACGTTTCCTTTTAATTTTATTATAATAAGATTTTGTTGCAATGGAGTCAGAACATAATTAGCACAAGGTTTATTACGAACACATTAATTTCTAGCCGTCTTGAAAATAGCTCTTGCATAAGAGCATTATGCACAACAGCTTTTCATTCGTGTGAGATATTTTGTACAGCGTTTCCAATATGGTGTTAGCTTGGATCTCGAAACAAGATGATAACAAAGCGGCAATTGGCTTTGAGGAATAGTGTTTGAATGCAATTGAGGCGAATACATTATATCTTATCAGGAATAATGGCCTAAACAGATGGCAATGACAGGTTACAAAATCTCACAAGACTACATACTGAGACGCATGAGCGATGTAAATGATTGATCGAATCAGCGTTCTTGATTTCATTGTTGGATAGAAAAAATCTCAAACCGTGTCTCAAGGGTCTTATAAGTTGCAGCCATTTTGATGGCCTTTTCCTGAGTCAGTAGAAAAGGGAAGAATAATTGGCATCGACAAATTGTAACGTTAATTGTGACTCTACTCAATGGGAGTCAGCACACGAACATTTTTATGATAGGCAATATTCAACTTTTGATTGCGCAATCTTAAGTGTGACAAACCACACCTAGTCTAGTCAGTACTTTCGATCCAAATAGTGTTTAATAGTTCTAATGTTGTTGTTGGGTCAACTGGGTGCTTAAGTACTCATCAACTAGTGTAAACCCTTCGTAAAGTCTTTTTTAACAGATCAGTCCAAAGCGGCAACCTCCATATCAATATATATCAATAAATCAATTGAAAGTACAGGGAGAACCCAAAAGCCTAGACTTTAGCCAGTACCCTGAATATCAGGACACACACAATGCACTATTTTTCGTAGATTTTCAACCGAAGTTAGTTTTTGATATTTATTCCGGTGTTTCAAATAGCTTTATTTAATTTTATTTATTATAATTTGAAATGTTTACGTCTTGTTGTTTCTTTCTTTGCCATGGTATTTGCGTGATAATATTGGTACTTGGAACAGAAAATGAAACAAAAGCTACACAACAATGAAGCAAACAAACGTATTATTGCATACAATGTGTGTTTTCGGTCCGTTATAGTGGTGCGTTTAAAAGTAAACACCCGGGTAAAAACGATAATACAGTGACATTGGTGAATGCAGTCACATCATAAATATCTACACAACTAATAAATGTAAGTCTTTGGGTCAGAAGGGAGGTCAGAGTCGGAGGACTTCAGCGCAATTCATAGTGGATTGAACATGGCTTAGTTACTACATAATCAACAAAGCTCATTTAATGGCTTGGTAAGGTTATTGTAAGTGATAACCATTCCATGTTTAGGTTGTAAATAAAAATAAAATATAAGGCATTTTCAATTGAAATAACTAGACATGTATAATGTTCAGTGTTTACTGTAAGAAGAAGGAAATGTCTTTATAAGTAAGAATAAAATTCCATTATTATCACTGTAATTGTTCCCTGGTGGAACATAATTGCTCTATAATCATTTTAGTCAGCGAAGCCAATGAAATTACCTAGAACTTAAACGGCGTCATTCAAGTGTAAAAGTCTGATCTTGATAGAAATAAGTTCGTGTTGAACGTACACAAATGCTTGCTACAATGATAAAGCATCATCGAAAGTTCAAATTATATTTATATTGTTATACCTTATTCATCTTGGTCGATCTATTCGTTATGGTCATAAAGACCGTGGATGAAAAAAGAATCTGAAAATTGAAATAAGAAGATTACTTGGTAAAAACAAATACCATCCTCAAAATACTGCCTGTCAGACTGACCATTTTATAAAAAATAGCAATTAAAATAGAAACGCATCATACTTATTTGTTTCTCATGACTATTTATTAATTATACTTATTTTAAAAATGCTTAAATGACCACTATTTTATCCGTATTAATGTATTGGGATGAAAGCTGATCTAAACTGTTACATACATCAGTTACAAACAGTACCATTGCATCATTTTGGATAAGTATATACGATTATTAATGTTGCTCGTGGGCATTCTGGTCTAATAGTTTCTATAGTTGAATTCATTAAAACGATTTATAACGATTTCGAGCAACGACAGATATACTGTTATTTGTAGTTCTCGAGAAAGATCAATGTAAAAGCGGCAAATAATTTTGAGGAATTGTTTCAGAAAAAATAGAGATTGAAACATTATAAATCTGACCAGAAATCGTGGACAGAGATGACACTGCTGGCGACGAGACCTTACATAACCCTGGATTGAGATGCACAGCGGTTTTGTTTGATTGATAGAATCAACAGAACTGTGTTATTGTTTCAGGCTGCCGAATACGCTGCAATTTATATTATTTGATAGGAAATTTGTTAAAATGACGAAGCTAATACAGCTCGATGCTAAGCACGGGATTAAATTAGTTGCAAATAATTTAATTTACAACGCTTGTTTGAATTTTCTTCGTCAATAATAAAATGTGTTTAATAGGTAAATTTTGCTTATTGGTTTAGGGAAAAAGGCTATCCGAGTTAGTTATTCTAATCATGTCGATTAAGTATTCTGAATTACGTCAAGCAGAAATGGGTTTTTATACCCTCTGATATAGCAACTGTTTGAATTGTCCGGTTTGGGCATTTTGTTAGATTGTTTTTATGAACAACACTCCCTTAATTAATTCATAAGTTTCTTTGGCCTTTAATACACATACCATTATGTACACATGAGTTCTGTTTTTAGTAATAAAAATGTGACGTGACATTGTTTGCTTACGTCAACTTTTCTGCTCGTCACCGTTAATCCACATTTCAACTAATTATCATTACTGCGTTATAGGAAATCTATCGTTTTTAGTAAATCGTTCATTTAATAATAAGATAAGGACGTATATATTCAGTTTTCATTCATAACACATAGACACGTCTTACCAATATGACTTCATTTCTATTCCTTATACGATTATTCCCGTATGGATTTTTTCGTGCACATTTCTAAATTAAATCGAGGAACTATAACATGTTAGTTAATATGGCGTAACAACTGTCATATAAAGCTATGGGAAAACGGTATTTTCAGCGAAAGAAATCACAACGCTTGAGCTCAACTTTATTTCAAAAGTTGGCACATAAGTATATCATTATTTCGGCTAAGAATTCTTCCAGAGAAATTAGTATTTAAATGGCTTCTTCTTGTCTCTACTATTTGGATATTATAGCTAACATGCAGGAAGGCACTTGGAAACACTGTCTATACGTTATTATCCTCATGTATAAACATGTCATCAATTTCCTGTTTTATATTATATTTAAGTTTATAAGAAGTAGGTTCTAAACAATTAAAAGTTACAAAACATACGTCAGTCGTAAAACTATTTATGTTGCCAGACAGGTAGGTCGGGATAGTATTCATTTTTGTGTTTATATGTATATTTATGTTTTTTGTAAAGTTGTCTCTGAATAGCATGTTTGTACTGAACACCGTCGCAATTTGGTCTGGGACTACATACATGAGCCTATCCTGCGTGAATGACTACCTAACAGTTTCCCACATGGAGAAAACAATAACCTTGTCTGCTGCCAAAAAAACAAAACAAATTAGGGTCAGGAGCAAACAATTAACGTAGGTCGGGTAACCGGAAAAAAAGATTTTATTTCGTTACGCCTTATAAATTTATAGAAAGAGCGACAATGAGCTTCGTTCAAAGCTAGTATTTTATCGTTTGGTTTCATGAGCTTTATTTTCTTATTGTGTCAAATTCATAACCTGGCGCATTGATCGAAATTTTTACGAGCTATTATGAAGTTATTTGGTTTATCGGTACCTACCGTTTGAATTCAATTAACACAAATTGGTATAGAAAGTGATCAAGAACCAGTGGTTACCCAAAAGTCTATGGTTTGTTCTATATTAATGTCCAAATATCTGCAAATTCGAATACGAATACAATGTGTAAGTTTTTCCTCTAAGTCGACACTATTTTAGGTATTTGCCAATCGACGCACTCAATCCATCAACGATAATAACATTGCTTATTGGATCTACCAGTTGCCTAGAATCCGGTCTTAAATTAAACCTCTATTGAGATTACGTTTTTCAGGTGCCATTCGTATTAGCCTCTATTCCTGGGCAACCTCGTCTAGTATTATGTACGCCTGAATTCGATTGATATACTTCCGCAAAAGAAACTAGCAACAAGAAACTAGCAACACGTTCGGAACTAGGCATTTCCAATTATAATAATATGATATCCCATGAATCATAGTTATTGCATTTTTCATGCAAAATTCATAATCCTGAAATGCATCTTGAATGCATTGCAACTTTTGGACATTTATTCATTGGCCATTGGTTTGCAATATTAAACTCTGATTTCGATCGGATGAAGATGAGACCATAACTCAAATGTTTGTTCATCATTGCAATGTAATGAATTACAACAAACAGATGTTGTCATTTACCCTGAATGAATATGTGTTGAAAATACGGTAGAGCACGTACGGTATATTATAGTCGCATGGCATTTCAGTGCGGTGTGATATTATTGAACAATTCATCCCTTTTATAGTACATTGTTTTCTCTACTAACTGTCTACATGTACGGTTAAATGACCATTTCAAAAATCACGTTTAACAATAAGCTAGACTTATTATTAATTCAACATACTGCCTATTAATAAACATAAGAGTGCCTTAACGGAACTGTCAAATGTAAACTTGGAGGCTTAAACCAATTTTTGAACCAAAAATAGACCATTGCCATTGCGATAAAATAAATACAATTTAAAATTTAAAACACCATCTGCAATTATGTACAAAATGTCACTAAGCATACATTTGATAAATAAATTGAATCATATTTTATTGCATATAAACTAGTTTACATTAACACATTCGAATGCAAATATTTTAGCATTTATATATACGAAAAGGGTTGGGCAACAAGTGTTTAGAAATATAGAAATCGGCTTTTCTCATAAAGTAAAGAACGAGCGGTGTAACTTTGAAGTACAGTTCGAATTCGATCTATAGAAGTACTGATATTTTTTATTTCAGTTCATACTTGCTATTAAACAAACTTTTTGTTTATTTTTCTACGATAAATGTGCTTTTAAATATAGTATAATATTATGAAAGAAAATGCAATATACCGGAAATATTTTACCTAAAAGAAAATTCGGATCTGTTGACCAGCTCCGGTCGTATAACAAAAACTATAGTGATGATTTGAATAGGAAGTGATAAAAGGTATATCATATTGAAATCCCTTTTACGTCATTTAGTGGTTATCAAAACCATACTCGACATACACTGAAAATAAAGTACATCTCACAGCGCAGTTTATTATGGTGCGTCGCGATTCGGTCCTCTTATATCAGATTTTTATTTCCTAGTCTAATTAAGGTATTAGCTGCGTAATACACACTTTTTTAAAAGCTTTAACCGACAACATAGTTATAATCACGGTACACTATGGGACTTTTATCCAAATTTTGAAGATTTTTTTACCGTGAATTAAAAAAGTTATTTATGTTTTATTACACCCACCCCCAAACTCCAAGGGCTACAAAGAGCGACAAGTAAATATTTTGTCTATATTTGATTTTTTTTCGCATTATCAGAGATTATGAAATAAACAAAACAGTTTCTGGTAAAATAAACTTCAGTTAACAGAAAACTAAAGTTCAAACGAACACATTATTGATACACATGGAAAAAAATCATTTTGATTGATCTTATGATTCCTCGGAAAAGAGCAGTTTTTCGATGTTTGAAAATATATAGCAGTTTTATAAAATTCATAAAAAATAGTTAACTATAAGGCAAGCTGCTGAAATCATTTTAGATATTATCTATGATGTCTATTGAACAATTTAAAAGACAATTTATAATAGTTTACCGTCCAGTTTTAAAGAAAATATACATAATGTCATGTTACCATACATTTTTATAGCTAATAAAATGCTTAAAAATCAACCTTTTTCTTGTAAAAATTTATAAAGCTTAATTGGACTTATTCATAAAATGTACTCTTTCAAATAAATGAATTTTACTTATGATACTAACTCAGAATACAGAATTTAAAACAAATGAGTGTACTTTTAAACTAAAATATGTGAAGAAACAAGAATAATAAGTGGGCTCGCCCCTCAAAAAATATCAGAGTGAAAGTTCTCAACTAATGTTTTTTTTAATATTATAACATGTAAACAATCTCTGTGGGTAATTTGATGTATATCTGTTTTATTTTGTCTTTGGTATTCTAACAATTATTTTTTTTTCACAATAATTCTTCACTCTTCAACATTTGAAGTTTGGTCTGTTCCCATGCTTTGTACTTGTAGTGTGTGCACACAGATGATAACTACTCAATGCTGAGTCAATGCTGATTTGGTTTTCATGCACCTTCAGGTACTTTACCCATCAAGAATGTTTAGTGCTGTAAAGGAAAAAAGTTGTACTTTAAAGCCTTTTTAACTATTATTAAAGTATAGATAATTTTACTGCCATATATATACAAAATAAAATATAAACAGTTTAATATTTCTCGACATTATTTTGAAAAAAAACAACAACAAGCTGATACATACATGTATATATATAAAGATTTTTTTTAAATTTATCAATAAAATTTTTCATCATCATCATCATCATCATGTATCATGTAAGCACGATGTGTCGTCTAGGAACTACTTTCGCGTAGCTATTTTACCGTGACATATATAAAAGTGACAACCTTAGCTATCAACCTTTGACACATTACATAACGGCAGGTAAATATCAAAAATCATGATATGCAAAGAAACCTGTGTATGAGTACGCAGAACAATGTTTCTCAGCTGAGAACAATTCTGATCAATCTATACAAGAACGCAAATGGCTCTGACAATACAAGACAAAGGTATTCTGTGTTATAGGCTTCCGGTTCCAGCCCCTGACACAGGAATATGGATATACAGACATGCAAATTAAATATACAATAAGATTTCTTTTGATAATTATATTGACATGTCTCTTAAGTCAGCCATCTGAACATTACCACTTACTTGTCTCTAAAGTCAGCCCTCTGAACATAATCACTTACTTATCTCTAAATTCAGCTCTCTGAACATTACCACTCACTTCTCTCTAAATACAGTCTTCTGAACATTACCACTCACTTCTCTCTAAAGTCAGTCCTCTGAACATTACCACTTACTTCTCTCTAAAGTCAGTCCTCTGAACATTACCACTGACTTATCTCTAAAGTTAGTTCTCTGAACATCACCACTCACTTGTCTCTAAAGTCAGGCCTTTACTCATACCCTATTCATATACAAAATGCCAAGTCTTAAAAAACCTCAAATAAAACAATTTGAAATAAAACCTGATTTAAAAATGGAACAAAGTATTGTTTTCTTTCAAGTTTACAAGTTTATTGATACACTTAGCACATACATACATGTGATAAAAGGTTATACAACAGTATATTAGTATCTATAATAACCAGGCTGTGGGTTGTTACTATCAGAAGGAAGAAATAATGCGGAAAAGTGGCTACACATTTCATGCTTTTCGGTTAAATATGGAGATTTATAAGAATTTCATTTCAGTCTAATTTTCTTAAACCTCCTCCCGACTATATCTTATTAAAATTTCGTCGAACATTTTAATGCAGCTGTATAAGTGTTATATTTCAAGGTATTTTCATACATCATTTACATCTTGGCTGACGAATTAAAATACGAAATTAAAATTGAATTCCCTTATCTACCGAAAAACCATCGCAGCTTAAGAACGAATGACTTTGATACAAAAGTAAAATGAACTTTCTAATTTCCATTAAAATTTCTAGATTAGCCAAACGCTATATAGGGAAAACCTTGAATATAAGACAACAAGAAACAAGCCCAGTAATAGGAAAGCAAAACCTTTATTTAGAGGCACAAGGCGAGGACCCTAAAGACAGTGAACGACAGACACCAATTTGAAATCGTGTAATACTTTTAACCCCCATTTATAATTTGTTCTTATATTTTGTCATGGAGTATTCCATTCTGAGTGAATTTAACAAAACGTTATTCTAGAAGCGTTTCATGTCCAGTAATCCAGTAACAACGTCCAAGTTTACGATTGTCTACGTCCATCCCAGTGATATTAAACCTTTCATAGCGAACCGTTTATAGATGTCGTCTTGGGCGGCAAGTTAACAAGAGGTGCTCGATTAATTGTTTTGTATGTGGTAAGTGATAGTTATATAAGTACTCATGAGTACGCACGTACGTGGATCACACTACCAATGAATCCTTGTGAAATGTAATCTAAAGCTTTGACATTTTGTTTAAAAGATTTATCAGGTATCTCCTTGCTTTACTAACATACTTGTCTTATACCAGAGATTTGAATAATTCCTGTTACCGTAGATGCCGTCTCCTATTTTTGTCAGACAAATAATTGAGCGGAGAGTTTTCTCACAAACAAATTCAACATCTTGACAAGATTTATTACTTTTATATAATTATATAAACATACTAGCACTGACAACGATATAAATAAGAAAACACTCTTACTCCTCATCAGATGAAGTTCTAGAAGATAGTCTCAGTACATTGTCACATAGCTACTTATGGATTCTTGCTTGTCAATGTTTATACAGTAGTGTTGCTGTCTCAATGTCAATCTAGAACCGTAAAATAGTCCACGATTAGTTATCAAATGAAATGATTTCAAAGTTTAAAGACTTTGTGTAGTTGGCTGTTTTAATGTCTGTTATGAAGTGTCATTGTTTGCAATGTTATAACTGAAATAGAACCCACTGTTCCATAAATCCACAATCATTCTCGGACGCGCGACTGAATAAAAGATATCAAACAAAAATTACGAAAAAATGTTCATTTGTTGTTAAGATCAAAATCAAAACACGAAATGCCGATACATGAAATTTATTCGAAAACTATTCTAATATTTGTTATCGCCGTTTTTTAAAATTGAATGTTGTACTGCGCGGAAACGGGTTCTAAAATTGCAACCGGGTACTTGCCATAAATCCGGGCTGCGGTAATTAGTCCATTCTTAACCAGAGCATTACAAATATAAGATAGATTATGGAAGGGTACTTCATTTTCTTATTTTTAACATTGCGGTAAGGTACAGTTTTTTTTTTATTTTATATGAAACAAGAACCTGTGCCTTTTGTGTGAAAGGTCATCTTTGTTTTGTTTTATTAAAATTTATATAAGTTTCAAGTTTGTATTAGATCAAGCCATACCCTTATTTTTCGTATAATTTGAAATGTTATGCTCACCCTTTTTTATGGTATATTTCGTTCAATTCCACATTTTGGAGAGTTCAGGAAATTTATGTTCATGATACTCGCGATGAATCGGGTGAACATGGTCACATTTATATGTTTTAAACTTATGCTGATAACTACCATAAGTCAAAGAACAGTCATGTATATTGAAATAATCCCGATTATCTAAGAAGGTTTATGCCTGTAAGAATTCGTTCTATTAGTTTGACGAACTAAATTGACCGAAAAACAAAAATATTTGCTTCGTTTTTTTAATTTGTTTCAATTTTTGAAAATCACTTCTTTACGGACAACAGTGAGTTTGCATTGACTATTACTCTTATTATTACCGCTGACTTGTTTCTAGGATCAGCTTTTCACGGACAAGTTTCAACTGGTTATAAACAAGATGTGCAAGGCGTTTTCACTTTTGCCAGGTGTTTCCGAATTTTATTTCAGTTACCATGCTTGATCAGTTTTTTCCAAGTATGTGAAGGAATCAACATCTTTTAGATTGGTTAAGATAGTAGAGGTTAAGCCATAATTGGGTTTTCTACCGCTCTCAGATAGCATTATTTTAAGTTGTTGCTGTATTTACCTTTAAATCCCATAGGCCGCAGTATGGCTGTTGATCATTAAGCATTGACTGTAATACGTGAGGTTCTTGGCAAAAAAGATGCGCCATTATATACAATTTGGAATCGTTTAAACTGCAAATTATGACTGATATAAGTAACATTGATATTCAACTTAAACCATTTTTTTTTATTAATTTAACTCCGAACTATTGCTGCCCCCTTAATCTTTGTTTACTTGAACTGTTTGTACACATTAATTTATATATATGACATAATATGTTTAAATCATGTATTATGCTTATTTAATAGTACACTGATCTTTATCATGATTTATCTTGATAAGAAGGGATGTATATTTAATTATTATCCTACTCATGACTTCAAAGAACGGTACATTGCTTGTTGTGGTTTGTTTAACAGTCACTTATAAATTTGTAAAAGAGATGTAATTAAAACAAGCTCATAACGTATGAAACAAAAATATGTTTTCATTTTTAAAGAAATTGTCAATGAATTTACTTCACTGAATGAAGAATGGTGTATACAGTTTATTCTGGACTTCTCTTTCTATAAGGCAAATGTTTTCTGCTATACAATTGTAACCATCTTCTTCAGTTACCATTGCCATAATGGGATGTAAACTGCATCTTGTAAAATGTTATTTCAGTGTCGATATATCCCTCATTGATAGTGTCCCTAAGATTAGAGTTCTTATGGTATTATTCGTACTAGATGATATTTTTAAATTATCGTACAGCTCTGAGATAATTTAAAGTTCAGCAGTTTGAGGACATTGTCTATACTGGAGCTCTCATGGTTTAGAATGACTTAGATTTGCCAAAGTTTCTTTTTCCTTCCAATTTGTTGCTATGCATGCTTTTAATTATATTATAATAAGATTTCGCTGCAATGAAGTCAAGACGTGAATTAGCACAAGTTTTTGTTTGAACACATTAATTCCTAGCCTTTTTTAAATAAGCTCTTGCATAAGCGCATTATGCACTAACAACAGCTTTATTTGTCAGTGTGCGATATTTGTACAGTATTTCCAAGAATTCTGTTGAAAGCTTGGAACTCGAGACTAGACGATGTCAAAGTTGTAATTGGCTTTCAGGAGCAGTTTTTTTAATGCAATTGAGACGGAAACAATTTATCTTTTCAGGATTAATTGACAAAACAGACGGCACTGACAGGTGAGAAAATCTCACAATACTTTATGCTGAGTCGCGTGGCCGGTGTAATTCACAATATTACATACTGAGACGCATGACCGGTGTAATTTCACAATACTACATACTGAGACGCGTGGCCGGTGTTATCTCACATGACTACATACTGAGACGCATGACCGATGTTATTGGTTGATCGAATCAACGCCCTTTATTTCATTGTTAGATGCAAAAAATCTCAAACAGTGTCCTAAGGGTCGGATAAGTCTCAACCGATTTGATGGCGTTTCTCCGTTGTCCGTAGTCAGTAGAAAAGGAAATATTATAGGCATCGACAAAATGTAAATTTAAATGCCACTCTACTCAAAGGTGTCAGCAAATAAACACTCTTTTGATTGGCAATATTCAACTTTTGATTGCGCAATCTTAAGTGTGACAATAGTCGGTAGAAAGAGGAAATATTAAAGTCATCGACACAGTGTAAATTTAATTGCCACTGGTCTCCACGGTGTCAGCATATAAACACTCTTTTGATTGGCTTGTATGAAGTTGCAAACATTTTCGTTAATTTAACGCGAGGTTAAGTAGATACATAAATCAGGTTTTGACAATTCTCCCGGTGCCAATCTTGTTAAAATGGCTTCTTGTTGTCTCGTCAACTCAAATAATTTCAATCTAAAATGTCGCTTCTGTCTAGACATGATCACTTTTTAAGTAGGTCCAACTTAATTTTTGATATTAAAGTGACAAAAATGACGAAACCAATTGTATAATAAAACGAAAATTACGCGGTCAAACATTAAAAGATAAGCCATGTTAAGCGACATAAGGTACCTTATGACTCGTGACTTCTGAACCCTCCCGGCTTAATTTTTTGTTTGAGTTTTATTAGAATTTTGTGCCGCTTACACTGAATGGTTTTTAAATTATAATCATACCCCCTCCGAAAAAAAACTACACAAAATATCAAACAAAGCAAGGAGTATTAATAGTGATGTCAGCCTTAATTGGATTAAGATGGGTCTTAAGATGATCCTTTATCTCTTAAGGGGTCCACATGAGTTTAAATAAAATATTTAAACACACCATTTTTGTAAAAGATACGTATGCATCGATCATAATGTGTAATGTCTAACAATAATTTGTGTCGCTTACCGCGTACATTTATTTTTTACGAAAATTTGGAGAGCGAAAGTACTTCAAACGTGAGCTGTGAGAAAATTAAAAGTTAAGCAGTTCGAGGACATTGACTATACTAGTTCTTTACTCTTCCCAAAGCTTTGATGGTATATGCATGCTTTTAATCTCATTAAAACTAAATTTCATTGCAATGTAGTCAAAACGTAAATTTCAAAGTTTTATTTCCAACGCGTTAATTTCTAGCTTTCTTGAAATTAGCCCTTATATTAGAGCAAAATGCATTAAACAACAGCTTTCTATTCGTGTGAGATATTTTTTATACAGTGTCAAAGAATTCTGGTGAAAGCTTGGAACTCGGGACAAGACGACGTCAACGCGAACATTGGCTTTGAGGAATAGTGTTTGAATGCAATTGAGGCGGAAACAATATATCTGTACAGGAATAATTGACAAAATTAAATGTCATTGACAAGTGACAAAATCTCACAAGACTACATACTGAGAGGCATGACAAATCGAAATTGATTAATCGAATCAACGTACTGGATGTCATTGTTAGATGGAAACTTTCTCAAACCGTCTCCTAAGGGTCGGATATCTCGCAACCACTTATATGGCGTTTCTCCAGAGCGTTTATTGTCAGTTAAAACACGACATGTAATTGGCATCGACATAGTGTTAATATAATTGTCACTCGACTCAACGATGTCAACAAATGACAATTGACAATTGGCAATATTTAACGTTTGATCGCGCAGTCATAAGTGTGACAATCCACACCTAGTCTAGTCAGTACTTTCGATCCGAATAGTGTTTAATAGTGCTATTGTTGATGTTGTGAAAACTGTGTGGTTGAGTACTCATCAATCAGTGTAAGTCCCCCGTAAAGTCTTGTTTCACAGATCAGTCCAAGGCGGCAGCTCGTATATATATCAATAAATCAATGGAAAGTACAGGAATAACACAGAAACCTAAACTTTAACCAGTACCTTGAAGATGAAGGACAAATCCACTGCACTATTGTCTGCTGATTTTCACCCGAAAGTTTGTTTTAGATATTTATTTTAGTTAGTAGTCAAATTACGTTAATTTGATTTTGATTATGATATTTATGTAAATAACTACATAAACAAGCTCAGTAGCCAAAAGTGTAAACATAAACTTGCATTCCATGCATGGTTCTTCAAACCATTCATTATTTATTGTTTTCAGTGACATACATAGTAAACATTTAGCCATACAAACATGATTTAATACACACACATTTTGGACACGCATAATACTAGCTAAACAATAAATTTGATATTTACTCAAACATGTATACATAGCAATATAATGCCAAGTAAAATTTGTACCATCATCATACAACTTCTTGAACACACGATTTGTTTCATGAATCCTTTATCTCCATATTGTCTTTAAGATAGTGTCACTTAAAAGATAATGAAACAAAAGCTACCCAACAATGAACCCACAAACACACTATTGCTGTTCGATATTATGTAGACTTAATACCTTTTGCAATTTGTTAAAAATAAGAAATTTTGCCATACGTTCCCATCATTTTGTGTATGAAAGTTTAGTAATGGCTCTTGGTAGTCAAATAGTAAATCTAAATAAAATAATCATACAATGACATTGGTGAATGCAGTCACGTTATAAATGCTTTTAGAACTAATAAATGTAAGTATTAATGGCTGAATGAAGTCAAGAGGCCAATAACCCAAGCGCAACTTAAAGTGGATTTAACAAGACTTCTTTTCATCAAAATCAACAAAGCTGAAATAATGGCTTGGAAAGGTTATTGTTAAGTGTTAACCATTCAATGTATGGGCTGTAAAGAAATGGTAAAGCATAAGGCATTATTATTTGGAAATAAGCTGACATGTATAAAGTTCAACACAGCTCAGTGTTACCAGTAGAACAAGGAAATGTCTTTATTAATAAGAAAATCCATTATCATTAAAATTGTTATAACTGTTCCCTGGTTTCCTCTATTAACCCTTTAGTGAGCAATGCTAATGATATTATCAAAAACTTAAAGTGAAACGATCACGATTTAAGGCCAGACATCGATAAAAATAATGTGGTGTTGAATGTACGCAAAATGTTTTCAAACATCGGGTTAAAACTGTACGATTGCATCGTTTGGGTAGGTATTTAAGATTATTTATACTCATATTGTTCTTGGGCTTTCTGGTTAAATAGTGTATATTATTAATTTATTAAAAAAAATCGATTTCGAACAACGACACATATATTGTTATTTTCAATTCTCGAGAAAGATCAATGTAAAAGCGGTCATTAGCTTTAAGGCATTGTTTTAGAAAATAATTGAGATGTGAACATCATATATCTGACCATGAATAGAAGACAACGAGATGGCACTGCAGGCGAAGATACCATACAGAACCTTGGATAGAGATGCAAAACGTTTTTATTTGATAGATCGAATCAACATAACTGTGTTATTGTTTTAGGCTGCCGAATACGCTGCAATGTATGTTACCTGATACCTGAATTTGTTAAAATGACGAAGCTAATACAGCTCGATGCTGCCCACGGGATCGGATTAGTTGCAAATAATTTGATTTACAACGCTTGTTTGAATTTTCGTCGTCAATAATAAAATGGGTGTAATAGGTAAATTTTGCTTATTGGATTAGGGAAAAAGGCTATCCGAGTTAGTTGTTCTAATCATGTCGATTAAGTCATCTGAATTACGACAAGCAGAAATGGGTTTTTATTCCCTCTAATATAAAAACAATTTGAAATATCCGGAAGTTTGTTTTATATATTAAGTTTCCATTCATAACACATAGACACGTCTTACCAATATGACTTCAATTCCATTCTTTATACGATTATTCCCCTATGGATTTTTTTCGTGCACATTTATAAATAAAATTGAGGAACTATAGCCAGTTAGTTAATGTGGCATAACAATTGTCATATAAAGTTATGGGGAAGTGGCATTTTCAGCGAAAGAAATCACAACGCTTGAATTCCACTTATTTCAAAAGTTGGCTCATAAGTATATCATTATTTCAGCTAAGAAATCTCCCAGAGAAATTCGTATTTGAATGGCTTCTTCTTGTCTCTTCTATTTGGATATTATTTTTCTTAGTAGGTTTTATTTAGGTCCTTTACAGCTAACATGCAGGAAGGCATTTGAAAACACTGTTTATACGTTATTATCCACACGTATTAATATGTCATCAGTTTCCTATTTCATATTATATTCAAGTTTATTAGAAGTAGGTTATATACAATAAAAAGTTACAAAAAATACTTCAGGCGTACAACTATGTATGTCTGCTTCTAATTTCATTGCCAGACAGTAAGGTCGGAATAATACACATTTTGTGTGTATATACATATATATATTCATCTTTTTTGTAAAGTTGTCTCTGAAAAGCATGTTCTTACTGAACACCGTCGCAAATTGGTCTGGGTACATATTTGAGCCCTTCCTGCGCAAACATATACCGAACAGTTACAGACATGGAAAAATAAATAACCTTGTCTGCTGCCTATAAGCAAATTAGTGTCAAGAGCAAATAATTGGGGTAGATTGGGAAACCGGAAACAAACGTAGATTGGGAAACCGGAAACAAACGTATTATATCGTTTCGCCTAATTGGGTTATATAGAGAGAGCGACAATGAGCTTCGTTCAAAGCTGGTATTTGTCGTTTGGTTCAATGAGCTTTATTTTCATATTGTGTCAATTTCATAACCTGGCGCATTGAACGTATAAAATCAAACATTTTTACGAACTACTAGAATGTTATTATGTTTTCGGTACCTACGGTTTAAATTTAATTTAACATATATGTGTATAGAGAGTTATAAAGAACCGGTGGTTACCCGATGGTATAAGGTTTGTTCATCATAAATATAAAAATATCTGCAAAATCTCTGCGATTACGAATAAAATGTGTACATTTATACTTCCTCGATTTCGACAATATTTTAAATGGTATTTCCCGATTGACGCACTCAATCCATCAATGATAATAGCATTGTTTTTTTGATCTATCAGTTTCCGTTTCCTAGTATTCGGTCTTAAATTAAACCTCCTTTGAGATTCCGTTTGTCAAGTGCCATTAGGTCTAGCCTCTATATCTGGACAACTACTTCGTCAAGTATTACATACGCCTAAATTCGTTTGGAAGGAAAGGAAAGGAACAAGCAACTAGCATCACGGTCGCAACTAATGATTTCCAAATAAAATAATATCATACCCAAATAATCATAGTTATTGCAAAATTCATGCAAACTTTACAACTCTGAAATGCATCTGGAATGTCCAGTAAATTTACATTTTACTGACCGTTCCAAGGAGGTACCTAACAATCCTTGATAAACATACCTAGTGTTTTAAAAAGTATATAAGGACTGTGCTATTTGTGGTGTTTTGTGCTTTTCTTCCGTGTTTCTTGTTTGTGAATTTGTGTTTTTATGTTCTATATCTTTGGCGTTTGCCCAGTGCCTTTAAACCTGGTTTATGTTTAAACTTTCTGCTTCTGGGCTTGTTTCTGTAGCTTTTCGCATAAATATTGGACTTATTCATTCGTGGCCATTGATTTTGCAATATTAAACTCCGATTTCAATCGGATGAAGATGAGACCATTACTCAAATGTTAGTTCATCATTATAATGTTATGAATTACAACACACATATGTCGACATTTGCCCTGTATGTGTTTGCATTGACGTACGGTATATTATAGTCGCATGGCATTCCAGTACGGTGTGGTATTATCAAACAAATCACCCCTTTTATAAAACATCATTTAAAAGATATTGCTACCAAAGAAACAATTTGAAACACAAAATGTTGCAATCCTTGTGCCATATTTGTAAAATGGTCATCCACTCATCAACGGTGATTGAAGTTTTCTCAAGACCTCTCGTGTCAAATTGCGTTTGATAAAAAAACGATTTAAACTAATGAAACATTAGAGAAGTTTGATCGATTTTCGCAGAAAAGGCGTTCCTCGTGATTTTAGAAATCAATACCGTTCACATTGCTCATGCCTACTCATACATATATGACTATGTTCGTACATCGGAATACATCCAGAATAATGACAACACGTTTTTGACTTCTGCAACGCACACATACCTTGATTCACATACAAGATGCGTTTTGTAAACTCTGAATATGAGAAAAATAACTTGGATATGTTTGATGTGATAGTTAAGTACGTACATATTCGAATTTTAGTGAATAATTGGGGTTACATTTATGACAAAAAAGTAAGAAATCGACACGTCAAATCGTTGCATTAGTTTAGTTTCATGCATTTTAATGGTGGATACATATGGAGAAATACCGAAAGTGAAAGTTCTAGAGTTTTTAGCGTAAAGCCGTAGTTTTATTACCCAGGCCCCAATTTCTCGAAACTTCTTAAGTCCATTATAACAGGATTAAGCTAATCTGACTATTTTTGTTGTTCTATAAAATGTGTTATATTTACTTCTTCAAGAACGTTTAGAAATTACGTAGGAATAATCTGTATGATTATCAGAATAAACCATTTTTCATTTATCAAAATCCATTTTCAGTATGTATTTTGGCTAATTGAAATAAGCGACTTAAGCCTGTTACGCTTAAGAAGTTTCGAGAAATTGGGGCCAGACGCTTCAACCGGAAAGGTAGGACGGTCATATGGGTGGCTAAATCCAATTCAAATGTAGTTCGTAAGAAACAAATAATGTATTAACTAACTGTCTACATATGCGATTAAATGAACATTTCTAAAACCACCACGAACACATTGTTTAACAATCAGCTATACTTAGTATTTTTAACATGATGCCTATTAATTAATATAAGAGTCGGAACTGTCAAATGTTAATCTTGGAGGCTAAATCCAATTTTTCGAACCAAAACTAGGCCATTACCATTGCGCTAAAATAAATTCAATTTAATTTTTTTATACTCCATTCGCAATTCTGTACTAAATGACACTAAACATCTATTTGATAAATAAATAGAATCATATTTTATTGCATATAAACTAGTTTACATTAACACATTCGAATGGAAATAGTTTAGCATTTTAATATACAAAAAAGGTTTGGGCACGTGTTTAGAAATCAAGAAATCGGCCTTCCTCATAAAATAATTAAAGAACGGTGTAAATTTGAAGTACATTTCGAATTCGATCTATAGTAGTACTGATATTTTTATTTCCGTTCATACTTGTTATTAAACCAAGTTAATTTTTATCTAATTTTCTACGACAATGTGCTTCTAAGTTTACTTAATGAAAGAACATTGATATACCGGAAATATATTACCAACAAGATAATTCGGAACTGTTGAACAGCTGCGGTCGTATTACAAAAAAATAATTCATACTGATGATTTTAATAGGAAATGATAAAAGAGGGTATTTCGTATTGAAATCCCTCGTACGTCATTTACTTGTATGCAAAACCATACTCGACATACACTACATGTAAAGTACAATCCACAGCGCAGTTTATTATGGTTCGTCGCGATTCCGTCCTCTTATGTCAGGTTTTTATTTCCAAGTCTAATTAAGCGAAAATACCTTTTATGGGTTTTCATTTAGTTCTTATGTCAAAGTTCAAATGGAAATAGAAAAAATATTATTCCTTATTTCGCAAATTCGTGAGATAATTGGTATCTAAAAATCGGACATCTTGCAATTAGCAGGGGATTTCATTTCTAATTGAGACTGTAGAATAGACACTCAAGATGATGCACCATGGATCCGAGTGTTTCTTAGCTCTTCAAGATACTGCCCTTAATTGCATTCCAGTACGTTTCAATCAATCTATTTGTTCTTGGAATGTTTAATATGCATGTATATTGTGTTAACATTGCTTCTCGTATTTATTTTATTCAAACACTTGCTTATACATTGCCACACATGCTAAAATAATGGACAAAATATATTGTTATTGCTTTTGTAGTCGATATGAGAAGCATTATTGTACCACATATATACGTAAAATACGCAATAATACATTTATCTATCATTTTGAAAGAAAACAGTTGACAGTGGTTGTGTAGTAATTCATTTTCTAAATCATAACTAACCATGTAAAAAATTAAAACAACTTTATTCTCACCATGACCATGCAGTTGCTGGCCATATATATTTACATTTATTATACACATATTAAATTTCCTTTCCATATTCAACTTCAAAAATGAAATTATGTATTGAAAAATTCGTATCACCATACTGTTGTTTTCTGATCCCGTATCATGTTAGCACGATGTTTCGTCAAGGAAATACTTTCGCGTCGCTTATATACCGTCACAAGTTTAAAAGGGACTTGTCCACTTTTGACACATTGCATCACCTACGGTAACCAGAAGCAGATAAATATCGAGTAACATGATATGCAAAGAAACATAAGGATGAGTACGAAGAACATTGTCTCAGTTGAGAACACTCCTGATCAATCTAAACAATTAAATATATTGAATTGTCAGCCCTCTGAACATTACTACTTACTTGTCTCTAAGGTAAGCTCTCTGAACATTACCACTTACTTGTCTCTAAAGTTAGCTCTCTGAACATTACCACTTACTTCTCTCTAAAGTCAGTCATCTGAATATATCCACTGACTTGTCTCTAAAGTCAGTCCTCTAAACATTACCACTTTCTTATCTTTAAAGTCAGCTCTCTGAACATAATACCACTAACTTCTCTCTAAAGTCAGTCCTCTGAAAATATCCACTGACTCGTCTCTAAAGTCAGTCATCTGAACATTACCATTGACTTATCTCTAAAGTCAGTGCTCTGAACATTACCACTGACTTGTCACTAAAGTCAGGCCATTACTTATACTTTTTTCATAAACCAAATGCCAAGTCTTACAAAACCAAAATACAACAATTTAAATTGAAACCTGATCTAAAAATGGAACAAATGTTTTCTTTTATGATTTTTGGTTAAATATGGAGATTTATAAGAATTTTATTTCAGTCTTACATTCTTATATTCTTAAACCTCCTTCTGACTATATCGTATAACAATTTCGTCGAATATTCTGATGTTATAATTGTTATCTTTCAAGGTATTATCATCCATCAGGTACATCTTGGCTTATGTAATATCAATACGAAATAAAAATTGAATGACCTCATTAAAGGAAACCATCGCAGCTAAAAAAACCCAAATAACTTAAATACCAAAGTAAATTGAATTTTCAAATTTCCATTAAAACTCCTAGATTAGCCAGACGCTATATACAGTGTGTGTATACCACGTGATAAATTGTGTCGCAAATGCTACGTCGGAAGGCAATACTTTTGCTTCCATTGAAAACTTTAAACAAAGGTAACTTCACCATTTCTTCACCATTTTAATGAAACATAGCGCAGTCAACGGCGCTGATGGACCCCGCTTTTGGTCTATTATCAGATTTTGAGAGTTAAATTTACCAAAACGATTCGAATAACCTTTTCACAATAAGGCCGTCTGACGGAGCATTGTCAAAACATTATTTTGAAACAGGTTTGTCAAAGTATCCCCAGCAATAGAACCGTTTATAGATGTCTCGGGCGGCAAGTTAATAAAAGGTGCCCGATGAATTGTTTTATATGTGATTAGTGATAGTTATATAAGTACTCACGAGTGTGCACTCCCACAGGTTAACAGCATTGACATAGAACAGATCTAACTTAATTTGAAAACTGCCGAACATTTCATTTTCTATTAAAGTGTAATTAACGCTTTTAGCCCATAAACGATTTTTTAAACGTTATAATACTGCTGATCTAATATGTTTTCAGCATACTTACATCACTGGTTCAAGACATGCAAGAAATGGCTCATTACACGACACAGATCACAACTTGTTAAATGGTCAATCTGTGGCAGTTCTGCATTAAAGATTTTTAAATTATTATGTTTTGTATATTTACTTTGCTACTCTATTCACTTTCATACACAGGGTGAATATCGTCTATATATGTAAGATATGTCAAATTTTATTTATTTTCTTTGCATCAATTGCTTTGAAAGATTTATAAAACTTGTTAATACGGTAGACGTCATCAAGAGAAACGATATAAGTGTATTAGGTATTTCCTTTTTTCACTAACATAGTATCAATTACTTGTCTGCTGCCAGAGAATGATTGCATTTAATAATTATGTTACTGAAGATGCCGAGACCTGGGTATGTCACACAAATAATGGAACGAAGAGATTTCTTTACAAACAAATTCAGCATCTAGACGTATTACTTTTGAGTACACATACTCTCGCTAAGAAATGACAATGATATAAATAAGAAAACACTCCTCGTCAAACACAATTCTAGAAAATATTCTCAGTACACTGTCACATAGCTAGCAAAGGATTTTTGTTTGTCAATGTTTATACGGTAGAGTTTTATCACATACTGTCTAAATTTCAAACAAAAAATTCGAAAGAATGTTTATTTGTTGGTAAAATCAAAATCAAAATACGAAATGCCAATACATGAAATTTATGCGAACACATTCTTATATTTCTTATCGCCTTTTTATATAATTCAACAGTGTATTGGTCGAATGCCGGGTTCTAAAATTGCAAACGGGTACTTGCGAAAATATCGAGTTATCACTCGACTTCTAGCGCAGAACATTACAAATATTAGAGTGATTGTGGAATAGCACTTCATTTTCCATTTAATATTGCGGTTACGTACAGTATTTATGTTATATGAAACACTAACGTGTGCCTTTTTGTGTGTAAGGTCACCTTTGTTTTGTTATATAAACGTTTAAGTAAATGAAATTGTTTGATTGTTTTGATAGTACAACTTTTTCTTTAAAAGATGTGTTGTTAATGTGAATAATTCCATCTTTAGTAAGCTTTATCCTCGTTTCAATCGAGATTGATTTAAATAAGGGTTAACAATTAACATGATTATAGCGATGAATCGGGAGAGCATGGTATCAGTTATATGTTTTAAACTTATCATGACGACTACCATAAGTCGTAGAACACGCCCGTTGAAATTATCCCGAATATCCAAAAATGAATATCCGATGCCCGTAAAGTTACGTTCGATTGGTTGATTAACGAAAATTGACCGAAAACAAAAACAACTGTTCATATACACTTTGTGCGAAGCGACTTGCAAGGTGTTTTTGAGTGTGTTTTTCTCCAAGTTACCATACATCGTCAGTGTCTTTTACCAAAAAAATAAAGAATTCAACATTATTTAGATTTGTTCAGATATTAATGGTAAAGCTTTAATTGTTTTTTTCTCCCGCTCTCGGAAAAACGTTATTTAAGTCGATGCTGTATTTACCTTTAAATCTCATATGTGTGTTGATCATTAAGCATTGACTGCTGTACGTAAGATATCGCGGCGAAAACCTGATCCATCATATTATATGTTTTTAATCGTTTTTTTTTCTGCAAATACTGTCTATATTCTAACTTATTTAAATAACATTGAAATTTAAGTTAAACTAAGATCAATTTTGATTTAACTCCGAACGTTGCTTACGTCATTGGTTTTCTAGTCGTCACCGTTAATACTCAATGAAACTAATTATAATTTTTGCGTTATTTGAAATCTACAGTTTTCGTAAGTCGTTTAATAAATTATGAGGTTAGGACGTATATATTCAGTTTTCATTCATAACACATAAACACGTCTTACCAGTATACTCTTCTCTTTATTCTTTATACAACTTATTCCTGATTGAAAGAAAATATCGTGCACATTTCTAAATCAAATTCGGAAACTCGATCCTGCATGGCTAGGTGTTGTGGCATAACACATGTCAGATAAAGCTTTGGGAAAGTGGCATTTTCAGAGAAAGAAGTGTAAACGCTGGCGTTCCACTTTGTTTCTGAAGTTGGCTCATAAGTTGATTTCTGTTTCTATGTGAATATTGTTTCTCTTAGTAGATTTTATTTAGTTTGTCATTTGCAGCAAGCAGGCAAGCTTTTTAAAACATTCACTATACGTTATTTTCCCCACGTATTAGCATTTCATCAGTTCATTGTTTTATATTACATTCAAGTTTATGAGAGGCACGTTTATACATGTGGCGTACACTTTTTACGTTGTTAGGGGTAATATACATTTTTGTAAATAGATACATTTATATTTTTGTAAAGTTGTCTATGAATATCATGTTCTAACTGTAAAACACCCTGATTTGGTCAGAGTACATTGATGCGCATAACCTGCGTAAACAACTACCGTACATTATCCAACATGGAGAAAAAATAACCTTTTCCGTTGCCAACATACACATTAGAATCAGAAGCAATCAATTTGATCGGGAAACCGGAAACTAACGTTTTATTTCGTTACGCCTAATTACGTTATAAAGAGGGCAACAATGAGCTTCGTTCAAAGCTAATATTTTATCGTTTGGTTCCATGAGCTTTATTTTCTTATTGTGTCAATTTCGTAACCTGGCGCAATGAACGAATCAAATCAAACATTTTCACGAACGACTGGGGTGTTATTTGGTTCTTTGGTACCTTGAAGAGCACTTGCCTTCTTGTTTTGAAGATGAATACCTGAAACAAAATATTGGGTTGAATATAGCATCCTTTCATAAGTAAACTTTCATTGCTTTGAATTTTAGGAAGAATTTGCTAATTCATGTTATCTTTAAAACCTTTTTTGGCCAACACGTGTTGACTGACTCCGAGTGTTTTGGCGGTGACTTAATTTTCTTCAAATGTTTATCGTTTTCAAATCATTTGGAAGGAGAGAATAGCATAATTATACAAGTCGCCTTTATTTTATTTTATAAGGCAGACTGTGTGTGATGTTTTTGATTTCTAACGATGACTGCATCGTATCTTTGAAAAGTATTTGCATTAGGTGCTCTGAATTGTTTCCCTCCGTCTGCATATAGAGTTGAGATCTCTAATCAAAGAAGTACTTTGGGTTTACCTTTTCGTTTTTTATTATTATTTGTTTTATTGATAAGTTTCCTCAAGTTAATGCATACTTTGATAAGATTTACCTTTTGCGTTTTATCTTTATTAAGGATTGTTGGGATAAGAGTGAGGTTTGTGCACATAAACTGGTTTAAACCCCCAGTAAATTTACATTTTACTGACCGTTCCAAGGCGGAACCTAATAATTCTTGATAAACATACCTATTATTGTTATACATATATAGTATTTATGCAATATGCTGTTTGTAGAGTTTTGTGCTGTTCTATGTTTCTTGTTTGTGATTTTGTGTTCTATGTCTTTGGCGTATGCCCATTGCCACTAAACCGGGTTTATGTTTAAACTTTTTGCAAGTTTCTGTAGCTTTTTGCATAAATATTAACTTCAATGAATACAGCTATGTATAGAGAGCGACCAAGAACAGGGAGTTATCCGGTTCTATATGGTCGAAGTCGAAGAGACATTAAATGGTATTTGAAAGTCGACGCCTTCTATCAATCAATGATAACAGCGTTTTTGATTGGATCTATCAGTTCCCAAGTATCCGGTATTAAGAAAACCCTTTTCGGATTCCGTTTTTGGAATGCCATTAGTGATAGACGTTAGCCTGGACATCTACTTCGTCAAGAATTATGTTCGCCTGAATTCGTTTGACATATTACCGCAAAAGGTATTGGCTATTTAACTAATAGCAAATAGTAACAAGTAACACGTTTAAAATTCATGAATTATACTTATTGCATAATTCTTCCTAAATCAGAACCCTGAAATGCATCTGGAATGCAAATATTGGACATATTCATTCATTTGCCTTTTATTTACAATATTAAACTCCGATGTCGTTCGCATAAAGATGAGACAATTAATCAAATGTATTTACATTAGTGCAAATGTAATGAATAACAACAAGCAGCTGTCGTCATTTGCCCTGTATTGTATGTATTGAGAATAAACGGTACGGTAGTCGCATGCATTCCAATACAGTGTGATATTATGAAACAATTTATCCCAAGTACAGCACATTGTTTTGAAAAAATATTACTACCAAAAAAGTATTTTTAAACACAAAATATTGCCATTCATTTAAAACGTAATGCACTCATAAATAGTGATTCAAGTATACTCAAGACCTCTTATGTCAAAATGCGTTTAATAATAGAACGATATTTAAAAATGATTCAAATGCATCATATAACTTTTGATAAGATAGCATTTACATTATGACCTTTATTACACACCTTTGAATGTTAAATGCTTTGCGCCTCTTAATGACTATGCAAGTTTACCTTCAAAAGTGATACTTTACTTTCTGATGACTTCGGATAATATCAGTATCATTATAACGCGTTTTCTTGAAACGTAAGAGAAGTTTCAACACACGATTGCTAATGCAATTGTATGCTTAGCAACTCGTTCATGTGGAATTTGCACTTGGTCTTAAAATCACACTCGAAAATCCTCTTTCTACGTTCGCGGGTAGGTTGACAGATAAGGTTGGATGACTTTCGCAGAAAAGGCGTTCCTCGTGATTTTAGACATCAATACCGTTCACATTGCTCATGACTACTCGTACCTATATGACTAAGTTCATATATTGTGAATACATCCAGAATAATGACAACACGTTTTTGACTTCTGCAACGCACACACTTATTGATAAAGTTACACTCAAAGGCTAAATTCACACATGCAAGATGCGTTTCGTACACTCTGAATAAAAGAAAAATAACTATAGATATGTATGATGTGATAGTTAAGTACGTACATATTCGGATTAAAATGAATTATTGAGGATACATTTATGACAAGAAAGTAAAAAAAGCGACACGTCAAAACGTTGCATTAGTTTATTTTCATGCATTTAATTGGTGGACACATTCTCAGCTAACTGTCTATATATACGGTTAAATGACCATTTCTTAAATCACCACGAACACGCATGTTTAACAATAAGCTAGAGTTATTATTAATCTAACATGCCGCCTATCAATAAATATAAGAGTGCCTTATCGGAACTGTCAAATGTCAACTTGGAGGCTTAAACCAATTTTTGAACCAAAACTAGACTATTACCATTGCGATAAAATAAATACAATTTTAAATGTAATACTCCATTCGCAAGTATGTACAAAATGTCACTAAACATCTATTTAATAAATAAATTGAATCATATTTGATTGCATATAAACTAGTTTACATTAACACATTCGAATACAAATATTTCAGCATTTATATATACAAAAAGGTTTTGCCACAAGTGTTTAGAAATTTCGGCCTGCCTCATAAAATAAAGAACGAGCGGCGTAACTTTGAAGTGCAGTTCGAATTCGATCTATAGAAGTACTGATATCTCTTTATTTCCGTTCATACTTGTTATTAAACCAAATTATTTTTTGTTTAGTTTTTTACGATAAATGTGCTTCTAAATATAGTAAATGAAAGAAACTGAAATACACTGGAACTGTTTTACCCACAAAATAATCGGATCAGTTGACCAGCTGCGGTATAACAAAAACCATTCATGATTATTTTAATAGGAAGTGATAAAAAAGTATTTCATATTGAAATCCCCATTACGCCATTCACTTATATGAAAAACCATAATTGACATACACTACTAATAAAGTACAATTCGCTGCGCAGTTTGTTATGGTTCGTCGCGATTCGGTCCTCTTATGTCAGATTTTTATTTTCAAATCTAATTAAGCGGAAATGCTATTTATGGGTTTTCATTTAGTTCTTATGTCAAAGTGTCAGACTGTTGATAGATGGGAATAGGAAAAAGTATTATTCCTTATTTCGCAAATTCCTGAGATAATTGTTATCTTAAAATCGTATATCTTGCAATTAGCACTTACGGGATTTCATTTCTAATTGAGACTGTAGAATAGACATATGCGATGACGCACCTTGGATCCGAGTGTTTCTTAGCTCTTCAAGATACTGCCCTTAATTGCAATTCAGTACGTTTCAATCAATCTATTTGTCCCTGGAAAGTTTGATATGCATGTATACTGTAATACTGTGTTGCCCTTGCTTCTCGTATTTATACAATACAAACACTTGCTTATAGGTTGTAACACATGCTAAAGAATGGACAAACTATATTGTTATTGCTTTTGTAGTCTATATGATCAGCACTCCTGTACCACGTATACGTAAAAAACGCAATAGAAGATTTATTTATTATTTTGAAAAAAAATTAATTCACAGTGGTAGTGTAGTAATTTATTATCTGAATCATAACTAACAATGTATAAATTGAAACAATTTTATTCTCAACTTTTATGACCATACAGATACTGGCCATATATATTTACATTTAGTATGCACATATTAATGTCCTTTTCCATATTCAACAGCAAAAATACAGCTACTTATTGAAAAATCCGTATCACCATACTGTTGTTTTCTGATCCCGTATCATGTTAGCACGATGTGTCGTCTAGGTACTACGCGTAGCTATTTTACCGTGACATATATTAAAGGGACAGCCTGTTTATTTTTGATACATAAACATCACCTATGACAATCAACAGCAGGTATATATCCAGTAACATGTTATCATATGTAAAGAAAGCTGAGAATGAGTACGCTGAACATTGTCTCAGCTGAGAACACTTCTGATAAATCTTTACAAGAATGCAAATGGCTTTGACATTACAAGACAAATGTAAACTGTGGTATAGGCTTCCGGTCCCAGCCCCTGACACAGGATTATGGATATACAGACATACCAATTAAATATACAATAAGCTTTTTTGTGATAAATATATTGACTTGTCTCTAAAGTCAGCCCTCTGAACATTACCACTTACTTCTCTCTAAATACAGTCTTCTGAACTTTACCACTGACTTATCTCTAAAGTCAGTTCTCTGAACGTTACCACTTGCTTGTCTCTAAAGTCAGTCCTCTGAACGTTACCATTGACTTATCTCTAAAGTCAGTTCTCTGAACATTACCACTTACTTCTTTCTTAAGTCAGTCCTCTGAACATTACCACTGACTTGTCTCTAAAGTCAGCTCTCTGAACATGACCACTTACTTCTCTCTAAATACAGCCTTCTGGACTTTACCACTGACATATCTCTAAAGTCAGCTCTCTGAACATTACCACTTTCTTGTCTCTAAAGTCAGTTATCTGTACATTACCACTTACTTCTTTCTTAAGTCAGCACTCTTAACATTACCACTTACTTCTCTCTAAAGTCAGTCCTCTGAAAATTACCACTGACTTGTCTCTCAAGTCAAGTCTTTACTCATACTATATTTATATACAAAATGCCAAGTCTTAAAAAACCTCAAATACAACAATTTGAATTAAAATCTGATTTAAAAATGGAACAAACAAATTGTTTTCTTTCATGCTTTTCGGTTAAATATGGATATTCATAACAATTTCATTTCAGTCTTTATTTTCATATACCACCTTCCGACTATATCTTATTATAATTTCGTCGAACATTTTAATGCAACTGTAAAAGTGTTATCTTGCAAGTATTTTCATCCATCATTTACATCTTGGCTGACGTAATATCAATTCAAAATAAAAAATGAATTCCTTCATCTAACGGGAAACCATTACAGCTAAAGAACGAATGACCTGTATACAAAAGTAAATTGAATTTCTAATGTCCATTACAATTCCTAGATTTGTCAGACGCTATATATGAAAAACCTTTGATACAAGACAACAAGCGCAGTAATAAGAAAGCAAAACCCTTGTTAAGAGATACAAGGCGAGCGTCCTAAAGACAGTGAACGGCAGACATCAATTTTAAATCTTGTGATACTTTGAGCCCCCATTTATTATTTGTTCTATCATTTTGTCCTGGGAGTATTCCATTCTAAGTGAATTTAACACAATTCTGGAAGCGTTTCATGTCCAGTAATCCAATAACAATGTCCAATTTTACGAACGTCTACGTACGGCAAGTTAATAAGAGGTGCCCGATGAATTGTTTTGTATGTGATAGTTATATAAGTACGCATGGGTGTGCACGTACGTTACACTACTACAATCGGATCGTTGTCAACTGTGATTTATAATCTGCACTTTCACAGGTCGACAGCTTTGAAATTTTGTTTTTTCTCTGGATCAGAAGATTTTTGCATCGTCTCCTTCTAAGATGGCTTAGAATAGAACAGATCTAACTTAAATTGAAAACTGCCGGAAATTTAATTTTCTATTAAAGTGTAAGTAACGCTTTTAGCCATAACACATGAATTTGTAACGTAAAATGCTGCTGATCTCATATGTTGCGAACATACTTATATCACTTGTTTTTAGACATCTTTGCCAAAATTGGCTCATTATACGACAAAAATAGCAACTTGTTAAAACGGTCAATCATTGACAGTGCTGCTTCAAAGATTTTTAAAAGATCATTTTGTGCATATTTACTGTTCTATTCTTACATGGATACGTTGAACATCGAATAAGACAGGATATGTCATATTTAAATTATTTTCTTTATAGCAAATTATTTTGTTATGATTTATATAACTTGCTTTTACGATAAAGGTTATGGAGAGAAAATACATTATTTTGCAGAGGTATCTCCTACCTTCGCTGACATACTTGTCTGATGCCAAAGAATTTAATAATTCCTGTTACCGGAGATGCCGATACATATGTTTGTCAGACAAATAATAGGACGGAGAGTTTTTTCCACAAAGAAATTCAACATCTTGACAAGACGTTTTACTTTTATATACAAATACCACCACTAAGAGATGACAATGATATAAATCAGAAAACACTATTACTCCTCTTCAAATGAAGGTCTCAGTACATTGTCACATAGCTGGTTATGGATTCTTGCTTGTCAATGTCGTTTATACAATAGAGTTGTTGTCTCGATGTCAATCTAGAACCGTAAAATAGTCAACAATTAGTTATCACATGAAATTATCTTTTGCTTTTTAAGAAGATGTGTAGTTGGCTTTTTTCAATATCTGTTATTAATTGTCACTGTTCAGAATGTTACGACTGAAATAGAACCCACTGTTCCATAAATTGGTAATTTCGCACATCCGTTTAATTAAGACTGTAGAATGTTACTGCATCAATTTTTCTGAATCAATTATCAAAACTCTTTGTTCGATTATCCCAAGAATGCTTTTTCACTAAAGTCCTTCTTTGTTTAAATGTCGCGATCCCAGTTGTTACTTACGGCACTGATGAAGACATAATTTAGATGCGAGTTCATCAATTCTAAGCCGATGCAAATAAATCAATGTGTAAACTGTCTGAACGAAACCTACTGACAAATTACTTTTCAAAATAAAATTGATGAAGTTAAATTTGTTCTACATCACAGCATTGACTGACTATTTAAATAAAGGCGCCATCGTTACAACCATATTGCCTGGACAACGATACTCGTACGCGCCTGAAGGTTAGATATCAAACAAAAAATACGAAAAAAATGTTCATTTGCTGTTTAGATCAAAATCAAAATACGAAATACTGATACATAAAATTTATTCGAAAACTATTCTTATATTTTTATCGCCGTTTTGTAAAATTGAACGTTGTATTGTGCGGAAACCGGCTTCTTACATTGCAACCAGGTACTTTCCAAAATAAATCCTGCTCGCGGTTATAAGTCCATTCCTATCGCAGAACATTCCGAATATTAGAGTTATTATGGAATAGTACTTCATTTTCTTAATTTTAACATTGCGGTTACCTATAGTATTTATTTATATATGAAACAAGAACCTGTACCTTTTCGTGTGAAAGGTCATCTTTGTTTTGTTTCACAAACATTCATATTAGTTTCAAGTATGTATTAGATTTAGCCTGACCCTTTTTTCTCGAATAGTCTGAAATGTTATACCCACCATTTTTGTTATGGTATAATTCGTACAATTTCTCGCATATTGGAGACTTCAGTTAATTCATGTTTATGATACTCGCGATTAATCGGGAGAACATGGTCACATTTATTTGTTTTTTATGCTGACGACTACCATAAGTCGTAGAACAATCATGTACATTGTAATTATCCCGATTATCTAAGAAGGTGTATGCCCGTAAGAATACGTTCGATTGGTTCGATTTAGACGAACAAAATTGACCAAAAAACAAAAACATTTGCTTTGTTTTTATATTTGTTTCAATCTTTGAAAATCACAACTTCACGACAACAGTGAGTTTGCATTGACTATTACTCTAATTAATACCGCTGACTTGTTTCTAAAGTTAGCTTTTCACTGACAAATTTCAACTGGTTATTAACAAGATATGCAAGGCGTTTTCACTTTTGCCAGGTGTTTTTGAGTTTTAGTTCAGTTACCATGCTTGAAAAGTGTTGTTTGTTTCCAAATATTCAATTGATCCCACATTGTTTTAGATTTGTTAAGGTAAAGCTATAGTTTGGGTTTCTACCGCTCTCAGAAAGCATCATTTTAGTTGTTGCTGTATTAACTTTTAAATCCCATAGGCCGCAGTATGCCTGTTGATTATTAAGCATTGATTGTTATACGGGAGGTGTCTTGGCAAAAAATAGCTGCGTCATTATATCGTTTATACTGCAAATACCATTTATATTATGACTGATATAAATAACTTGATATTTAACTTAAACTATATTTTTAAAATTTAACTCCGAACTATAGTTGCCTCTTAATCATTGTTTACTTGAATTGTTTGTACACATTTATTTATATAAATGACATAATATGTTTAAATAAATTATTATTCTTATTTGGTATTACACTGTTCATTATTATGATTTATCTATATAAGAAGGTATATGACTTTTATCCTACTCATGACTTCAACGAACGGTACATTGCTTGCTGTGGTTTGCTTAACAGACACTTTTAAATTGTTAATGAGATGAAATCCAAACAAGCTCATAATGTATGAAACACAAATAAGTTTTAATTTTAAAAAAAATTGTCAATGCAATTACTTATAACTGAATGAAGGATGGTGTACACAGATTATTCTGGGTGTGAATTGTAAATCAAGGAATAAATCCGAAAAAAAACACAGATAATATAATGACAGTGGTAAATGCATAAATGTCTTTAGAACTAATAAATTTAATTCTTTGCGGTTAAATGGAGTCCAGAGCTCAGGAACTCACGCACACTTTATAGTGGCTTTAACCTGGCTCCGTTTCTACAGACGTAATACCTGTTCACTTTATGGCATGGAAATGTTATTGGTTTTGTTACCAATTCAAAATATAGGTTGTAAAGACATACATAAATTATAAGGCATTATTATTTGAAAATAAGCGAACATGTAATGTAAAAAGTTTAACGCAGCACAGTGTTTACTGTTACAACAAGGAAATGTCTTTATCAATAAGAATAAAATTCCATTATTATTAGCATAACTGTTGGTGGAACGTATTTCCTTTATAATCATTTTAGTCAGCGATGCCAATGATATTAACTAGAACTTAAAGAGACTCGTTCAAGTTTCTATAATATAATAATTTTGTGTTGAATGTACACACAATTCTTGCTATAATGATAAAGCCACATCGAAACTTTAAATTAGAGCTTTTCTGTTAAACATTATTTTAAGAAATGACTGAAAATGCTGTAATTTGCCGAAAAGTATTAGTAAATTATTGAATTTAGTATGGTCTTTGCCTGAATTTATAATTCTATTTAAATGATTAAATGCAAGTTGCTTTTTGTGTTTGTTTATATCAAAAACTTAAACATTTCAAATTATAACAAAGTTTGATACAAGTCTATGCCATATAAAGTATGTTAGTAAGTCTATAGAAACGAAAACAATACTAGTTACTGTGTAAAACTGTCTGACGCTTCTATGAAGTGATGCATTTAGTAGCAATACTGTGGTAAAACAACTGCATGTAAACACTTCTATTAAGTGGCAAATTTAGTAGTCAAAAAGAGAAAACCGCTCGTGGGTCGCTGGTTGAAATTAATTTTGGATACAAAACAACTTTCTTTATTTAACCCGAGGTTAAGCAGACACATTAATTCTCTCAGTTTTTTGATGATTCTCTAGGTGCCACTCTGTTCCAATAGCTTCTTGTTGTCTCGTCGGCTCCAATGATTTTAATCTGAGGTGTTGCAATTGTCTCGATATGATCTCTCTTTAAAGTACGTACAACTTAATGTATCCTTAAAGTAGTATACATGAAGAAACCCTTTGTACAATACAACGAAACCTAGAGGTCAATGTTTCGAATATAAATCTTGTTAGGAGAGATAGGGTAATCTTCCTTACTTTTGAAACCTGGCGGCTTTACAATTTTTTGGGTTGCCTTTGTGTTTTTTTTTTAAATTATATTTCGTAATAATATTTACCAACAAAGGATCTATAATTATCATAAAGGACCATTCTAATGTGGTCATTGTGTGCACTGTCACTATATCCCTTCTTTTATTTGAGTTGTGTTCAAGAGTTGCAATCCCATTCATTCAGATGTTGCTTACGGGACTAATCAAATCAGACATATGATATCAGTTCACCGATTTCCAGTTGAGACAAATAAATCATTGTGGTTACTGTTTGAACGAAACCTAATGACATGTTGCTTATCGAAATGAATCTCATATACTTATTTCACATCATTTTGTTGACAGAATATTTAAATATTTATATACCATTGGTGCACCAATACTGTCTCCCCGGGGCAACGGTAATTTATTGTCATACGCGCGACTGAAACCTAATATCAAACAAAAAAGACGACAAATCATCATTTGTTTGTTTACGTGAAATCAAAAGACGACGCACCGAATAAAAGAGAAAAAAGGAAATTATTATTGTATTTTTGTTGCCTTATTTTCATTGTTGTTACGTTTAGTATATATTGAATACACTTGATATGTAATGTTGTTTTGTTTCTTAAACGTTTATATAAGTTTCAAGTTTGTATTAGATTAAGCCTGACCCTTATTTGTCGAATAATCTGAAAGTCTCACAAGCGCGTCAAGCTAAGCTCACAATTTTTTTATGGTATAATTTGAGCATTATTCTCATTTTGGAGAGGTCAGACATTCATATGCATGATACTCGCGATGAATCGGTAAAACATGCTGACTTTTACATAATTGAATCATATACTGACGTCTATCATAAGGTTTAGTCATGTTCATGAAAATTATCTAGGTTATCCAAGAATGCCTATCCGATGCCCGTAAGATAACGTTCGACTGGCTTGATGAACCAACATGGACAAAAAACAACAACAATTACATTTAATACTTTATTCAAGCTATAAAAATCACCGATTCACGGAATAAAATGAGTTTGCATAGATTATATTACTCTGAGCAATACCTCTAACTTTTCTCTATAGTCAGCTATTTACTGACTAGTTTTAAGAGGTTATAAACAATAAACAAATTGTGCAAGGCATTTACCACGTGATTTTGAGCTTTATTCCAGTTACCATACGTGGTAAATGTTTTTTTTTCCAAATTCAAAGGATTCAACTATTTTTAGAATTGCATTATTCAAGGAAAAGCTATCATTGATTTTTTCCCCGCTCTCAGAAAGCATTACTTCAGTTTTTCCTGTTTTTACTTAATCTATCTATTTCACTCCCTTGAGCCTCAGTTTGTCCGATACATCATATACCGAAAATTAGCTGCGTCAGTAAAGATAATTAGGGTTCGTTTATACCGCAGATACCGTCTATGTTATTACGGATATTTGTAAAATTGAAATTTAACTTAATAAACTAAAATTAATTTTCATTTAAATCCGAACATTAGCTGCTTCCTAAACTTGGTTCTCTTGAATTGTTTAAACATATTATGCTTTTATTTGATATATGCTTTGATATATTTTACTAAATGTTACACTGTCCATTATCGTGTTCTATCTATATAAAAAGGGATTAAAAGTTGATGTTCATCTTACACATTACTTCAAAATGCATTGGCTGGAATCGAAACAAGTTCATAAACTATGAAACAACAATATAATTTCATTTTAAGAGAAAGTGTTTAAGCAAAAACTGAATGTAGAATGGTTTAAACAGTTCATTATCAACTTCTTTTTCTAAACGGCAAATGGTTGTTTAATCAGAATTGTATTCCTCCGTCTGCAGATAGAGTTTGGATCTCTTATCGTTGAAGTACTTGGGGTTTACCTATAAGTTTATTATTATTTGTTTTATTAATAAGTTTCCTAAAGTTAATGCATACTTTGATAAGATTTACCTTTTACGTTGTTTTCCTTATTAAGGATTGTTGGGATTAGAGCGAGGATTGTGCACGTTAACTGGTTTAAACCCCAAGTAAATTTACATTTTACTGACCGTTCCAAGGCGGTTCCTAACAATCCTTGATAAACACACCTTGCGTTTTTTTTTATTGTTAGTATATATGTACAGAGTTGTTTGTGGAGTTTTGTGCTCTTGTTCCATGTTTCTGTTTTGTGATTGTTTTTGTGTTCTATTTCTTTGGCTTTTACCCTGTGCCATTGAACGGGGTAAATGTTTCCTCAGGTTAATGCATACGTTGATAAGATTTACAATTTACCTTTTTACTTTATTTATGATTGTTTGGATAAGAGTGAGATTGTGCACACAAACTGTTTTAAACCCCCAGAAAACTCACATTTCACTAACCGTTCTAAGGTGGTATCTAACAATCATTAATAAACAAAACTAGATTTTTATATAAAGTATGTATGAACTGTGCTGTTTGTGGAGTTTTGTACTGTTCTTCCATGTTTCTTGTTTGTGATTTTTTGATTTTATGTTTTATGTCTTCTTTTCACGAGTAGCTATGCCTGTCTATGACACTCGTGAAATAAAATTGATCTTACACTGAAAGAAATAAATTTTCTGTTTATTTTACGCTTATTTTCGGAGTTTTATTAGTATTTCAATTTATTTTCATCATTACCAACATTTTTTAAAAGGGTGTTATTACGCCGCTACTCGTGGGATGCCCCTCACACAAATTGTATATATACATAGCGGATAATTATTAGATATAAAATATTTTTCCTAGTTTTAGAGTGTGTTTAATGATACAGTCATCTTACTGTCAGAGACCAGTCTGTTTTGCTTGAAGACAGGTCGATTTCCAGGTAATGATGAGGACCACGTTAGTTTGTTGACAAATTTGAGGCGTTTGTGGGGTTAAAAAATCAGTAAATCTGTAAATTGTTATGTGAATTTTCCGAGAAGTTCGTACTACAACGACAAACATTTCGAAAAACATATTTCATTTATGTTCGAACAGTTGCTTTCGTCTGTAATTCATTTGGTGTGAAAGCAAATGTTCTTACATTCAGCTTCAATACCAAGAAAACGTTTGAAAATATTAACCATAAACATTTTTCTCTAGTGCAATGTAAGTTGTTAATTTTCAAATATATCTTTATTTAAACTTATGTAACATTTCTTTAAATTTTAAATATTATATTTGCCAACATTTTCTGCTACCGAAAGTGAAGTTTTCTGTTTTGATCCATGGGAAGTAACTACAATGGATTTTAAAAAGTAGTTCTAATTGTTGATATTTTTACTGTTGTTATTTCACTGATAAAACTCCATAGTTCATCGAAAAGCATGACAGAAATGTTGTTTTTTTCTATAGGTTTTTGGGTCTTTAAAAACCAAGGCTTAATATATAACAATAATTCTTTTTTTTCTAATAAATGATTTTTGGTAATCCCTCGAAGTGAATATATGGCCGTATAATTTCAAAAGGAAATGATTATTTGTGTAAAAGTGTTTTTTTATTTATAAATTTCTGCTCTTAAATTGTGGTCATCTACTTTAGTTACGGGAAAAAAACTGCATCATCTAACTCTGTACATTCTCATATTTCTTTGTCGAGTTATTTTTCATTGTTATTTCCCCTAAGGTCAGAGTCCTTATGGTATTATTTGTATAAGATGATATTTTAAAATAATTGTACAGCTCTAAGACAATGGCATATTTGTTAGTATGAGGACGTTGTGTATACCGGTTCATTACTATTTCAAGAACTCTGCTGGTTTAGAATGACTTAGATATTTCAACGTTTCTTTTTCCTTCACATTACATATATTTGTATGCATGTTTTTAATTTAATTTTAATAATATTTTGTTGCAATGCATTCAAAACGTTAATTAGCACAGGTTTTATTACAAACACATTTATTGTAAGCCTTCTTGAAATCAGCTCTTGCATAAGAGCATTATGCACTAAACTACAGCATTTCATCGTGTGAGATATTTTTCTACAGTGTTTCATTCTGGTGAAAGCCTGCATCTCGAGAAAAGACGATGTCAAAGCGACAATTGGCTTTTATGAAAGGTGTTTGAACGTAATTGATTCGGAAACAATATATCTGTTCAAGAATGATGGCCAAACCCCGCCGGCACTGACAGGCAACAAAATCCCACAAGACTACATACTGAGACGCATTAACAATGTTATTGATTGGTCGAATAAACGTACTAGATTTCATTGTTGGATGGAAACAGTGAAGGGTCGGATAAGTCACAACCAATTATATTGCGTTTCTCGGGAGTGTTCATGGTCAGTAGAAAAAGGAAATATTATAGGCTTCGACACAATTAATTGTCACTCTACTCAATTGTATCCGAATAGTGTTTACTGGAGCTATTGTTTATTTATATAATAATGAAAAGTGGCATGCAAGTATTAAATACAAACCATGCATTATTGATTATTGTCAGTGACATACATACTACACACAAAGACAAACATGAATCAATGTACCCAAAAGTAAGAAATTGCATAATAATAGATATAAAATAAATTTGATATTCACTCAAACATGCCCATCATTTTGTGTATAAAACTCATTGTAGTCTAGTTAATAACAACTCTTGGTGGTCAAATGGTATTATAAATGTTTTAGAACTAATAAACGAAAGTATTTAAGGCTGAATGGAGTCTAAAGTGATTTTTTGTAGTACTGTTCAATGTTTTTGGCGTTTACCCAGTGCCATTAAACCGGGTTTATGTTTAAACTTTTGGCTACTGAGCTTATTTCTGTAGTTTTACACATAAGTGTTGGTAAGGTTATTGTTTGTATTACACATTAAAGTATACTTGTAAAGAAATAGTAACACCCATTATTATTTGGAAATAAGCGGAAAAGTATATAGTTCAACACAGCTCAGCATTTTGTTTTAAAATAAGGAAATATCTTTACCAGTAAAAATAAAATGCCATCAATATTATCATATCTGTTCCCTTGTGATAAATATTTCCTCTGGAATCATTTCAGTCAGCGATGCCAATGAAATTAACTAAAACAATAAACATATTTTCGTGTTAAATGTACACAAAATTCTTGCTACAACGACAAAAACGTCTTCGAAAATTCCAATTAGACCTTTTTGATAAACATTATCGAAAAAATGACAGCAAATAATGTTTTACCTTAACTAATTAATTACAATATTGGAAATTAACATAATTTTGTCTGAATAACTCAAATTCTATTCAAAAGAAAGTTTCATACACCAGTCAATTGTAACTTCAGCCTCTCCCCCCCGCCCCGGCAGGGCCGGGGGGTAAACCATGAATAGCGGGGGAAATGGGTCGTGTTTTACATTCCAGTGACGAGTGAATACTGTTTTTCTTGTATTCGCGCCAAAAATACGGGGAAAGGGCCTTACCTATGTCCTCGGGATGCGGCGAGCGGGATTTTACCAACAGTTTGTCCCCGCAGGTCGGGGATTTTACCTAGGATTGGCTGGACCGAAAGTTAAAGTCTCCGCTATTCCCCGGACCCGGTGGCGCGGTTACAATTGACTAATGCATAAAACAGTCAGTGCCATCTAAAGTATATAGATAAGTGAGTCACTTATAGAAAAATGTTAGAAAGAAAAATGTTAAGTTACTGTGGTAAAACAACTGCATGTAAACACTTCTATTAAGTGGCAAATTTAGTAGTCAAAAAGAGAAAACCGCTCGAGGGTCGCTGGTTGAATTTAATTTTGGATACAAAACAATTTTCTTTATTTAACCCGAGGTTAAGCAGACACATTAATTCTCTCAGTTTTTGATGATTCTCCCGCTGCCACTCTTGTTCCAGAAGCTTCTTGTTGTCTCGTCAGCTCCAATAACTTTAATCTGAGGTGTTGCAAGTGTCTGGATATGATAACTCTTCAAAGAACGTTCAACTTAATGTAACCTTAAAGTGGCATACATGACGAAACCATTTATAAAATACAACGAAAACTACAGGGACAAGCTCAGCAGTCAAACATGCATCCTCACTGGTTTTAAAATACGGTATCGCATTGAGTTTGATAAGAATATTTACCAAACATCCTAAATATCTAAGTACCTATAATTAGCATAAAGGACAAACTAATGATGTGGTAGGTCCAATCTGTGATGGGGCATGTCTCTTCTATTCCTGAGACTGGTATTTGCAACTCTTGACCTGTCCCACTAGGTACAACGCAAGTAGGTCTAATGTGCTTCACTTTCTTTGAATCATATGAAACAGACGATCATTCAAAGTGCACAGAATTAGTTATGTTTTCATTGTTTACACGTACAGTACACATTCAGGTAACACTTCACATGTCTTTAGAATAAATATATGCTGTAATTTACTAAAAGCCTTTTTAACCTCTTCAAAGTACGAATCGTATGGCATGTCATTGTTTGACAGGACATAACAAGGGTTATTACTAGGTTAACTAGGTTCAACGTACACCATGCAGCAATAATAAGAGCCGTGTTGATTGGATTAATCATGTCAAATCATTCAGGCACACCAAAGTTTCCGCTGATATTTCTTTTCCTCTAGTGCAATCAGTTGCAGCCTATCATAATTCCCGGACATAAATTGCCTTTAATTGAGTTCTCCTAGATAAGCTCTAAAACAATTATGAAAAGCGAATGGCATCTTTCAAACCGGTTTTTTAGTGTTTGCCCTACATATTTAACCTATCAGGGGCGCTATAATTTTAAAAATTTAAAAGTTTCTAATTTTTGAAGAATCGCTACTAATATCTTGCAGATGACTCTTCATGATTAAGAAAATTGCTATAAATGTGCATGCGCATATAGCCATGCCGACTGTTTGCATGTACAAAGGCGCATTTTCAGTCTCAACGGTGATTTAAATGACGTCACAATATCTTACGCGATCTTTAGGTCGTAAGTGATTGACAGGTCTTTGACAGGCGCACAGGTTTATTCTAAACCGATGCGATTCGGAAGGGGCTAACCCTCAGTCGGTTAAAGTTCGTGAATAAGAGAGCACATAAAACAACTTAAATAACTCCAAACTTTACATAAAAGAAATTAAATTTTAAACCCCACCAAGTCAATTTGGAACGTTGATCGTTGATATCTTAATGGGGACGGTTTTATCTTGAATAAAATATCTAAATAAAAACTCTCGTTTGAAAAAGTTTTAAGATACGTATACATCGAACATAATTTAAATGTGCTATGTTTAAAAGTAATTTGTGTCTCTAACCGCATACATTTCTACTTTATGATAACTTTCGAAAGCGAAAATACTTCAAACGGAAATAATATCCATAGCGAATAATCCGATATTAACCTGAGCTTAAATCTAAACGAACAGCCTAACAGTCTACGGCGGCATTTTCAATTTACCACCACTATTTATCTTCATATATTGTCATATTTAGAAAGAAATTCAGACACCTTTTTAACGGTCTTATAAAACATATATTGTAGATGATATATTATAAAAGAAAAGTACGATTTAAAAAAACTTTGGTCAATTAATTTCAGTCCCTTCAATTATTACTCGAGTGTTTAATTAATTGACGTTTGTCCTTCACTGCAAACGTAATGAATTACGGGAAACGATAGTAGTCATTCACCCCTAATGTTTCTGTTAAGTGCATTAAGAACATTTGCTCGCGCTGTAAGTTATATTAATACTCATACTTAAACTACGATTGATCATTTTTATAGCACATTATCTTGAAATTATCGACAAAGTTGCTACCTAACAAATCTTTTTAATACTAGACGTTTTAATGGCACCCAGCAATAGTTCCTTCAATAATAATGGGTGGTTGAATGTTATATGCATGATAAATTATATAAGTTTTAACTTAAGAGCCGATTCATCATTTAGCTTTTTGCAAAAGTGGCACTTTTTGCAACTGTTATTCTGTTTGAGGTAAGTTTTTCGCTTAGACTGTCGTAGCACAAATCGCTAAATGAATTTATGAATGAAAAAAAACGTGAGAAAAAACATATTTTGTCTTGATCATTGATTGTAAAATAAATATAGTTAAAACTAAATTTTCGAGTGTAGTTTTTTTGTTGAATAATTATATAATATAAAATGATAATGATCAATGATTTTTAGTATGTTAGGTAACCAATACGATATAATGTTATCAATATGTCAGACTGCCTAAAACTGAATATTTATTGTTATGTAGTTTGATTATTTTTGGTATCCTTTAATGATACGTTTCTTAGTCAGTTAAAAAAAGAATCTGATTTAGTATTAAGTTTGACATTAAATAGAATGTTTTTGTCAGTGTAAAATACTCACTTGTATACATGTATACAAAACATACAGCATAGCTTTATGGTCGTTTTTCTCTCTCATCCCTACCTTGTTTCTCCAGAATTTGGATGATATAACATAATAAACAGCTTGTCATGATACATGTTGGTGAGTAAATATTGGAAACGATATCATATCACAAGACATGTACCGTGTCTTGCGAACTGTAATGGCTAAATGACTTCTTAGGTTTCGATTAACATACCTAGTTTCTTATATATAGTATGTATGCACTGTGCTGCTTGTGGAGTTTTGTGCTGTTCTTTGATGTTTCTTGTTTGTGATTTTATGTTATATGTCTTTGGCGTTTACGCAGTGCCATTAAACCGGGTTTATGTTTAAACCTTTTGCTACTAGGCTTGTTTCTGTAGCTTTTCGCATAAATATTACTTTAAGTGACTGTTGTGAAAAACCTAAAACTCGGTCGGAAAAGAATACGCATAACATCATTGGAATAAAGGAAATTGAAACGTTCTGCAGTAAAGGAATTCAAACATTCAACCAGCGTATTTTGTAATGTGCTATTGGAAAAATCACCTTTCATTAACTGAAGCCAAGTTCAATCATTAAACAACGGTCACTAGAGTCATCTAGTTCCACTGCTTTAGTCTTTGGAGAAAACAAATCGTCTACTGTATAGACAGTGATATATAAGATTAGACTTTGTAATACCATGCAAAGTATCCAATAGATATCAATAGAGATGTGATGCTGCTATAAATTGGATCTTACGAATGTTCACGAGGCACAGTTACGCTAGCCCTCTGGAGCAGTCATGTAATATTGTTGCAGTAGCTTGGGAACAGCGGTGTCCGATGTCATAATCATACACTATTGCAGTTATTTGCGTCTAGGTACAATATAATACTACTTCGTTTCGGTTGTGGAAAATGGCTCTTCCATGCGGAAAAACACCAATCACTTTGATATGGTGCATCTTGGAGTGTTTGTTTTTTACTGGAATTTTGAATGGCTGGATAACATTACAACAAATTCTTACTGAAGAAGGATACTATTTTGATAAATGCAATGCTAGTTTGTTTCCTTCCGAACTGCTAGAAAAGCGACATTTGGAACATGCGGAAACCGCTGACATTAAGGAAGGCCTCGATAATCCGTTTGTGCACATACAACATGGTGTAAAATGGAAATGTTTCTACAAGAGGGTCATCAAAATTATGACAATTTCAGAATATGACAAATACATGCAATCAACCCATCCTTCAATACCTACTGAAGACCATACTGCGGTGGAGGGTCTGCCAGGAAATGCAACGAAATTGAGCGGGACGAAGTTGTCTTGCAATGAACAACAAGACGCCCTGGAGTTTGTGATGTCACTCATTGTTATAATAAGGAACATTTTGATGTTTCCCCTTGGGGTGTTTTTGGACCGCTATGGCACAAGCAGGACAAGGCTAATATCAATGTAAGTATTGATGTCACCAGTCTATTTCTTTCTCGAATATTTCGATCAAAATAACATAGAACATGTATGGATCCTTTATCTAACGTCTGGGGTCTTGGTACCGTTTTCATAAAATATTAATGAAGCAAAAAAATTGTACATACTATTGAACTCTAGCAGTTTCGCAGTCATATTACAAATGCAAGTATTTGATTCAGTTGATGGCAACAAGGAAGTATAAGTCGAGCAAATACCGTATTCAAATTTAATCATCATTTCATATACCAAAACACAGCACATTTGTTAAAATTATATATAAGGTATGACACCAATTGGCCAAACTGACAAGAAATGTTTTTTAAAGCAACCACACTGTAATGCGAATGCAAGTATCTATAGTTTTATTTAAAAGAAACATAACAACATCCAACATAATTCAACGTAAAATGAATTCTTACCTTCGTAGTTATTGTTACTCATGAAAATATCGTGCAGTTAACTTGTTGCTGCAATGGAACTGATCAAACTATGTCTAATAAACGGCACCAAAGATAGTCCAGACAACAAAATAAAAAAGCGAGCGTTGCATTATTTCAATTTGTACTTAATTCAAAGTCACAAAATTATGATTTTTTTCACCTTATTTTAGGCTCGGAAACGGTATTTTTCATTCATAATACTTGATTTCATCACTACAAACGGGTTGCTTGCATTTGTATTCAATTCGGGTGTATGTTTTTTAAACATCCAAAATATCCTATTTCTTGTTTTTGGTAGCCTAGTGATAAAATATTAATCAAGTTTACGTATAAAGGAGATACCCGCTAGTGGTGTGCATAATTTATATCTCAGTCATACATTGACTTTGAATGCGGCGTATGCACTCTCAAACAAAACCAACCTTAACGACAACATTTTCTTGTAGCTTGTATCTTCTATATTCGAATTGTGTTTTTAAGCTTTGTGCACTTCCCTGTATGGAAACGGTGCTCATATCGAAATATCGTATACGGTAATTATCGACTGATGAATGTTATGAAAAAGAAAGTAAAAAGGGGTTATGCGTTTGGCCATAAATCGTCTGTGCGAAGCTTTATTAGACACTAATATGACCGCCTTTTAAGAGTGTCTTCTACTGATTTGTTTTCTGCAAATACGTTTCATTATGGCCATATTAATACAATATAAACCGCATGGGCCTTTTACATTCCGGCTAACAGATTGGCCCTTATGCACTGATTGATAACTACGCAGTCATATTCCAGAAGCTTTATTAACATGAAATATGAGCGACTTACGGGAATTACTTTTATCCAGAACAATCTCTTAAACAGTACGTTAAGGTGTATTGAGATAAGATTATTATATTTCCATTACTGATGTTGCGAGCCGACCTTTTTAAACACAACATGTCATGAATATATCTGATGTAAAAGTATAAAAGCCATAACCAACATTTACCGGATGTACCTGCTGACTGACCGGATGTCTGTTAATGGTTAAGTTCCGATATTTTGTGAAATTTCACAAAATATATTTGTGCCGCATTACTCACACGGTGCCAGTATACACAACAAACTTTAGTATTGCAGACAGAATAAATCATGCTACGATTGTTATCCCTGAAGAGTTATGGAATGTGACACACCGTGTATGTTCCATTGTTATCCCTGAAGAGTTATGGAATGTGACACACCGTGTATGTTCACTGTAGAGTTATGGAATGTGACACACCGTGTATGTTCCCTGAAGAGTTATAGAATGTGACACACCGTGTATGTTCCCTGAAGAGTTATGGAATGTGACACACCATGTATGTTCCCTGGAGAGTTATGGAATGTGACACACCGTGTATGTTCCCTGAAGAGTTATGGAATGTGACACACCGTGTATGTTCCCTGAAGAGTTATGGAATGTGACACACCGTGTTTGTTCCCTGTAGAGTTATGGAATGTGACACACCGTGTATGTTCCCTGAAAAGTTATGGAATGTGACACACCGTGTATGTTCCATTCTCATTCATCACCATGACAATGATAAATCTTACGTTGAATGCATAGCATCCTCGCTCTGGTGTACGAGAATGGTACGTGTCCAGACATATGAACCTCCGTTTCGCACCTTATTTGTTGACGAATACATGGGAATTAGATTAAACTCTATATCATCTACAAAGAATTGCAACGAATGTTGGCATATACACCTTCCCCCATGTTAACCTCTCTTCACTCACAGCAGTAGTGTTAACAAAACATAGTTTACTATCCATGTCAGTTTTATATAACAATGCATTAAAGTACTTTTCCGTACAAGTCCGTATTTGAACAATAACAAATCAAATTACTTAGAGAACAAACATGTAAGTATATACTGAGAAGTTCTTGTCACGTGCTTTATCATTACGTGTTATGGCAAGGTATACATTTTGCGATTGCGTGTGAATCCAAAACGATTAATTGTTGCATGTGACACACACCTGTCCTGGTTTCAGTTAAGGCTTTAAGTCTAATTCCAATCTCAATCTCCCATATACCATTAAAAGATATTAGAATTCATATATATTTTTACACCATATAAGAGCGCATTATATGATAGAATGTGTTGATTAAAACCTTCGGTCTAGATTCCAATTGAAAAAAAGTCAATAGCTAAAAAAAGCATACGAGTACATATCATATTTTTCTAACAATTACTCAAGTATATTGTTTGCTCTAGGATTTCCCTTTTCTTTGACAACAAGAACAATTTTTATCAATGCATTCCTTGAAAAAGTATGTTTTCAAAAAGTATAAAAACATGCAAGATTTTGAATCATTTTGAAGTATTTTCGTGATAGTGGGGCTAGGTGTTTGCGGCTACCATTTGCGATTCTGTTCCCGCTGTCAACGTTTGCACTGCGACGCAGCAGGTAAACAAACGAAACTGTTCGCTAGCGACCGTTAGCGGTAACTGAATTCTGGCCAGGCTTACACGGGTACGAAATAAGGGTTTGGGAAAAAGGGCCGTCAGGGAAGAACGGTATTTCAAATAAAGGATCATATCTGTACCTTATGTTTACAAACGTGACAGGAAGACAAATGCAAATGAAAGACATGATTACATTCATAACCGTATTGAGTACGTATTAATTGTTATCTATTTTAAAACTAAATGAACAATATTTAAGTACACGTATCATGCTATAGTTATGACTTTCGTAAATATTACAGTCAAGCAAACATTTATAACTACCTTTTGCCGTTGCCTTATGACTGTTTTCAATATATTTCGATACTAAACTCGGTTATCGGCTACATAATGACAAAGTCTAGCCACAAACTTATAATATAATTATTTTTTCAAACGAGAAAACACTTAAACCGATGCGGAACTTCCCATAGGGTCGTAAACCTTCTTCATTACAATGTTTTACGTTGCACTTAACTTGTTCAATGTTTTATTACCAATAACCATACAATAATTTTAATGATAAAAACACCTTCAGAGACTTGATTTTTCCAGATAATACTGCATTGTTTTGGGTATTAAACACATATTATGAGTGAAACATTTTAAAGCTCGAGTAAAAGAGAAGGGAAGATTTTGTGTTGAGTCTGTTGCAACAATTTACTGAAACGATTTACATGTTTGTCGGCACTTTCTGGCGCCATGCAGATTTTCATTTTACATACACTCATACTCGGTAAGAGGGAAGGACAACTGTTCATCTTATATATCTGCAAAAGAATTCAGACGTAAACTTGAATATTTATCTTGGAAATTTTCAGCAATATGCAACAGACAGTATATTGAAAGACGCATGCCATATTCAACTGGTCGACATACACATAACCATCAGCACATGTATAAGAAAACTGAAGGAGAAGTGTTTTGTTAACATATTTTATTCTATTTCTGTTAAAATTTGACAAACCTGACTCAAAACACATAATCTTTTTGTATGTCCTTACGTCGGCAACCACTGTACTTGATTTCGCTTCACTAAATAAATCCCGTGGGACAATTGAATGACAAAAATCACATTTTCATGAATATGCATAAGGCAGGGGAGGCAATTTTCCGTCCAATGAATTCGCATGTTACAATAGATATTCTTCAAAATCCCATTAGTGCCAAGTAGCCTGCATGCCCATTGGTCTTGACTCTTGTCAAAAATATTGTATTGAAAGTCAGACGCGATTGAATTCCGGCTTTTGCCAATTATTTGCTACGGGGAACCATCTGGTACCTTGCGAAACCATCTGCATCTTGATGAATACGAGTTTTTCCTCGCCAAATCGCCCACGGTACATAACGAAGCATAGCGTTGTATCGAGGTTATCCGACGATGAACCTTAGGATGATGCTACGCGAACCTTTTCAGATCTGACCAATGATACTTCCTTCGAAATACATGCATAACATTTATCATTGCCAGCAAAGTTACTTTTATCAGTTTTTATATCATCATCATCATCATCATCATCATCATCATCATCATCATCATCATCATCATCATCATCATCATCGTCGTCGTCGTCGTCTACGTCTTCGTCGTCGTCACCACCACTACCACCACCATCATCACCAACATCACCATCAGCATCATCATCACTGTGCAAACAATATACGATTAACAATGTTTGAAATTCTGCGTCATGCAGTTGAATGGCAAATCCGGCCGAATTCAGGAAATCTACCATCAAAGCGCATGGTTAACAACACACGGCGTAAGATCGCCTTATATAAGCCTTTTTGCACACTAGACCCTCATAATTATATGTTTGCTTTATGAACGCATGTTTTGTAAAAAAATATGTTTAGCCACATTAAAGGCACAAAAAATAGTTGGATGCAAAAATATTATCTGTTTTAATTGTAATGCATTGGCATGTTTAACTCGATTGACTTAATAATCGAAACAATAAATGCATATGATCTTAGTGCAGATATTTTTAGCGATATTTTGACGCATTTTTGACTTGGGAAGTTGTGGCCACGCAGCCATTTATAAAGGCTAATAGTTGTTTCCTGTACCTAAATTATATGCTTTTCTTTGATTATGGATTAAAATAATGCTTTTTTCCATAAACCTATAATTTGCGTATTTTTACTGAAATTTATAAGCAATTAGTTAAATGTACCCAATTGATTATATGTTTGCCGCCCGGCTCCATTTGAACAATCTACCCAACTGGCTAGAAAAATAGTCCCGTCCGGTAGATAACGAGGAACGAGCAATTAAGTACTACTCTAGTTACCTAACATATACGTCATAGGAAAATGTCATTCGGAGCTCCTCGGCCATTTTTATCGAAAACAACCTTGGATGTATGCCGGTACATCAGTTGAAGTAGTTCGTATTTTTTTAATTATATCATTTATGAAATGTAGTGTTTTAGAATTGTATTTATTGATCTAAGTTTAAATTGATTGCCAGTGAAGCATATTTTTGCAAACATAATTAAGATTTTCAAGAGTAAAGTCATAAAGTTTAACCGCTAAATAATATCACTACGCGATCTACTTGTAGCGGACTTAAACGTACCTCTTTTTGAGTATGTAAACCGTCCAAATACATCCGAGGTTGTACGTATCTCTTTTTGAGTATGTAAAAGGTCCAAATACATCCGAGGTTGTTTTCGATAAAAATGGCAGAGGAGATCCGAATGAGGAAAATGTTACTTTTGTAAGAAACCGGAAAGTCGGTGCAGCCTGTGGAATGTTAAATGTACTGGAATAATATCGATGAACTTGGTCAGGGATTGAATGACACGGAGCTCAGAACATACTACGGCAATCCCTCATGTTCATTTTGCTTCGTTGATATGAATTGATTACCTGTCCACGGGCCATTTCTTTAACATCTTTCCTGTCACTCGCACTGCCTTATCGAGTCAGCGTTTTAAATAGCTCATACATATCACATACAACTGGCACTTTACGTAAGGAACCGATGACATGGATATTGATGGGGTTAAAGGAAAAGAAAGTTGTCAATTTATTTCAACTGACATATGTTTAATAGAGTTCTTTAAAATTCATAGGAGCATTAATATTTAAGCTAAAAACAACTTTATATCAGTATGATGAGGAACACTCTGTATTTGTTTTTCAAATGGGAAGAAAATGTAGAGAAGATACTAAGCGTTGTTGAGCCGGTCCATTGCAATGATTTGTTTTCAAGGTACTATATCTTGTTATTAAAAAAGGCAAAGCCGAGATATGTATGGCTTCATGACCTATACTAAAAATTTATTCTCGACCCTAGGTTTTTTTGAATGCCTCAGGTTATATTTTTACCGTCAAGCTTTCTTTTTAGGATTTGTTTTTTTACCCTAATTCCCTTGTAAGCGTAAAACCATAACAACTGTTTATACAAAAAATGACGTTAAATCGATCACGGTATTGGTCAAGTGCAGTAAATAAAACATGTCAATTCCCTAGCACCTCGTCTGTTTATGGTAATGATCGCGTTCGTTGACGATGCTACCGTGTAGGTATTAAAGCAAGGAGCTTATTTCAGCACATTTCATTGCATCTCAACGATCTTACAACAGTGTATACCCCTCCTGTACCGTTGTATATTATATATAATACGAGTTTAACGTTAACTGTCCAATACTTTCGTTCAAATCTACGGTTTTCGGATGAGAGAGCTATCGACCTTATTCATGTTTTAAATTGAACTGAAATATTTGAAAAGTACAATATGCAAAACATATGTTATTCGAATGAATGTATTTACACTTAACGACATCTAAAAACCATGTACAATGTTTGCCCGTAATTTAAAAAAAAATAGCGACAAGACGGGCAGCACTGAATGATGACGAATGCGGAAGCAACGGTGACGGTAGTTGTAACAGCGTCCACGTGAGGAGAAACAGCGGCCACGTGAGGAGAAACAACAACCATGTGAGGAGAAACAACGGCCATGTGAGGAGAAACAACGGCCATTTGAGAAGAAACAACGGCCATGTGAGGGTATCAACGGCCACTTGAGGAGAAACAATGGCCATGTGAGGAGAAACAACGGCCATGTGAGGAGAAACAACGGCCATATGAGGGTATCAACGGCCACGTGAGGAGAAACGACGGCCATTTGAGGAAAACAACGACCATGTGAGGGTATCAACGGCCACGTGAGGAGAAACAACGGCCATTTGAGGAGAAACAACGGCCACGTGAGGAGAAACAACGGCCATGTGGGGACAAACAACGGCCATGTGAGGAGAAACAACGGCCATGTGAGGAGAAACAACGGCCATATGAGGGTATCAACGGCCATTTGAGGAGAAACAACGGCCACGTGAGGGTATCAACGGCCATGTGAGGAGAAAGAAACGGCCATGTGAGGAGAAACAACGGCCACGTGAGGAGAAACAACGGTCATTTGAGGAGAAACAACGGCCATGTGAGGGTATCAACGGCCACGTGAGGAGAAACAACGGCCACGTGAGGGTATCAACGGCCATGTGAGGAGAAACAACGGCCATTTGAGGAGAAACAACGGCCACGTGAGGAGAAACAACGGCCATGTGAGGGTATTAACGGCCACGTGAGGAGAAACAACGGCCACGTGAGGAGAAACAACGGCCATGTGAGGGTATCAACGGCCACGTGAGGAGAAACAACGGCCACGTGAGGAGAAAAAACGGCCATTTGAGGAGAAAAACGGCCACGTGAGGAGAAACAACGGCCATTTGAGGAGAAACAACGGCCATGTGAGGGTATCAACGGCCATGTGAGGAGAAACAACGGCCATTTTAGGAGAAACAACGGCCATGTGAGGGTATCAACGGCCATTTGAGGAGAAACAACGGTCATTTGAGGAGAAACAACGGCCATGTGAGGAGAAACAACGGCCATTTGAGGAGAAACAACGGTCATTTGAGGAGAAACAACGGCCATGTGAGGGGTATCAATGGCCTCAGGAGGATTGACAACGGCCATGGGAGGTGTAACAATGGCCACACTAGGAGTAACAACTACCACGGGAGGAGTATCTAGACATGAAACAGTCATCTTCATCATCTTTATCATCTTCATCTCATAACTACATTCCCTATCATTATCCTTGGGCATGAAACCTAAAACAAATAATTTGTTTACGCCTAAGGTATCATTTAAGAATATTTCTTTCATTGCTTGCTTGCAAAAGGACGCATGGTGAGCGCAAGCTATTCTATCAATAATTACTCTTCAATTTAAAATTGCAAATGAATACGGCAATGTTTCATTACCAAGAACGTTGCTCTAAAGCAGGATTTAATTTTGCTAGAAATTGAGAACATTTTAAAATGAATACATAAAAAAACCAGGATAACATTTCAAGTTGGGCACATTGGGTGTTGTTTCCATTAAAGGAAAGTGAATGTTCGTTGAGCGCACCGCAAATAAAGACAAATATCAATTGTGTAATAGTAAGAACATATTACTAGATTTAGAAGGGAGGGTCCCAGAGAAGGGAACGATTCTTCTTTGTCATTTAGATTTTACCTTAAAATGGTTCTACATGTCTTAAAGTGTAACCATGGAATCGAATTATTTCGTCATGCCTTCTTAATTGTAAAACTTCAAACCTTAACGATTAAGCGTGGTACTTATTGAAGGCTGATTTAATCTTGATGTTTTAATATGGTAATTGATATCTCCTGTGCAATACCATACTGATGTTTAAGTAGTATGTATTTGTGTCTAATTAGAAGTGACGGCCAATTCTCGATTCCATAACAATTTAGCGAATCACTTGCTTCAGTCCAAGTAGAGCAAATTAATCTCAAGCAATTGATTAAGTATACACAAAAACAACAGGTTAAAGAGGCATGCCAAAACTTAAGCTGCGGTTGATTGACAACCCTTAATATAAGCATAATAACAGGTTAACTGGCGGGCACATAAACTATGATAAAATGTAAACTAATTCAATTGAAATATTATTTTATGTTGAACGAAATTCTTTGTGACGGGCTCAACACTAACCAACATTGATTTTTTTGCATTTTTGTGATGGTCAATAATGATCGTGGACTTCCTTTTTATTGTCTGTTCTTTTCTGATTTCGATTTACGATCGATGGAGAAAGCACTACATTCATTTTTATTTCGTTGTCACAAATGGTCGACAGAATCTTTTCTGACAAAGATATATTTAATTATACTTATATTAAGTGGTCCAAAGCTTCGCCATATTTGGATTTTGTACAGATAATGTACAGGAAATGTTGGTTTATTGTTATCTGTACTTTTCACCAATAATTAAGGCAAATATATTGATGGTTTCTTAATGGTTTCTTGTCTATCTTGCTTTTGTGCATTCACATTTAAAACTATGCTCTTAGGTGTCAACTGCTTACAACTAATAAAGTATTTCCAAACAACGTTATTGAATTGTTTTGCCAGTTGTAAAACGGTTGTCATTGAAGTACATTCGGAGAAAATATTAACTCAGTGCATAGTTCTCAATAAAGTCATAAGAATGAATATAATGTATCAACTGTTTGATCTTAAGTACTGAATGTTGATGAATGTTGTTTTATAATAGCTAAGCATGGTGAATGCTTAATAATTGATAGTAGAAGTTACTCAGATAATGCAGAATAACCCCAAATTGTTGACTGCCGTTACAATCATATATATATTCAAAGACATGAAACATACATAGTGTGTATACATTACAAGTGGAGTTCCAAGTTTACGTCATCGGTCAACAGAAAAATAATCGAGTATTTTCGATTAAAACCAAGCATTGCGATACTGTCTGCTCGCGTTGAAGCAAATTGATATCTGCCCAGTGCTTTGACTGTGGAAGTGATTATTTAAATGTAAACCATAAATATATACTCATATAAGTTTTGATTTTCGATGTGAAATTTTGATTAAATAATGTGAACGCAACAGTGGTCACCTTCAAACGGTCTATTAAAGAGACTATATTAGTCCATGTTTAGATTTTTACATAATAAGTAGTGTGCATTTCTAATGTGATACCGACTGTGAATTCTGTAGAACGTCTGGCTTTCATTTGATTATTCTTTAAAAGAAACATTGCTTATCTTCTGAGTATTATGCAGTTCATGTATTGGAAGAAACCCCGTTTTCATCCAAAAATCCTGCTTCAGGAAAGACGTAAAACAATTTTTTGTTGTTTCTCCTTAAATTCATTTATACATTTCACCGAAACGTCATTTTCTCGAATATGGTCGAATATGGTGAGCGACAACAAAAATCAAGTATTTAGTGCGATGTCGAGACAAATATTGAAATAGGGATTATTCCTCAAAATATGTCTGTCGGCACTTAAAATTAATAAACATTTTTTTTGTAAATCGCATTGCACGCACTGCGATCTTAACATCATAAATATGTTAAGCTGTCTCAAGAGCTTTTAACAAAACTTTCATCCTTCAATTAGAAATACAAATATTCAAAAGTCACGGACAATGTTCCATTATCATCATTTCAAAGAGCGTATGGTTCCTGCAAGGACAAGGGTTAATAGCACGCATGTTGCACACGTTCAGGTTTATGACTGTGAGACTATAATGACACTATAAAGAGACGAACAAATGATTGTTATAAGCAGCACAAAGAACTTTCCAAAATGTTTTCGGATCTGTGTGATTTAGAGGTACGCTGAGTAAAACGCATGCTTAACATATATCCTTAATCATATGTATGTTAATAGCATTTTGTTATTTTGGGTTCAAAAAGATTTCTGGCTTTCAAATGGAATCTGTCTTATGTCAGCGCAGTGGTAAGTGCACTTACCAGTGTGCCCCAGATCATATTCCAAAGTTTTGCCTGTGTTCTCTAAGTCTGATATAAAGGTTTTCCCCTGGGTTACTCCATATTTCCCGACGAAACAAGACCACACTTTTGGGCAGCATCGTGCCAAGGAGAGTGACATATCATATGCATGTATATGCGCCGTATTGTATTATGGTAGGGACTACGCATTCCGTTAACTCACGTTATACGCGTTTAGCTCAGCGCCAATTATATGAAGAATTACTAATAGCCTAAGAGTAAAATTACGACGTATGTTAAAGTGACATTCTTATTCAAAATCAGTACATAAACATGGGTAACAAACATCAATTTTGACTAATAAACCTTTAACTACTTAATAAATAATACATTTATGGAAAATATTAATTACTGATAACAAGATTGTAACAATAGTTCGAGTTACGTCATGCTTAACGTTTTATTACAATACGTATTGAAAAAGAAACAGGTATAGGGGTTAGATTATTTGATACTGCGCAAAAACAAAGTCGGTAAGGTACACTTTTCTTGATATCAGGCGATTTATAATAAAACATTGAATACATGTTGTAAAAAAATCAAAAATTAAACGAGGATTTTTTTTCAGTGAAACACGATGCCGTTTTTCCCGCGAAAAATGACGTTATAGCTAATTTAAAATAAAAACGTAAAACAAGAGAAAGAAAATATATGTGCGTGAACGTTTTCGCTACACGCACTTGAGGTTGAAATTGCATAGCTGTAAACGAATAATTGATGAAAATATCGGTTATTGTAGCTGGAACGCAAAAATATGACGTCTCAAAACTGACGTTAGTGGCATGTTTTGAAGACTCGTAGATTCAAAACTGTTCCGAATATTGAAAAAGTAAAAACTGTCCCTAACTGGACATATGCTCTTCTATTCGTATACCATTTTCCAGACATTAACTCGAAAATTCGTTCATAGTCGCGTTAATAGCAGAAAGCGCAAAAGTATTAAATGATTGGTGAATGCTAAAAGATCTACTGTGGTTTACTATAGTATCATAAGGTTGAAATACCGTGTTTTATGCTCATTTGATTCAAATTAAACTCGGTTCCCTTTATAAGAACCATTGTTTTCGACATTTTTCATCCTTCTTGGAATATTAAAACAATAGTATTAAATGTGGTAATTCTTATTTGGGAGTAAGAGTGCATCTTTACGAAATGCCACAAGCTTTCCAGTGTGTGCTCATGGCCAAACATATTGCTCTATGCATCTAATTAGAAAAAAAAACACATAACAATCCGAGTGTGTGCATCCTAGTTGTAACTATTCTTTGTCGATTGCAAGATATCCCGTAGCACACAGAGCAGCGCCAATTGATCATGTTGTTCAGTTAAACTAAAAAAACAGTTGCTTATATCTATCAAAACAACATTTTAAGTGTTAAAACTATTCTATTATTGAATAATGGTGTTCTTTGCATTCCTGCATTGATCGGAAATTACGTCCAAATTAAGCTAGAACATCTGCAATTTTGCCACATAAGAGTTGTAAATAGGATTTACAATGTTTTAGCAGCACCTTCGCGGAATATACAAGGACACATAAACTCTATAGTAACGCAGTTTTATGTCGAAGACTTCAAATTTAAGGTTTAGGTTGGTTTATTATACTTGTATTTTGTCCAGCTTCAAACATTGCTTCTAACCGCTGTATGCTGTATAAGAGTATTACAACACGCTCAAAGGTATACCTCTATTGTTAAGTTATTAAAAGCTGAAAAACAGTAAAATCTCAAATATTGTTATTGAAATTAAAATCTAAGTACATCCGTTAACATTTGTTATCTTACCTTGGCCCTAATATCACAAAAATACTCAAGTCAAATCTCAATCTCAACTCAATTAACCACACAAAGGCATGGAATGATTCAAAATCATGCATGTTTTTATACTTGCTGAAAAAGTATTTTTCATAGAATGTGTTGATAAAAATTCGTTTTCAATGTTTCAAAGAAAACTTATTCCAGGGTGTAAAATATACTTGAGTTATTGTTAAAAACCTGTGATTCTCAAATACATTTTTAGCTGTATAATGTTTTTCCCTTGGAATCTTCACCAAAGGCATTATTCAACATATTCCATGATAGAATGTGCTTTTTAACAGGTGTAAAACATATGAGTTTTTAATAAATTTGATGCTATGTCAGGTAAAATGAGTTGAAAGTGAAATTGAGTTTTGACTTAAGTATTTTCGTGATTTTCGCCCGGTTGGAGATGACAGGCCCGATACCATACGCAACATGCGGGTGTAAACACTGAATGTACCAGCGTTTACCCTTCCAAGAATAACGTTTAAGGAATAACGTTTAAGGAATAACGATCTTAAAATGTTACTCTTGTTTTATTGGTAAACAATACGATATAAAGCTAGTTCACGACAAATATTGGCATATCTCAAAATTGCGTAGGAGAGCATTATGTTACGAATCACATTCATGCCAAAACTTGTTGTTATTCACATAAACGTTTGGGAATGTTTAGAATATATTTAAAAACGTCGAATATCCGTCGGCTTTACTTATAACGGCAACTTATTCTATATTTAACCATATTTGAGCTAATTTCGGTATACATTTCATAAAATAGAGACTATAGGTCGAAATCAAAATCTTATCTGCTCTCTAAACAGGGAAATGCTTATATTAATACTCATAACACAGTTTAAGGATTCTTTGAACACATCATTTACTAAATTCAAGCATATACAGCTGAAACTCAGACATCGGTTGACCGATTTTCGTTGGTACCCAATGGATATGATCATTTAAGAACCTTCCCGGGAGTGTTCATCTTTGCTGTATTATTGACTAAATTCAATTGCGATAGGTGTTTATTCCATAAAATGGTTACCACTGTTGTACTCACTGGTGAATTGATTAGTGCTATGCAAAATCAGGAGCCCACTCAAAGCTTAGGTGCTCCATTAACACTATGGAAAAGAATTGATTTGTCAATTGTTATGAAAACATATTTAAAAAACACACTCTAAGAATGTTCACAATAGACATATTATGTAATGTGTAGGCTGTCTTGTCTCAAATATAATAGTCCATGCGGCAATTTTACCTAGAAACCAACAGTTTACAGAGCAATTTTTACAATTTAAACATATACTATGTTCTCCATTTTATTTGTTCTGTCTGTGTCGTCGTCTGCCATTTATCAAGGTTTTATGTTGTTTGACAGGCCCAAAAGTTACCATAATATTTAACTCCAGACCCATGTTTCTCGAAGGTTTTCAGGTATAATTGCAAGAAAATAAATAAAACAATGTCGAAAACTAACATAAAATTGATATGAACAACGCACTGAATCTTACTTACTGGTGTATCACATCGCGTAGGGGACGTGCATCTTTCGCATTTTTGCGCATTTTTCCAATTAAGAATTTACTTTGGTTGTCTAACAGGTAAAAGTTAGTGTATATTGATTATCGTAAAGATCAATTTCAAAAGTAAAGTCTAAAAGATTTTAAAAGTGTAAATATAAAAAAATAAGAAAAAGTAATGAGCGTACCTAAATCCTGTTATGGACTTAAGATCAAAAAAAGTGTGGTGGGGGCATGTTTTAGTGTAAATGGCTAATCGATGTGAAAACATAAAAGAACATAAATGAGTTCCGCCTTGGAAAATGAACTGTCCATTCTGTTTAATCGAATATGCCAAAGGCAGTCATGTGTTCATTTTAACTAACATAAACATTATAGAAGAGTGATCCCTCGGAATCACAAACTCCATCAACAACATACACACGTATATTGTGAAGTTCTAAACGCAACAATTACCGGCTAATGAAGGTTTTATTTTTAAGAAACACTTACTTTTGATCAACAAGACAGTAAATCACTTGAAGCGGTGAAATTTCTTTCACCACCATCTAGCATGTCACGACAGCTGTAGAACAGGTATATATCTACTGGTAGTGTCAACACAACATACATCAACACTTATATAGGACAACGGAAATCTGTTTCTTTATTGAGACTTTGTATTGACACTAATTGTGCAAAAATGTCACAGCCCGGCATTTCTGGCTTAAACGGTATTGGTCCTAAATCTAAAACTAAACTTAAAACATATATATTTACACCTCAACTTCCATATCTTAAATGAACTGCCTTTCGGCGATTGCGGTTATCATCCGATGAACGCAACATCTTCGGATATGCTCGGATCGCAATTTATCGCATAAAAATATACATGAACATTGTTCATCTTGTTATTGTATTTAATGTCTCAGCAAGTCTCGTTAAATATAAATCAACATTTTAAAAAGTGTTAATTTATGATAAATTAAATGTATTGTTGTCATAAGTGTTTCAATTTTTAGTTTAATAGTGATTTCAAGTGATTGATCTTTTCCCGCGTATTGTGACGTCATTTGATTAAATGCTTCCGGTTAAAGTCGGGTCGTTCCATTTACAGAATGTGTAAGAAAGGATTTCTGAGAGGTTTCTTAACTGAAATGAAGTATTGTTTTAACAATTCTTAAATGAAATAATGAACTATTGGTGTAAATATAAGTAAAGAATTGTCGGTTTGATGTCATTATCGGGGATATCAACGCAATTGGGCTGGTCAAAGTGTGTGGTGTCCGAACAACCCCGCAATTCATTCCTTAAATATACCTTTTTCTACAGCTGTCGTTACATGCTAGGTGGAGGCGAAAAAAAAGTCACTGCTTCAAGTGATTTATTGTGTTGCCGTTCAAGACAGTGTTTCTTAAAAATAACTGCTATACCTGTTCATGTTGTTGATGTTGTTTGTGATTCCGAGGAATCACTCTTCCATAATGTTTATGCTAGTTACAATGTATATATCATAGCCTTTTTATATACGATGAAATCAGAATGGAAAGTGTATTTCGGAAATCGGAACTTATTAACCATTTAAACTAAAACATCCCGCAACCCACTGTTTCAAGGTATCTGAAGTCCCTAACAACAGGATAAATGTACGCTCATTACTTTTTACTTAAGGTTTTGTTTATTTTATATTTTCGTTTTTAAAAGCTTTTGTACTTTACTTTTGAACTTGATCTTAACAATAATCACCAATAAGTAAATTGTTTTTATTTACGCTAAGATTAAGTTAGAAAATGGGCTTAATGAAATAAATTACTTAACCTTCTTACGCTTAAAGGGACTTTACACCAGATTGTCCCAAAATCGGCAAATACAATATTTCCTAAAAACAAACCTAGAAGTCTAAATGCGAGCTAGTATGAGGCCGATAATACATCATTTTACATGATTAAAATAAAATCAACGCAACAATTGTGTTGCTAAGTTTCTCCGTTTTAAAAATAGTATTCAGTATAATATAGTGTACAGACTTGGGTATAGAGCAATATGCTTGGCCATGAACACACACTGGAAACTGCTTGTGGCATTTCGTAACACACGTCGTATTTTCAAACTTCAGCTGTAAGTACTGCATGACATATTTGGCGCATTGCCAAACGCGTATAATGTGAGTTCATGGATGACTTAGTTTTGACAACAATACAATACAATGCGTATACATTTATTTGATATGCCACTCTCTTTGGCACGATGCTGCGCTAAAGTGGGGTCTTGTTTTGTTGGGAAAACAAAGTAACCCAGGGAAAACCGTCGTGTCAGATAACAGGCCAAACTCGGGATTCTGATCGCGAGTGCGCTTATAACTGCGCTGACATGAGAACTATTTCTTTTAACTGCCAGAAGTCTTTTTAAGCAAAACAACAAAACGGTAATAACATACATATTTATGTTTAAGGATATAAGGATACATGTTAAGTTTGCGTTTTGCTTGGCGTACCTTTACATTTTCCAAAGTATATGTCTTTGGACCATTTAGTTCGCAGATACTTTGTGCAGATCCGAAAACATTTTAAACTGGTTTTTGGGCTGCTTATAACAATCATTTGGTCGTCTCTCTATAGGGTCATTATGGTCTCTGATGATAATGGAACATTGTCCGTGTCGTTTGAAAATTTGCAATTTTAATTGAAAGCTTAAAGTTTTGTTAAAAGCTCGTGTGACATAATGAAATATTTATGATGTTAATAGTGTGTGCAGTGTGATTGGCAAAAATATGTTTATTAACTTAAGTGCCGAAAAACATATTTTGAGAAATAATCTCTATTTCAATATTTGTCTCGACATCGCACTTTTATTAAATACTTGATTTTTTGTTGTCGTTCAGCATACTTATGACATTTCTTTTTCCATCATATGGCCATTGAATTCACTAGTTTGACAAGACAAAGAAAATCTCAGTATTTTTTTCCAATATGAAAAAAAACGTAACATCATTTCAATAATTGTCTTCAAGGTAATACACGTTTCACTCATATAACAGTAATAATAAGTTCTAAGGTACTTAATTTCAAACGTTTGTACTTGCCTGAACTAAAACAAATAGTCAAGGGTAAACACTTTCATTTGACAATTTGAGATGACGCGTATACGAGCGTAGACGATTTCTCACAAACATTTCCTGTGGATTAGATTTCTTTTTGTTTCGTCTTTGCGGTGTGATTTAATGGTGATATATATTGCGTTTGGTAATATTGGCGTATGGGGAATGCTTTCAAACTGGTTAAGACGATAATCAATGCAGGATAACATTTACAAGTGTTTCATAATTTCACAATTATGCATCACTTTATATTCCCGAAGTGGAAGCAATATCAAACTTAACGAGCACATTTTTTGCTCTATATTATTGATGTGAACAGAATAAAGAATATAGCTTTAAGGGTATTCAATATCTACCGTCTGTATCCGTTAAAGCTTTCAGCCTTATTGTGATATTTTTTTTCAGCGTGTTTTATTTCCAGTAATATTTCTTTAAAAGGATTTTAAGTGGCTCAGCATTTTCTTGAGAATTTATGACAATCACTTTGCTTAATTTCCAAAGCAACTACGGCTTTCTTCTCGACTTATTTCGACTGCATTTATAATATCTTTTTAGAGGGTCCGATTGCCAAAAGTCATATATGTTCCGTCATAGTATCAAAATTTGAAATAATAAGCTGGTTGGATTATTGAAACGTTTTGTTCTGAGGCCTATTTAAATAAACATGTTTGTTCTTAACTCATGTGTGCGACGTCAAATCATGTTTACAAAACAGACAATACAAGTCTTATTAACACTTATCTTAGCAATATCTAAAGATACCATCGTTAATGTTTCGGTACTGTTTCCTTACAAAACGCCGTACTATAAACTCGGAAAAGTTTTCTTTATTTAAGCAAAATTGTTTTGCTTTCAATTTGACAGTAGAGGTTACACAGGAATGAGGTTTTGAACATCCTAACTTGTTTACAATCACATTATATTCTAGTCGTCCTTATTTCCACAGAACACAAATTAAATAATAAATCAAATAACGTTTACAACTTTATACAAACATCATAAATCTTATTTCAATTCTTTAAACAGAAAATCGAAAAACTGCTAATGTTGAGTTTGCTGACAAAGACGTAGCTATTTTCCAGACCTTGTTGTATCTTACCTCGTGCTCTATGACGTCAAGCAAAGAATGGCGAGAGAGCCGAGTTTTTCTCATGGTTTAGCGTCTTCTACAACCATTCCATACATTTATCAAGCTTGAAATATCCACCATTATGGTTTCCTAAGTATTTTAAAATCGTATACTGTTTCATTCGTTTGATTATACCGTGCGCGTGTTGATTGGCCGTGCAACCGGGAAAACTACTTGATGTTATCATTGTATACAATGCTCGAATCCATTATACGTTTTGTAATTGTCTGCATGAACTTAATTAAAAACCGCATTTGTAAAAACTGTTTCCAATATATTACCTTTTTAAAACCAGATGCTTTTTATTTCCAAGGCACCAGTTAAATGTTATGTTTTGATGTATTAAATATTTTTATTAATCATGTCGGAAAAACAACCTCATTGAGCTAATGTTTCTTGATATCATATTCAAGACTTCAAATAAAGATTTATGTATCTTGTATCGCTTGTATTGTTGTTTACCTATAACAGTGATTTCTCTAGGCCAGTGTATGTTGTTAAATTCATTTATTGTGTCTCGCCTGAAGCTGACACCAAATATTGCAACTGATTGATCTTTGAATAAACCGATGTCTAATGCGACTTGCATTATTACTTTCGTTACATGTTGTTAATGTAGCGGTTAACTTTTCGCTCATATACTTTAGACAAAAGAGGTCTAGGAGCTTTTATAAATTCGTGTGTGTGTGGATATTTCGAAAACACAAATTGCATTTACACATAACGCAGTAACTTCCAAGTTCAAGAATGTGCTATCATACAAAACAAAAATCAAACATTGAGCGATGTTTAAAGAAATATTGAACTCATCATCTTTTTTTCTTAAGATTTCATTCGGGAATATTTAAGACACTTGATTAACAAAGATATTACTTTACTGGAATCTCTCAGAGAAGTTCAAACTAATGCTCATGTGAGTGACAATTGGAAACGATGTTTTGCACCTCGCGTTGCACGCGCTCTCAACATCAATAACATTTCATCTCAAGAGCCTTTCTCAAGAGATTTGGTTTAAGTCAAAAATGCAAATTTTGAAACGACACCAACAATGTTCCACTACTGATAAATTATTATAAAAATATGTATAAAGACCTCTCTAAATACAGAAACTGGTCATTTAGTGTATGTTTAGCGGCTAATAAATCATTTAGTCTAAAAAGGTACGAATATATTAACAAATAATAGAGGAAACATTTTTCTATACAGAAATACCAAATGTTTGTCTTACTGACATAAGTAGCTGACGGTATCTCTTATTTCATCAGTTTGACGGTATATCAATATTTATGTTATATCTGTGTATCGTCGGGAACGTCTCTTATAGAACGCCTGTTTAGCACTGGGTTTTGATCACTTTGTCCTAAACTAATTAAACAAACCTTTTTGAATGCTGTCTTGTTCTGCATGCTCAACTAATTTGGGAACAGCGCATTCTTCTTGGTAGTAATTAACTGGACAAACACATGCACTTGACATAAGAACTGACAACACAATCTTCTGGGAAAACACAATTAATGCAATTTCTCTTGAGAAGTTGATAACATGTCCGAGAATTATTCCTAGAAAACGATTTGGGTACAATAAATGATCTGTTTTCAACAAATATAATGTGTCTAAATTGCATGATATTGAACTACTTTGAATTTAAATTGCGCTCAAATGCTCAAATTGAGCTTAAGGGACATTCCCGCTTGAAAAATGTCTTTCTAAATGTCAAAATCACAATGCTATTAGGTCAAAATAACACAACGGCAACAGTAATGATGAATGAAACGTTCAAGAACTCCCAAAACGAAAATAAAAGTCACAAAAAAATCAATCGAAACAAAACATTATTATTATTTTGAACATGTTAACGTATTTCTGTGAGCTGACCAACTCCTTAAAGTAATATTCTATTATTTTATTCGAAAAGCATATTACAGCGTTTAACCGTAGTAATCATTACTAGGATTTTTATTAATCTTCTAAATTACAATCAAAAGTATAGTTTGAAACAATATATTTGCCCTGTTAATTTAGAAATATGTTTCCATTTTTAAAGCTAGGAAGAAAAGAAAAGCTTATATATGTCGCTTTTGCTTTTAATAATGTTTTCTATATTTATTCCCAGTTTTAGTACAATGATGCTTTTTATTATAAAACTCTATTACCACAGTCTTAAACCTTTTACTTTCTAAGGCAGGCTGTGTGTGATGCTCATAATTTCATACAATAACTGCATCGAATCTTTGAAAAGTTTTTGCATTAGGCTCACTGAATTGTATTCCTTAGTCTGCAGATAGAGTTGTGATACCTTATCATTAGTACTTGGGATTAGTTTATTATTATTTGTTCTATTATTTAATTTTCTCAAGTGAATGCATCCTTTGATATGATTTACCTTTTACGTTTGTTCTTTATTCAGGATTGTTTGGATAAGAGTGTGGTTTGTGCACGCAAACTGGTTTAAACCCGCCGTAAATTTACATTTTACTGATCGTTCCAAGGCGGTACCTCAACATCCTTGATTAACATACCTAGTATTTTTAATAGTACATATTCACGGTGTCGTTTGTGGAGTTTTGTGCTGTTGTTTCATGTTTCTTGTTTGTGATGTTTTTGTGTTCAGTGTCTTTGGCGTGTACCCTGTGTCATCAAACGGGGTTTATGTAGAAACTTTTAGCTACTGAGTTTGTTTCTGTAGTTTTTCACATAAGTATTGGATCAAACTATGGCCAATACTGAAGACCAAAGCAATTGTAGTAAATTTTCATCATTGAAATCTGATATTATTAATGGCGTGCAAGTTCATTATAACCATGCAGTACAATTTCGATCGATTAGAATCATTTGGGAAAATGGTAATGCTGTTTAAGTTTAATTTCATGTTGAATAATATGGCTTGGGAACTGTTGGTATATATAACGATAGACCGTGAGTTATAGTAGTAGCGGTGTTTTTGTATTTTAATCGTGTATCTTTTGGCTGTAGCTCATAAGTAAAACAGGCAATTTAACCGTCATTCTTTGTTAAATTAAATAATCAGTATAATCCAATGACATAACACACTGTTGATGTGTACTATGTGTTAATAGTAATTAATTGGCTTACGAAAGGTAAACATGATTTGCCTATTCCTTAGTATACCCGAGCACAATTAATCGGTGGCTAAATGTTCTCAGAGATATAACTAAAAATAAAGCAGAGCCGGATGGGGGCATCTAGTACTATTTGCGCCAATTTAGATATACGTTGCAATGATAATTTTCCGGAGAATATTTTCAGTACACACGCGACCTTCTCTACTCTCACAAAGACGTGCAGAGCTAATGAAGTTTCCGAAGTGAAGAAAAGGGGGCTTTGCATTTTTTTTTAAATGGCATCAGTTGTGAATAGTTAGTATTTCTTACTTAAGTATTTGTATTAAGAGCAAATCCGTGGTCGATTGGTTTGTGATAGAATTGTAATCAAGACCTTTCTTTTTCCATCCCCGAAGGTAAGTAAAGGTAAGTAACACGTGCAAAATTAGCGCATGGACACAGACAGTAAGACAACTCTGATCATCATTCAAACCGACCTCCTAAAGTGTGTAGGTGTTTATTCGTATATGAATATGTTGACGATATAGAAATATCAAACGTTTCTCGACATTTAAACAATGCATTGTAGTTTATAAAACGATGCATTTTTGTATTTGATGGGCATGCGCACTCCTAACAAAGGGCGGTACAACTGTTTCCAATCATTTAAGATGTGGGTTATCTATCTAGCAAACATAGAATGGGTAGAGCACAGGCCAAATTCCATGGAAACGATAGCGCGTAGAAACGACATTCGCACTTCGGATCTACAACTTTAATGAGTAAAATAGAAAAGGGATATACTAAGATACTACTTTAATTGTAAAAAACTAAGGTATTTTTATACCATTGGTATAATGCATACAAAAGAAACAGTGGTGTCTCTGAAATCGGGATGCGTTATCTAAATCCAAGATGGGTGGATTGATATACATCAATTGACGGAAATTAAAACCAAAGTTCGAGCTCCATTTCGGCATCGCGTGTAAAGAAGCTACCCAGTAAGACTGCAGAAGTCGTGAAAGTCGCGGAAGTCAATGGTTCCTTCCAGGGACACCCATGTTGTTTGTTTTATACGGACAGTCGATCTCTGACATGAAAATAATTCTAATATCCGATAAAATGACTCCATTACTGAGTAAAATGTTGCATTGATCAGTTTTCAACGACTGCTTTGATACAAATGTATTGCTGAAGCAAGAACGTTATAAGGATATAACCAACCTTAGAATTGTATGATGGAAGCTAAAGATGAGGACACAAAAGGTTGATTTAGGGCGACCACTACATTTAACATCAATACTAGGACTTGTTCATCAGCTTAACACATCGGAATCGTATCAGACGAAAAGCAATCATTCAAAACCAAGGAAATTATAAAACCGCGATTTAATATACAAATAATACTTCAGGAACACGCCCGATAGCCAGCTAATTTGCATTTAAGCTCACATAAGATAAGGTAGTATACTTTTTGTCCAATAACCAAATGCGCCTCAACACTCGATGCATAAAGTATTTGCATTATTCTCGTTTCTCTTTTTTCTGAAGAACAAACAAATTAAGGTAGCAACGTCTAAACGGATAGGTAAAGGTGATAAGGAATATTGCTTGATTGTTTGAATACTTAATTAGAAAGCACACACAAATAGTTTCCGAGCAGAATTCGATGACAGCTGACTGATATGTTGAAATGAAAGAAAAATCGAATAATAATCCTGACCATCTACAATGATATACTAGAAATGAAACTAAACGGACAAGTGTTTTTATAATATTTAGTATAATTGTTGTTCATTAATATATTGTATCTTACATCGAATCCAACATTTTACTCCTTTTAATCCTTATAATAAATAAAAACTGATATTTATTTCAGCTCTAAATGGCAATTTCGCAAAGTGTAAGCCAAAAACGTCATACCGGGAATAATGTCTTTTTTTCTTCCCAGCACTGTGGTCCTGGACGCTCGTTTCTCAAGTTAACACCGGCTAAAATGTCAGAAACATTGAAAAAGTATTTTACAGAGACATTAATGTGATACCTTTAATATTTTTTATGAACTACCAAAAATCATAAAATCATGAATTACTAATAAATAAAAACACTTAATATAATTAGTGTTTCTCACAAAAAGAATAGAACGACAGAACGATAAGATCTTTATAGACGTCAGACCGTTTTAAGGATTAAATGTTCGTCATCTCAAGACTTACTGTCCTCAATAATAAATATATATGCTTCCAATATTGATCGTACATTGTTATCGAAATATATCGGATATACAGCTTTCAACGTGCGATGCTGTAAAAGAGGAATATGTGCTTGTATAATGTGTAATGTCCTATGATATCTAGAAATATATACAACGGTTTCTTAAATTGTTCAAGTTGGGAATCGATGTGATAATCCGGTAGCGGTAATAACAACAACATTGACTATTACAATTTCCACAATATCACACCGTATTATAGTGTACGGAATGCCGACGAGCTTTCTTAACAGACGTTGTGTTAGTCTCAATTGCATTTTTGTCCGTTCGACTTTATGATGGATTACCACTTTTATAAATTATATCGACATAATTAGCGCAGGATTTATGTCGAAGTATAGGAGTTATATGGCAGCAACACTGGACAAATCAATAGAATAAAGGCATCACGCAATAAACGTACGTTTATTTCTACTTGCAGGTGTCTGATCGCGCTAGGGTCTCTGACGATGTTATTTTCAAGTAACGGTAAGTACACAAAGTCCAAGTAATAACGTTTAATGTTCTTCTAATATGCAGTTTATCTCAACGCGATAACAATAATCACTTTTAAAATACTTAATTACCCCCTAGCTACAGGTTGGTGTTGATAACCTGTGACGCCCGTATTAGACTTATTATTTTAAATTGCAACCACAATCCTGATTAATACATAACAGCATGTTACACACATTATACAAAGAGTCTCAAGTTGTGTGTTAATCGTCTATTGACACACATTGTTTTAAGTGCATTCATAGAATTTGCTATGTTCTGCCCTTTGTTTTAACCTTTCTAGCATTCACTGTTTTCAGTGCATCCATGGTTGATATTTCCCGCTCTGTTAATGATTGGCGTTTCTGGAATGATTGTTCTCATCACAGACCTCCAGGTCGCCAACCTGTTTGGTGCCCGTCGTTTGACCGTTATGTCCATTTTAGTTGGTTCTTCACAATCTGGAGGACTTGTGATATTGTTTATGAAGGTACGTGTTGAGTGCCTTTTAGATATATATTGCCGTGCCTTAAATACCGCCATGAAATATTTTCTTTATGTTTTACCAAAATGTCCATAGGCTTTTTAATAAGTCAACAACATTTTCGTTTTCGACTAACGTTCCTTGTATGGGATATAAAGAAAGCACGCACGTTCATTTTGAAACTATTTCTCGGTAAAATTTGCATGCGATATACATTTATCTTTATGGTAAACTACCATAACCATTAACCGGATACTAGCTGAATGAATATTGAATACAATTTCATATTTATAAAACATCGAAATGAATATTTTGCTCGACATTTGTCCTGACAAAAATTCTAAACATTATAACATTATATTGTCATCTTTGCAGCTCACTCGTGAGACGGATGTTACGTTGCAAACCTCATTCATGTTCATAAGTATCGGTTTCGTTCCGGTTCTAATTTCTACAATTGCCATGCTACCTCGGTCGCGAATACCCTGGCCACTACCAGCAAACTACGGCAAAAGCAAGGGGATGGAATCAGACCCGAAGGCCTGGAGAAGGAGGATATCTGGTGTGTGAAACTTGACGCCTTGAAATGTGAAATAATACTTAGATGACATGGATTTAAAAAGAGCGGAGTGAGCGTACCTCATTGCTGACACATTGTCAACGCAAAATATGACGTCGAGGTTGTGTATCGGATGAATGGCAGTGGGCGAAGTTTTAAACATCCGCGAAAGTTGAAATTGGTTAACCCAATGGTTAACTCTAGTACTTAATGAGTGCGGTTTTTGCTGTGGTTCTTGCTTGTCTGTCTGTTTGGTAGTTGATCCATTTGTCATTGTTTTGCCATTTGGCTTATCCATTTAGTTTCAGCTAACCGCGTCAGGTGCATCACGTTTACCCTAAATCGCTTGAATAAAATAGGCTACATTTCTTCTTTGATCTTTGGTGTATTCTTAAAAACCAAATTATCATATTCAAAGCCACTTATACGCCTTACTTTGTTTAAAAGGTTGAAATAATTAGTTGTGTAATCGTAGGTGAAGTAAAGCAATGCCGAATCTGCTATCATATTTTTGCAGTAGACATTTAAAGGAAAGAGTGTTCAATGAGTTTACTTACATAAGTAAAGTTACTTAAAACTGGCCCATTGGTAATGACACTTGCTCCCTAACATAAATTGCTTGTCTCGAACAGTAATTACAAATATGTTTTACTATTGTTGCAGTTGGCGCCAAGAGGAAAGGAGATATAACTGACATATTGCCCTTTATTCGCACGAAGCTGTTTCTGTTCATGATTATCTGGCTATCTTTGTTGAGCTTTAAATCGCTTGCTTTTGACCTTAACATCGATGTCCATTTGGAGAAACTTGGTATTGTCGAAAGTAAGTTTTATTTCTATGTGTCTACTTCAATTATTGTGTCTTTTGATATGTCATGAAATTAAGAGTTTCAGTTTCCCTATATTAAGAAACTTGATATAATAGATAAATTCTTTCATTTAAATGATAAAGAACTTGTTATAAAAGAAGAAAATGATAATGTTGATAATCATGATTTCTTACGTTGCAGCGGAACAATACTTAAGCATGTTTGCAATGTGCATGTTACTCTGTCTTCCATTGTCATTTATGATTGGCATTCTCATGGATTGTCATAGTAATAGAGGTGAGTTTTTCATGGACTATCTAAAATATTTTATTCTAAGTAAGGATGCTATGAGCTTTTACCCACGTGTTAAATCGGCTTACTTGTCTTCAACGAGATATTTTATAACACAAGAGCTACATAACAAAACTATCTGACATTAAGATGAGTTAAGGTTTTTTCATTGATTTACATTTCAGTACAACAAAACCACGTACAGCAAATGCGAAACATTCTAAACGCAATATGTGTGAATTACATCATATCACTTGCCAGCAGTGTCACTTCCCTTTTTCCGAGCTTTGGGTTACAGACGATAGCATACATTTTAGTAGCTGCGGAAAAAGTCACATTGTATGCAACGCTGTTTGCGTTTTTAACACACGTGTAAGTTTTTTTTTCTCAATTATTTGTTAAAATAATATCAACTTTATAGTTTTTCTGTCAGGTTATTGTTTTCAAAAATAAAAGCAACAACAAGAAAAAACAACAAATAACATTTGCTTAGTTACCTTGCTTTACTTATATGGTGTGAGCCGGCTTTTGTAATATTTAAGCAGAAATACTAAGGTTACAAGGCATATTTATTTTAAAATTGTATATTGATTGCAGGCTTTACTAATATGATTTATCATTTTCAGGCACTTTCCTGCCGAACATTTTGGAAAGTTGACTGGGGTTGCAATATCAGTCTCCGGTGTGGTACTCGTTTTTCAGTATCCTTTGAGGATATTGGTGAACAGCGGTCTATCAACAAATATGTTTTATGTAAGTGTTAAAGATATAGTTTATGAAAAGAACAGATCAGAACAGATATGTTATTTCCATGAAAGTCATAGACCAATCGGGCAAAACATGAACATATACATTGGCGACAAAAGCAACAATAACACAATATACAGATTTTATGCAAAAAAGAATGAAAAAAAGAATTGGTAATAATAAATTCATAATTATGCAGACACAGAGAGGTACACTAATAGTTAATAGTTATCTATGCCTTCATAAGAGTACTTGATTCACTTAAAGGTACTGTGTAATTATTAACAAACAAATAAATGACAATTACACCAAACCTATTCAAATAACATGAAGTATAACGTAGTGTTTCTGAATTCAAATGCTTTAAAAATATACACACTTACAATTTTCAAACAAAACCTTCATTTTCGATGTTAAAGAGTTCCACATATTTATGATATCACGTTTCGTTCATGAATACTTATTTGGCAAACTTGTAGACGACAAAGGACTCTAGACCTCATTCCGCCAAGTGTCTCGTGTTACATTTAATAAGACACATACATTTTTCAGACGAAGATAATCCTGTTAGTCCTGATTCTAATATCTGGATGTCACCCCGTCTCTGTCTGGTATCACATCAGAACCGGTCAAATCCACAACCAAACCGAGTATAACGAAAATGACAAGGCGGTTAACATGGTAATGATAGACAAGGGAGATAGTGAGGAGCAGGCCACTAATATGAACGCTGTAGCAACGTCTGGAGCAGAAAGTGATTCCGCTAAGCCCAAATGTCTTCAAATTACAGACCTTTGAACATGTCCTTGTTAGTCTATCATTTTTGAAATAAAATGTGTCGGCGATTTTTCAAATTCTGTCAATATCTCGGGTGATGTTACACGGATTGAAAAGGTAAAATTTTGATACGGAAACATATTGCTTCGTAGATAACATTGCCTCACATACAAAGTGTCAAGCCAAAACTAAACGTATTCCACTTTTTATCAAGTGTAGGAAAGGAAACAGAGAATCAGACATTGTTGAAGTAGTTTATCAGAATATTTGGAATATGTTTTCAAATACTCCATTATAGTAAGTAAAAAACGAAATATTGTTTGTTATGGCTATTATATAAGCTAGGCAGAACGTACTTGATCAGAGCGTTTATCTAGGAATAATGTGGGAGATAAAATCAATTAAAGATGCATGTGATGTGATGGTCGTTTCTGCGATATGAATATTGTCATTCCCATAAAGACCTGTTAATGGATAATCTGTAAGTGTTTGTATTGCATTCATCAAAAACATAACATTGATTACCAATCGATGGAAAAACTCATTTTTTTATATCTTTTTAAAGTTTAATTTATGCTTTGAAACCTTTCTTTATTTCTGAATTGCCTGTGTATTTATATTTACCATATACAATTGTGTCATACCATTTTTTGGTTTTAAAAACATTTTTCTTTAGATTGGTATTTAAAAAAACAAACAACTGATTTTATTCAAACCTGTACGTAAAACATATAAGATAATTGTTAACCGTAAACTTAGCCACAACAATATCATTTTACTTGTTAAAATTGTCAACATTTCTATTACAATTTTAGTCCTTATTTGTCCTTATTTGTCGATATACCCTGCTTCACCAACATCGACCACCCTATTTTGACAATTATTATCAATTGTGCTGAAAGGTATTAGGGTACCTTGTGTATCTCTATACTGCGACTGAAAAATGTTGTACATATTGACGTGCAAATGAAATCGCTTAAACTGAATGTCATCCATGTTTTAAACGTTTGGCTTGATGTTCAAATAGTATTCCTTCGCATAGAAAAGAGACTATCCAAGCCGCTAGAAGTGCTTACCGATATACATTTTATTTAAAAACGAAGTTTAATAGTACCTGTTTTCATGTAGCTGTGCGTTTCTAATATACATATCTTGTAGTGACAATGCTTATAGACATCATCCAAAGTTTAAGTGTAGATATGATAAATGAATAAAAAATTAAATCCGTAGTTATATTATCTTTATTTTGTCAATGTTATTGCGACTGTCTAAGTAGCTTGAAATGTTAATCGTACCATCGTTGTTTAAATAAAATTGAAATAAAAAGTAAATATACCATTGATTGTCTTGATGTTTGAAATAAGTTCTCAATCCCTCTTAAATATTTGCCATTTGCAACTGGTTAAAACATCAGCGGCCTCGAGAAAAAGGGCAGTACTGACCGTCATAAAAGTACGAAATGAACTTTATGTGTAAAAATATGAACGGTTGTGACTGGCAGCACATTCAGCGTTAAATTGTAAAATGACAATGCGGTAAGTCATACAATGTTATTAACAGATTAAGTTTCCTTCTATATACACTACTGGAAAGTTGGATTGAATATAATATTCACTACTCATCTACCAACAAGACCTGTTTAAGGGTTATTTTGATATATAGTTTTGTGAAAAGAAAATCATCGTGCGCTTATTCTATATAAAGCAACTATCATGATATCCAGAAAAAGGGCAGTACTTACTGTCATAACAGTACGAAATAAACTTTATGTGTAAGAATATGAATAATGGTTGTGATTACAGTATTTTAAATACAGCAATTATGATGATATGAAGTGAACATTTGGCAGTCCCATTTATGCTTTAAAGGTTGCGATGTGTACATTTATGCCGACAAGCTATAACATAAGCCAGGGCTTGAGTGCATTATTACAAGAAGTTTTGTTATAATTATGTTTTGGCAAAATGTTTATTGGAATCATCGTATGGACCTAAAACGTTTCCAACCTGTAAGCCGAAAATGCATTTTCACGAAAATATATTCAAACTTATTAAGTATGGCATTGATTTTTAATTGGTTTTACATATGTTGAAGTAAATATAACCAAATAATTGTCTCTGGACTGTTTATCTTAGATATATCGCAATTCCTGGCAAACACTCAAATTGACCACTTATGTATGTTTTTTTTTATTATTACCTTCTGCATCTATCTGTATGCAAAAGAACACAGTGTATTACGGCTTTGTGTCAACATGATGTTTTGTAAAGAATCTCTGCACGAACAACATTTATTGGAATATAAAATTAACGTATGTGTAAACTTTTTTATCGAACAATGCTTTAAATATCAAATTTGATAGTTAACTTTAGTAGACGCGCACTTTCTGTTTATTGTCCTTTCTTTGTATAGCCATTGCACAATGTAAGTACTGAAGATGATGCTATGAATTCCTGTTTATATTTTCAAAAACAGTCAAATCTAACAGGAACAAGCCCTTAAGTCAAATAATCAGTTGGTTGTAATAACGGTATTGCCAGTACACTCTGATCTAATGAAACATTGCGACCTAGGCCGGTAGCAAATTTGTGGAAATCGTTGTGTCGTCATTTGTCAGCGTCCCTAATTTCCAAATAGAAATAGTTTCGATTAGTTCGTGTATCTAGTTCATTGTCATTTGGGCCATTGCATTGTGCTCCTTAGGGGCTTTGTTTGGGACACAAGCCCTAAGCCTTTCACTTTTCCAAAATGTATTAATACGTAAAATACTAAACATGTACGGCTCATCGAAGCCAGCATGAACGTAACCGTAATAAGCTATCAAACACAAAAATAATATCAATAAGTGAAAAAACGCAAGGACCAGATACGAATCCTCGACTGCACGATACAATTAATCAAAGGCAGCCATCTACCAAAGTTTGTCTGAAAAAAGTTTAAAACTAAGTAATCATATAGTCTGATAATGATTGAATAATTGTACAAAGCAAGATTTAAGACGTCTTGAATATTACAATATCATAGAAAATGTGGGAAAATGTCAAATTACTAGTGTATTTTCTAAAAATTACGTGGCTGTAATGCCACATTTCATGTGGTTATCTGCAAATTACGCTAAATAAGGAAAGCCGCCAGCTAATTTGTTTAACACGTAATATCTTTTGGCAATTACTATTCCAATAGACCCTTGAGAATTCCTTCGACATTGGCAATGGATATAACTTATATATGGAAAGTACAAGGAAGGCCCGCAATCAGGGTATTAAGATAAACAGATTAGCTTCTTTAAACGCACACGGATAACAGGCGTTAAGTTTATTCCAATATTTTAAAGCCTAAAACGCTGTTACTATCAAGCAGAGCATGTGTTATATTTCAGAGTACTGTAGTTAAACCGCATGGAATATTGTCCAATACAATCGAAGAAACTAAAATGAATGTGAGTGCAATGACATTGCATGATCTTTGTAAGACTGATTGAAATATGTTAATGTAAATATGTAAAACATATATTCTTATCGATATCATTTCCTTTTCCATATCTAAAGGTAAAAATACAGCATGCTGACTTTTTCACACTGCTGTCGTTTATCAAGCCCGTTTTTTGGTAACAACATTGTACACGAACTTTGTCAGTGCCGGCAACCCTTCTTCCGTTTCTATGTGTTGTTCGAGGAGTCCAAGGTGTCAAACTAGCATCTGCCTCACGCCATTTCAACGACCAACTGGTATATCGTTATCGTAAAAATGTTGTTTACAAGGCTTTTCCATTTGAAAACTGAATTTATGATATCATAATTAGTATTATTTCCTTTGATAATTTTACAGACGTATATGTTTGCAGAAATCTAAATCGGAACCAAAGCAATTCTTACGATATGTGAACAATTAAAACATAGAAAGAACACAATTCACTCTAGTCAGTTTTCTTCCAGTGGTGTTCATTTGTGTAAATCAGCTGCCACATGATGTTGGCCGAAAATGTAAATAAAATCAAGATTTTGTTTGATCCAAATGTACAGAAGAGACAAAATGATTTTTTAGACTTAAACAGGTGTTTTTACAAGAATGTTTTACATTACCAAACAATGCGTTTCACTTCACCTTACTTCTAAAACATAATACAACTGAGAAATATCTGCGATTCTTTTTTTCTCAATACAGAGGGTTTTAAACGCACATCGATGTCCTGACAGAACCGTGAACTATTAATCAGGTACTCTTCAGGTATAACTAGTCAATTTTATTTTACAATTTCATAATAAGTTAAGTAGTGCTTGTTAGTTTAGAAGAAACCCGACGACCATGAGTTTATAGGTCGGCTTAAATCCCCCTTTGGTATGAGAAGCCGGAAGACTTAAAGGACATATTTTAATAATATGTATATATAACTGCTGGTTTTATCGGATTTATTTCGCATACAATGGACAATTCTTGGTCAGGTTAACTCAATGTCGTCAAAATGTTCAATATCAGGTTTTCACTTTTAATCTTAAAAGATGAATGCGGGTGCTGAACAGACAAGGTCAGCTTAGTGGCTATCAGAACTGTTGAGATGAAATACTTGCGAACAGATTTAATGCTTGGAAAACTCACGGACATTCCTTCTTTTCCCCGTTAGGATATCTTGTTTAAGTGTGTCACGGCCAATGTGCTAAGCTCTATGGCTTTACTTCGAGTATATCTTGGTCTAAATAATTGACCTACTTCCTTGAGAACACCGTGAATAGAAACTAATCATCTTTTCCATGGCAAATCGTTCACACACTTAATACTTTTGTATAGTTTTATGAGATAAAATGCGTATTCTATTGTCTTGATCTAATATAAACGCCATTTGCACAATGCCAGTTATTTAAATGTCAATGCTTAAATACACATTTATCTTTTACTATTGATTGTCAACGATATATAGTCTTTTTAATTATCCGACGTTCAACTTCCTTAGTAACAAGATAACTATAAGAGCTCGGTTCCTGTCGAAAACCAGCCAGATCCGGCAATGCATGACGGGACTATGGCCACTGAATTTTCAAAATTTCAATAATTGCCCTTGAAAAACTTACCTGTTTTTTTATATGGTATATATGTACTCTGTTGTTTGTGGAGTTTTGTGCTGTTGACCCATGTTGCTTGTTTGTGATGTTTTTTTTTTGTTATTGTAAACACGATAAAGTTCTCATTTATTATCATTTTCTATGATAATATTATATTTACCAAATTAATATAGTAGCTGGATAACCATAAGAGCTTGGTTCCTGTCGAAAACTAGCCAGATCGTTCAATGCATGACTTGATTATAGCCCTTCTAGCCTTCTATAAAAACGATGTTTACCAAACATATAAAGTAGAAACATACCAATGAGAGCACAGTTCCTTTCGAGACCCAGTCCATACCTGACTTGATTATGCCCTGCGAAATCGGTAAAAATGTTATAATTGAACTTTTGAACATAATAGCGCTTACATTTATTATCCGATGCTTACTAAACAACCGCATCCATCCACGCATGACCGGACTGTGGTTATTAAATTTAAAACTGGCAAAACAGCTTTAATTGAACACACTCATGCCTTCATTTATTATCCGATGTTAACCAAACTTCTACACTGATTAGATATCTTTGAGTTCTTGATTGCTTTCTTAATGCAGTTCTATATGTTCCATGACTGGATCATGGCCCTTGAAATAGTCACAACTGCAATAATTCAGCTTATGAACACATGCTATCCTTCACTTAAAATCTTTACCAATTTATACAGTAGTAAAATATCTATGATAGCTCGGTCCCTTCTAAAACTAGCCAGATTCGACCAAGCATAACTGGATTAAGGCCCTTTTTGCAAAATTGGTATATTTGAGCTAGTGAACACAATAGCGTCTTCGCCAAACTTATACATTAGTAAGATATACATGTAAGCTACATGTAAGCTTTGCCTCTGTCCTAAATCAGCAAGATTTTCTTAAATACTACTGGATTGAAATTTTCAGAATTGCTATGAAAGAACTTTCTATCCGAAATTTGCACTCAAATTTTAATTTTCATAACACTGTCTTTTAAGTTTTAGCTTTAAATGTGCCTCAAAATATAGCCTTTGAGGTTTATTGAGTTACTGTCGATTCCTTATTGAATGCATTTATACCAAATCTGCCTTTATTAATGAATTTATTTTTAATCACTACAATTTATTTTTCTCTCAAGCCGCTTTTATATTTGAATGGACATTAAGAAGAGCATCTTCAGTACCTTATCTGTTTTTGGAATCCAAACTGAGCATCTGGTAGACTGCATTTTCTTCAGCCCATTTTTGTAAAATTAGATTTGTAAATAAATTTGCTGAATTGCTTGTAAGTGTGATCCCGTTGTAATAGTAAGGATCTGATTGCTTTCCTTTGTTATCAATATGACTACTTACCCAGAATGACAGGACAAGGGAAACAATTTAGAGTTCAATAATATTGTTGCATTTGATTCATTAGATGTACCTTTTTCAAATGATGCAATTGGTCAGGAAGTATATTCAATATGACTGTATGGATGATGCCTTATTTTAACCTAACTTCCTGACCAACTGCATCATTTGAAATAGGTACATCTAATGAATCAAATGCAACTAAAAATACTAACACAAGCACTTCTTAATTTCCCCGATTCAAACTGTTTCCAGAACCCTCTTGGGACTTTCTTCGTTTTTATATTACATTCTTTAATTACTGATATGTGAAATTAGATTATCTATATAACAATTTCCCTTGATTTCGGATCTTAAAACATCTATTAAATTATATATATAGATTGTTATTCCTATAAAAAAATGAATCTTATGATTTACATCACTTGGGTTTATAAACACTGTTATTTTGAACGAAAATGCCAATAGTGCATGATAAGAGAAGATATTAAAATCTCTAAATGAGAAGTAAGGAAGCAGATAAAACTATTATGTTGTGCCAATAAATAATCTTTATTATTTGTTACCCGGTGATCCATAGATATGTGTCAGTGGAAAAGTGTATTTTTCTGTTTAAAACAGTTCGCATACACATAAGCGCCTTTCTAAAACAATACAATAAACTGTCATTTTATATCATTTTTATCATGTACAAAAGTGTATTGAAGCGTTTGTGCGTAAATGTTATTAAAATTGGAAAATTGATATAAGTCTCCTAAATTACCACATCACAAAGACAAATCACATTGCACGCACAGATAACATCATAAATATTTTAAGATGTCTCAAGAGCTTTTAACAAATTTTTAGCTTTCAATAAAAAAAGGATACAAATAATTATTCAAAAGGCAATGTTCCGTTGCCTTCATTTTAAAGAGAGAGAGAGAGAAAGCGAATGGAGCCTGCTAGGACAAAGGTTAATAGCAAACGTGTTACACACGTTGAGATTAATGACTGAAATACTATAATGACATTATACAGAGACGAAAACATAATTGTTATAAGCAGCACAAAGAGCTGTTTAGAATGTTTTCGGATCTGCACAAAGCAACTGGTAACTGAAAGGTCAGATTGAGTATACTTTCAAAACTGTAATTGTGAGGTTCGCCCAGTGTAAAGTATACTTAACATGTATCATTTTGTATATGTTCTAAAGTAAAGGAGTTTCTGTGAGATGAGCGGTTGTATAAAGGATTAAATAAAAACCATTTGTTCAAAACGATTTGTGGCATTCAAATGTACATCTTTCTCATATTAGGGCAGTGGTGTTCGCACTCGCTCATCACCAGTGCGCCCGGATTCGATTCCCGGAGCAGGTGTCTGTGAGTTTTGTCTGCGGTCTCCAATCCTGGCATGTGGGTTTTCCACGGGGTACTCTGGTTTCCCACAAGGAACAGGACCACAGTCTCGCGACGCGTCGGGCCAAAGAGGGTGACTTATCACAAATGTTTATAACTTCTTTCACAATCGTTGTAAAATAAATGTAGTTTAAACCTAACGTCAATGTGTTTCTAAAACAGGCATATTTGATGGGGGAATCGTTCTTTATACTCCATAAACAGTATGTTTAAAATAAAACAACCCAAACATATGTGCATATTAAACATATTAAAATGGCACTGCATTCCCCTATTTCTCAAATAACCCCCTCATAATCGTGATATTAGGTAAAAAAGGGGTCATACTTTCTTTAAATAATGATGTCCGCTCTTTTGCTTTAGCTCGGAAGTGTCATTGAATCTTATTTAAATACAAATCATAAAAGAGCTGGAGCCAATGTTTCGCATCCGTGTATACGAGCGTCTAGCAATACGCATATTAGTATGTTATGCAGTTCTAGCTAGAGTGTGATTGTACGACGTATGTTTATTTGCGATAACATGTGATATATGTACCTTTCATTAATCATAATAGATATAAATTAGTAAAATAAATACATAGTTCCAAGTGTGTTAATGGTCGACCGTATGACTTGAGAGTATACACTTTACAACGTATAATTTGTCTTGGTATATAAATTTAAATTTATCGACATTTTCTCATTGAATTGCCTTACTGCATTTAAATTGGAACTAGTCGGTGTCGGTTTCACGATATTCTGTTTCACAAAGAACATCGGCTATTGCACATGTTGTTCAGTTCAAATAATAAACAGTTGCAAAAAAGCATCAGTATAAATTGACTTTTAAATCATATTTTTTAAATCAACATCTTAAGTGATAAACCCTTTTTTCTTTCTACTTCAGAGTGTTTTTAGCATTTGAGCATTGATCGATGATCAGGTTCCAAATTTAGCGCGAGCATGTGCAATAAAGTCACGCGTGAGTGTAAAATAGTATTAACGACGATTTCAGCCACACCTTCGCGGAACAGAACATTAATTGACCAGCAGGACATTGACCCCTGTCACCAAATATGGTACAAAATGGCGACATAAGCAAACAAATTGCATTTTCATATATCGAAATCACAAGCAAAACACAAACACAATATACAATGTATTACACATCTATTAATCGCGTTAGTAAAGCAGATTTATGTCGACGACTTCAATTTTAAGGTTTAGTTGGGCTTGTAATACTTGTACTTTTAAAAAATGTCAACTTTTGATAACATACTGACGTTGACTTCAAGTATCTTGCAGTGAAAGTTATCGAAGTATTCACAGCGTGCATTTATTATATCCGCCCGTATGTACGTGGCATTTGAATGAAACGCTTTCCTGCATGTGAAAAGTTTTATTTTTAGAATAAATAATGACGTAGTAAATGTTGTGTTTGCCAATTTCAATAATAAACGCAATGCTTAGCTTTTTACTGAAGTCAAAGCTTATGATAGCGCAGTAATTTGAATTCAGTGGCATTTAGTACCAGATAAACGTTCCCGTTTAAAAGTTTTTAATAAATAGTTTAAATACCCTCTCGAAATATACACATGAAGTGTCCTTCTCAGTCACCTTACGTTTAAACGCGTAGCATAAATTATTAAGAGCTTTTTCGACATGATGCGTTGTTGTTCATGTGTCGACTTACCCTGGTTGCAAAAGACATATTTCGAGGCCCGCTTAAATTCTTTGAACACATCATATACTTAATTCAAACATATACAACCAAACACAAGGCATCGGTTTCCGAGTTTCGTTGATACCCAATGGACAAGATCCTTCAAAAACCGGTAATCCGTTACCTCTAAGTGTTTCACTAAGCGATGAAAAGCGACGTACATCTGTTCAAAATTATTTCCGGAGTTATCATTACTGTGAAACTCTTCATTTTGCCTTGATACAAGTGTGATACGTCTTTATTCCATAAATGGTTACCACAGTTTGTGCTATTGCTTACTGGTGATTTGATAAGTGCAATGCAAAATCAGGAGTCCGCTTAAAACGTTGGTACTTGTAAAAGTGGGTAACCTCTACAAAAGATATAATGGTTCAACTCCCGATATTTCTTTTTGGTTGGTGGGTCGTACGGACAAATTACATTTCAACTATTGTTTGTTGGATTCCGACGTATTAGTGAGTTTAGGCAATACTTTCCACGCTACTGGTTGATACACACTAAAATTTGTTTAACATAAATGCGAAAAAAACATGAATTATTAATTTTAATGATAAGACCCCACAACATTTTTAATACTCGTAAAATGCTAAAATTTGGCATGTTTTGCAGTGTGTAGGCTCTCTTGTCTCTTGTGCTGCAATTTTACCCAGAAAACAGTGAACAGAGTAATGAATTACTATTTTTAATATATGTTTTGTAGCTTCGACACGAATTTTTCAGGTATATTATGTTCTTCATCTTATTTAATTTGTCTGTTGTCTGCCGTTTGTCAAGGTTTCATGTTGTTTGACAGGCCCATAAGATACTATTGTGTTTTAACTCCAGGCACAAGTTCTTGAAAGTTTTGAAAGACTAGACACCCGATGATACAGTTGGAAATAAAAATTAGACAATAGTCAAACACGTAAACATAAGATTGATATCGTAATGTATTACGCATTGAATGTTACTTTTGATGTATCACATCGCTTAGGACAAGAGCATCTTTCCCAGTTTGTGCGCATTTTTCTAATTCGAAATTTACTGGATTTGTCTACCACGTAAAATTCCGTAACGCGATATTTTTTAAAAGGGGAAACTCAGCTAGGACAGCGACATAATATGTTACGCGTATTATTTTTATCATGTCAAGTGATGTATTATCGGCCTCCTACTAGCTCACAATGACAATTCTAGGTTTGTTATCAGGAAATATTGTATTTGGCGATTTTGAAACAATCTGATATCTAGACGATTTAAGCGTAAAAACCTAAGTTATTTTTTTCATTAACCCCAATGTCTTAGAAAAAAATAAGTTGCGCATTGGGAAATGCACTTGCCATTCTGCTTTTATATTGTTTTCATTTCAGCTAACATCTACATTATGGAAGAGTGATCACTCGGAATCACAAACTACATAATCAACATACACACGTACAGTGACAAGTTCTCAACGCAATAACCGGCTAATGTAGGTTTTATTTTTAAGAAGCACTTACTCGTGAACGGTAAGACAATGAATCACTTCAAACGGTGACATTTTAAGCCCCCATCTAGTATGCAACGACAGCTGTAGAAAAAGAAATATATCTACCGTGAGTGTCAACACATCATACATCAACACTTATATAAGACAACGGAAATCTGTTATTTTATTGAGAATATTTATTGACAGTAATGGTGCACCGCTGTCACAGCTGAGGCGGTGTTTTTCCTCAAAAATCCCTTCTTTAAATTTCGTTACCCGTATGACCGGCATTTCAATAAAAACCTAGTTTTTCGTTAAGTGTGTGAGAATTTGATTAGGTTTTTATAAAAGCTATTTTTAAGATTAAATTACATACTTGATATGAAAGAAGCAACCTTTTTTTGTTTTTGTATAAAGGCTTTATGCTCACAAAACATAGCTCCGAAAGAGCATACATTGGACAGATAAAAACTCGTTTGACGCAGAACAGTCAAACGTCATAAAAACGAGCTTATCGGTAAACAGCGTCGTCAGATGATAGGTAGTGGTTGGAAAGTAAGTTACACGTAGCAGTTCGGAAATAGTAATGTGTATAATAGTAAAAACGAAATGAACATAAAAAGGACCGAGTTGCACGTTTCATTGTTCATTTATTTGATCTTATACCGATTTGTCTACACGATCCTAATATATTTTAGGGTGCACAGGTTATCTTCAATTATTTTCAGTTCTCTGCAAGCGGGGAACCAAATCGCACCTTTATCTTGCATTTACTGAATTCAGGGCCGGTCACTAATTGGATAAAAGTGACATGAAACCACGCTGTGCGACGAAACACGCAGTAATCTTTTTCATTCACTTGGGCTGATGAAATGAATTGATTATCCGTCCAAAGGCCATTTGTTTACATCGTTATTGTCATTCGTACTGAATGATCAAGACAGCGTCATTTATTTCTCAGAAATATCGCATACAAATGACACTAAGCTTAAAAAAACGATGTCATGTATAATGATGCTGTAAATGGAAATGCACATTATTAATATAATTATGTTAACTTACCACTGTCTAATTACGGACTGAAGAAAGTATATGGTCATTACTGTCCGCTTAGGATTTCAAACCATTTGTCGTTTTAAATGGTTACAATCACTCAGCCATTGTATTTATCAGACTCTAATAATTAGTTATACAGTACTGAATACAAGACGTATGTTCTTGCCTGAAATTTAACAATGAGTAAAGAGTAAACAGTTTGATTTGACAATTTGAGATGACGCGTGTACGAGCGTAGACGATTTCTCAAACATATTTCCTGTGGGTAAGATTTCTGTTTTGTTTTGTCGTTGTGGTGTGAATTAATGGTGATAAATATTGCGTTTGGTAATATCGGCGTATGGGGAATGCCCTCAAATTGGTTGAGACGATATTCAATGCAACATTACATTAACACGTATTTCATAATTAAACAAATAAACTCCCGAAAGAGAAAACATTACCAAATTAAACGAGCACATGATTTTTGCTCGATTATTTTTATGTTAATAGAATGAAGAATGTGGCTCGAAGTTATTGATTGTCTGCCGCCTGTATCCGTTTCATTTGCTCGTGATAGAAAACCCACTAAATAATCAATAATAAATGAAACTATTTTACCGCATCGTGATTTTTAGGACCTTTCGTCATAATTATTTCAATGAAATCATCGGAAATAAAATATTGCTTAAATAATGTTTTCAATATGTTTTTATTTCTTCCAATTTTATTTCCTTAAGAAGATTTGATTTAGTGGCTAATCATTTTCTTGAATATTGATGACAATCTCTTCACTCATTTTCCAAAGCCACAGCGGTTTCATCCCGACTTATTTTGACTGCAATTATATTGTCTGTTTTGAGTGTCCCGATTGCTAAAAGTCCACTGTTTCGTCTAAGGATCAAAAACTTTATCTATGATGCGTTATTTCTGCATTCATTTTCAATATAAACGATCGCTCTAGCCTCATTTGTGCGACATTAAATTTAGTTTTCAAAACATGCAATACATGGTCTTATTTGAAAAAAAAAAATCTTGAAGCTGCAATCTCACAGGGTTTAGCGTTTGACAAATGTTTTATTGTTTTAGGTTGAATTGGCCAATGTTTTTGTTTACGTCTAGCAGCCAGTGATATAAGACTGCTGACAAAAGATAAACAATTAATCGCAGATTTCCATATCCCCGTTTGGAAAGAAATTCTGTATGGCTGAATATTCGATAAAACATCAATTTTTGAACATAAATATAAAACCTGCGATCTCATGTTTTATCAGCAGTCTTATATTACTGGTTTTTATGCATTTTCGCAAAATAATTGCTCGTTCCGAGACAGAAAAAGTTGTCAAAAAGATCAATTTGTGAGATTGAAGCTTTCAGCAATAAAAGAATTATCAACATTGTGTTTCAGTACTTCTTCCTTTCAAAACGCCGTACTGCAAAATCGTTTTTGTTTTTTTAGCAAAATTATTTTGCTTTCAATTTGACAGTAGAGGTTACACAGGTATGAGGTTTTGAAATACCAACTTGTTTACAGTCAAATAATCAACCCCAAACCATTCACATTTTGTTAACGATCTTCACGATGCTACACTGCTTCTAGTCGTCCTTAGAATCAACAAAAATCATCATAAAACTAATCTTTATCTATTACACAAAAAACGCAAAAGTGCAAATGTTGAGCTTCCTCAAAAGGACGTAGCCATATGCCTGAACTTGTTGTATCTAACTCGTGTTTTATGCCGTTAAGAAAATAATGACGGGGTGCTCAGCGTATTCAATTTAGTTGAGTATTGTCTAAATGGATTTTGAATTAATGATATGAAACCGATCATTAATACCCGAGAAAAATACCCACTGCTGTTGAAGAATTCAACATTGACGAATTGAAGATTTTCAGAACTTGTTCTCGTATACGTGCTTAGTTATGCATGGTCTTAAAATAACTTTTAATCAACGCTCTTAAATGGTTTAATAAGTTGAAAGATTTTGCTTTATCCTTTTGAAAAGAAATCGGATACTAGGATGAATTAAATACTTTGTAATTAGTGAATTCAGAATAGTTTATCGTGCTAAGCAATTGCTTAGGCTGATGTTTTTGTTGCCTAGCCTCGTTTGATACACTTTATATATATTTAACTCTTACGTAGCATTCCTTATTCAATATCTGTATGAGGCTGCCATAAGTATTGTGTAGGAGTAAATGCAATTTTGTGTCATGGTTTATCGTTTTCTACAACCATAACATTTATCAAGCTTCTATTATTCACCCATAAGGCTTTCCGAGGTAAAATCGTTTAGATGTTTCGTTCGTTTGATCATGCCGTGCTCGTGTTCACTGGCCGTACAACTGGGGAAAATTGTTGATGTTATCTTTGTATATTTACACCTCAACTTCCATTCCTTAAATAAACTGCCTTTTGGCAATTGCGTTCATCGCGTGCTTCGGATATGCTCGGATCGTAATTCATTGCATACAATATACATGAAAGCTATTGATCTTGTTATTGGGTGTATTGTGTCTGCAGGTCCCGTAAAATATAGATCAACATTTTTAAAAGTGTTAGTTTATTATATTTTAAATATATTGGTGCCAGAAGTGTTTCAATTTTACGTTTTAAAGTGATTTCAAGTGGTAGATCTTTTCCCGTGTCATTGTGACGTCATTTGAAAAAATGTTTCCGGTTATAGTCGGGTCGTTCTATTTACAGAATGGGTAAGAGCGGATTACTGAAAGGTTTTCTTAAATGAAATGAAGTATTTTTTTAACGATTCTTGAAAGAAATAATGAACTATTGGTGTAAATATAAGGAATGAATTGCGGGGTTAATGTCATTATCAGGGATATGAACGCAATTGGGTTGGTCAAAGTACGCGTGGAGTCCTTCGGACTCCACACACATTGACCATCTCAATTTCCAATATGTAACCTATTTGAAACAAAACGCTTTTATTTCCAATGCACCAGTTTATTGTGGTGTTTTGTTATATTCTGCATTTTTGTGATTCATGGCGGAAACTAGCTCATGCATTGTTATGAGTTCCTAATGTAGCGCGTCACCTATATCGAAACGTTAAGTTGTCGCAAATTCCTTCCTAAGGCAAAAGAGGTCTAGGAGCTAATTTTAATTCGTGTGTCTGTGGGTATTTCAAAAACACAAAAGGTATTTCCTCATTACGCAGCAACTGAAATCAAGAAAATGCTATAATAGAAAGCAATATACACAATAATTAAACATTGAGCGATGCTTAGACAAATATTGAATTCATCATCTTTTTTCTTAAGACTTTTCGTTAACAAAGATATTACTTCGTTTCTGGAATCTGTCAGAAAGGTTAAACTAATGCTCATGTGAGTGACAATTGGGAACGATGTTTTGCACCTCGCGTTGCACGCGCTCTCAACATCAATAACATTTCGTCTCAAGAGCCTTTCTCGAGATTTTTGCCTTAAGTTCAAAATGCAAATCTTTAAACGACATCAACCATGTTCTATTATTAATAAATAATGTTAAAGGATATAATGTTTACAGACCTCTCTTAATACAGCAAGTGGTCATTTCGTGTATGTATGTCGGCTAATAAATCATTAAGTCTGTTCCCATTACCGTCCGAATGTTTGTATTGCATTGGATAAACGGCTGAATATTTTTAAGTATATAAATTTAATAAATCATACATATAACACATAATTTATAACATTCATTTGTCTATGTTAAGTTCAATCAGAATCGTTGAGCCAATACGATGATATACTAAGCGTCTTTATATGTGGGGCTAAAATAAATTGTGTGGAAATTGTGTCACTCTGACATTGATTTCATGATTTTACGTCTTCAATTGATTGTCATTCTATACATCTATGAAGCTTTATTTATCATCCTTTTTGATTACCTGAAGGAAGTTAGTGCTTCATCTTGTATAATATATTTTACTTTATATTTCTTTAAGTCATGTTGATGCTTTGCGATTCTGGTTTTGATGTTGCAATTATTTATAAAAGTTAGATGAATTTTACCCCAAAAATCTTGATTAACAATATATGATGTGCCTAAAAATTAGGTATTTAATGTTACTGAACAGAACAGAACAGAACATTTATTTAGATAAAGCATATACAGTTCATGATCATCAAAACAATTTTCATAGCATGCACAACAGGATATAAAAATTAACATGAATTCAAACAAAAAGAAACAACAAGAAGAGAGCAATAACATCCAGTTTGAGTGTTGCTGTAATATTAATTATATTGTCTCTGATCTGATTTGCCTTAATAGTAAATATTGCCAGTTTGTGTAACAACAACTTCTTCTTAGAGTTAAGAAGAGTAATAAATTTTAACATACAAGGTCGTGTTCGATAATAACTAGGTATATAATGATCTCTTAAGTGTTTATATCTATCATATATTAGTACAAAATGATATTCATCTTCAATGTCATTCGATGAACATACATCACATCTCCTTTCATGTCGGGGAATGTTCCTATAACGGCCTTCTTTTATTTTAAGCCTGTGAGAGGATAATCTTAATTTGCTTAAGGCATGTCTGTGTTTAACATTGTCAACAATGTTCAGGTAGCAAGACATTTCAAAAGTGGATTTCACTGCACGAAATAGAGTAAGACTTGTTGAGCTATTAACACCGTCATTTATTGTGTTATATAGGTATCTTTCAGTCTTAATTTTAACTGGCTTATAAAACATGGTATATTAAGCACTGAGTCTCTAAACAGCCAAATTTCATTAAAACCGGCTGATTGTAATAATAGTTTTACTTTGGTTAACCAATTTATATGGCCTTTTTCACATTCGTCTAAAAGCATACGATAAGTCTCATACAATATACAATTTGAATTAAAACTGTTCATGAGTTTAAACCAATATTTGACTATTTTCACTTTTCTGTTTATTATTAATGGAAAGCGTCCCGTTTCTCCATATAACGACAAATTATTAGTCGTTATTTTGACATTTAAAATCTGTTTAAGGAATTTTTTGTGTAGTCGTTCCAGATTTTCAGCTGCAGCAAAGCCCCATAACTCTGAGCAGTATTTGAGCACAGGGAGCACATACGCTTCAAATAAATCAAATTGTATAATAACTGGTACATACCCTCCAGACGTAATGCTTTTGAGAGACATGACTGATTTTATAGCTTCACTTGCCACAGCGTCTAAACATTTGCGAAAAGAACCGTTTGAACTTATGACTAACCCTAAATAGTAAAAAGTGTTCACAATTTCAATCTGTTTGCCGTTATATATAAATACGTCGTTAATCCTTCCTCGACCACCCCGTTTAAAAATCATTATTTTCGTCTTGTCCACATTCACTTGCATACGCCAACGATCACAGTAATCCCTTAAACAGTCTAAATGTTTTTGTAATCCCTCGGCGGTCTCACTTAATAGTACACAATCGTCGGCAAACATAATAAGGAATATTGTAAATTGGTCCAAGGTAAGTCCTGCATTAATAGTTTGATGCATATGGAGTTCAATGTCATTCACGAAGAGGCAAAACATTATCGGCGAGGTTATCTCCCCTGGAAGAGGCCTATACCGCTATCGAAGAATTCAGACAAGTTATTACAGTATTACTATATATTATCTATTAATAAGAGTTATTTGGGATTTTTTGTTGCTAAATCCAAATTGGAAACAGACAAATTCCAGAATTTCATGCTTAAGTTTACATTTTTAACTTTAACACCAAAAAACACATTTTATACCATTAGATTTTTCTATACTTTTTTCCATGCACATTATATATCAAACAACACAAATATGTAAACAAAAATGACTTCTATGCATTTTCCTTTATTTGCATTTTCAGCCACAGGGTCTTTGGATTAAAAGTTAACATAAAAACAAATGCCTTGTTTTTTTAGGAAGTGTTTGTATTGACCTCGTTAAATAACCAATCATAAGTGACTACCAAAGACAATTGCTGAGCCATTGATGATATTAATTGTTGACTTATAAAGCTACTGTGTCTGACCTGAACTTGATGACAAGTTATTAATGATCGGTAAAAGTATCAACAATTGTAACTCTATTAATATATATATGCTTTCTTTTAATGGGTGTGCTATTTTTAAGACGACATCTTATAAAATGAAGGAAACATTTTTAGATACAGAAAAACCACTACTTGCCTTACCGACCGAAGTAGGTGACTATATTAATATTTATGCTATCTCTGTGTATCGTCGGGATAAGTCTCTTATAAGACGCCTATTAAGCATTGGCTTTTGATCACTTTGCCTTAAACTGATTAAACAAACTGTCAACGTCTGTAAAAGCTCTGTTCTACTGCATCCCTACATATTTGGGAACAGCGCTTTCTTCTTGGCAGTTGAATGAACTCGACAAAAAATGCACTTGACACTAAAATAAGAAAATGCACATTGGCACTAAAATTGACAACAAAAACTTTTGGGAATGAACAATTTATGCAAATTCTCATGAGAAGTTGTTAACATGTCCGAGAATCTTTTCAGGAAAACGCCTGGGGTACAATAAATAATCTGTTTTAATAGAACGTTTTTCAGCAAGTTCAATGTGTATAACTTGCATAAAATTGCACTATTTTGACATTTAAATTGAGCTCAAATGCTAAATTGGATCTTTAGGGACATCTCCGCTTGGATAATAACTTACAAAAGGTCACAGTCACAATAGTATAAGGCCAAAACAACACAACGGCAGTTCTGTGCAGCACGTAATGATGTATGAAACGTTCAAGAACTCGCCAAAACGAAAATAAAAGTGCCAAAAAATAATAATTTTCAATCTTAACAAAACTATATTATCATTGTGAATAAGTTAACGTATTTCCGTGAGCTGACCAACTCCTTGAAGTAGTATTTTTAATAATTTTTTCCGATAAGTATATATTGCAGCGTTTAAACGTATTAATGATTATTAGGATTTTTTTTAAATCTTCTAAATAACATACGAAAGTATGGTTTGATACAAACTGTTTGCCCTTTTAATGCCATTAATTTAGAAATAGTTTTCCACTTTTTTACAGCTAGGAAGTATTAGAGGCACGATCTGTTTCAAACACAAGGTCACGTTACTACCTTATTATTGCATAAAACGTGTGTTTTGGTCTGTTATCGTGGTGTGTTAAAACGGGCATTATCGGTAAAAACGTACATTATTCAGGTAATTCACGTGCCGTTTATGACCGGCTTTTTGTTTTACATAAGCGCTATCAGGGCCCGCTTCATAACAATGGACGCTGAGCGACCTGGTTTCTAACCGAAAGTTGGTCAACGATGCAAACCTTTGCACAAAAACATATTACAGCATATAAATGGCGGAATACAAATATTAAAGAATTAAAATAAACAGAATTTAAATTTAACATTATTTTTTCTGAGTTTTCATTTCCTTGCAAGCTGTGGTGTGTCACAAGTTTTTACTTTCTGCAGTTGTTTTGATTATTAATTTGCTTTTAAAGCACTAATTTAAGTCTAAAACGTTTAACTGCTTCCAACATAAGTTAAAAAGAGTTTTAGAATATTTTTTTCTCTGATGCTGAAAATGCTGTTAATTTTATCCGGACCATTTTAACAATTTATTTCCGGTTTAAATTGCCAAAACATATAAATGGTAAAGTAGGAATATATAGGAAATTAATTGATTACCCGATAGATATTGTGTGTAAAAAATCCAAGTAATCCAGTTAATTCCAAAATAAAAACTTTACAATCGACTGAATACTGAAGAAATGTTGTCGAGACACAAATGCAACGGTCAAGTTTTGTTGCGGCCCTTATCGAGCTTAATGTGAAACCTTTTCAATGACATTGTTCGTGACGTCTCACAAGTACCTGTTATGGAGGTTGTTTTGAACTAATTGTTTTCGCATTTTCGTGACATTGAACAGCTTTTTTAACATAAAGGCTACTCATGGCTATGCAACATAGTTTAAAACCCTCGTGCTACGCACTTGGGCTGTTAACCATTTTGCGGGCCTTTGCAGATGATAACGACCTCAAAAAGGTGTATTAACCCTGTGTTACCATGGAGTACAATTTCAGTCGATAAGCATCATTTGGGAAAATGGTAATGCTATTTAACTTTTATTGCATGTTCAATACAAATAGTATTGCTTGGTAACTGTTTGTATATATAACGAATATACCGTGAGCTGTTGTAGAAGCGGTGTTTTTTTGTATTTTTATCGTGTTTCCTTTGCCTGTAGCTCAATTAGTAAAAAGGCAATTTAAACATTACTCTTTGTTTAATTAAATAATCAGTATAATCCAATGACCTGAAACATTTTCGGTGTGTATTTTATGCGCTATTGATAATGGTTAGAAGGGAAGTAACACGTGTCAAATTAGCGCATGGACAAAGAATGTCTTCATTAAAGGGAGGTAATAATATGTCCAATCCATTCAAAAGTGGATTATGTATCTAAAAACCAAAGAATGGGCGGAGCAACGACCAAATTCCGTGGAAACGCTAGCGCGTAGAAACGACATTCGAGCTTCGTATGTACAAATTCCATGAGTTTAATAGAAAAGGGGATATAATTAGGAACCAGAAATTATAGTTCAATTTTAATGGTCAAAAACCTAGGTCGTATTATACGTTCAAAAGAACGAGTGGTGTGTCTGAAACCGAGATGCATTCTGTCAATCCAAGATGGGTGCAATTCTATACATCTTAATTCCCTGTTGAGAACTGAAGTAAGAAGTTGTTAGTTCGAGCCCGGGTTCGGCATTGCGAGTAAGACTGCGAAAATTGTGGATGTCGCGGAAGACGCTGGTTCTTTCCAGGGACACCCCTGTTGTTTTTGTTATACGTACAGTCGATCTCTTACGTCTATTTTAATTTCTAATTACCGTTTAAAAAATGATCAGATTACTGAGCAAAATGTTACATTGATCAGTTTTCGACGACTGCTTTGATACAAACCTAAGAATTGTATTACGGAACCTAAAGATGTGGACCACAAAAGGGTTTTATTGGGCAACCATTACATTTAACAAACATACTAGCACTTGTTTATAATCAAAAGAAGTCGGTATCGTATCAGATGAAAAGCAATCATTCAAAACCAATGCAATTATAGAACCGAGATAAAATATACAAATAATACTTCAGGAACAAGCCCGATAGCTACTTAATTAGAATTAAAGCTCACAAAAGATTAGGAAGTATACTTTTTGTACAATAACCAAATGCGTCTCGACACTCGATGCATAAACTATTTTCATTCATCTCGTTTCTCTTTGTCTCTTTTTTTTTCTTCTGTAGAAGTAACAGGTTAAGGTATCACTGACTAAATAGATAGGAAAACTTGATAAGGAATATTGCTTGATTGTTTGAATACTTAATTAGATAGCACAAGCAAATAGTTTCCGAGCAGAATTCGATGACAGCTGACTGATATGTTGAAATGAAAGACATATCGAATAATAATACTGACCATCTACAATGATATACTAGAAATGGAACTTTTAAGATTTGATGATCATTAATACTTTAAATCTGTCACTGAATCCTACATTTTTCTCTTTTTTCAACTAACAAAACAGATATTTATTTGACCTTAAATTGGCAATTACGCAAAGTTTAAGCCTTAAAACGTCATACCGGGAATAATGGCTTCTTTTTCTTTCTTCCCAGCACTGTGATCTTTGACGTTAGTTTCTCACAGTGCTACCGGCTAAAATGTCAGAAACAGTGAAATAGTATTTTGACAGGGAGGTTATTGTGGTACCTTTTAGATTTTTATGAACTACCAAAAACCATGACATCATGAGTAACTTATTAATAAAATCACTTAATATGATAAGTGTTTCTCACAAAAGGAGTAGACAGACAGGACGATATCATTTTATAGACGTCAGACCGTTTAAAGGAGGAAAACTTACTATCCTCAATAATACATATATAGAATGTTTCTTACTTCTGTCGTATACTTTATATTGGATACATAGCTCTTGCGATGTTGAAGGAGTACATGTTTATGTGATGTGTAGTGTACTATTTTGTCTAGAAATATACAACGGTTCCATCAATTTGTTAAACTTTGGAATCGATGTGATAATCCGATAACGGTAATAATACACGATATTAACTTTTACAATTTTCAACATCACAATATTAATATTGTATACTACAATGGATAATCGGAGAAATTGAACGAAATGTCTACTACATTTTTTTTTACGACTGGTGTTCCTTATAAGGGATATAAGACATGCGCACACGTTAAAATCGGAATTTGCATGCGATATGAATTTATCTTAATGGTAAACTATCATAACCGATAACCGAGTGAATAATGAATACAAGTACATTTTTTATAGATCACTGAACTGCATATTTTGCTCGACATTTGTTCCGACAAAAACTCCAAACATGAAAACATAATAGTGTCATCTCTGCAGGTCACATGTGAGACGTATGTAACGTTGCAAACCTCATTTATGTTCGTAAGTATCGTTTTGTTCCGGATTTGCCATGCGACTTCGGTCGCAAATACCCTGGCCACTACCAGCAAACTACGGCAAAAGCAAGCGGATGGAATCAAACTCGAAGGCCTGGAAAAGGAAGATATCTTGTGTGAAAGTTTACACCAAACAGTGTTAAATCTTGATTTCGGTGCAACACTTTTAATTGCATTGAATGAAAAAAGCTACATTTGATATAATCTGTGATAAAAATGTATTTTTAAATCTAATTGTTCATACTTTAAATCCACTTATATGCCTTTTCTATTAAACAAGTTATAAGGGAAATAATAAGTTGTGTGATCGCAGATAATGTAAAGCGAAGTATAATTTGCTATCAATTGAAAGTGCAACCTTTTCAATAGTATTGCTTACATAGGTAAAGGTACTTAACACCGATCAATTGATAATGACATCGAACGTTCCCTTACATTAATTGCTTGTCTCGAGCAGTAATTATACGCTTTATTACTATTGTTGCAGTTGGCACGAAGAGGAAAGGAGATATATAACTGACATATTGCCCTTCATTCGCACGAAGCTGTTCTTATTTATGGTTATCTGACTATCTGTGATATACACATGTACTTTAAATATCTTGCATTTGACCTTAACATTGATGTCCATCTGGAGAAACTTGGTAGTGCCGAAAGTTAGTTTTAATTTATGTGTTTTTAATTATCGTGTTTACTGAAAGATATTGAGAGTTTTAGTTTACTTAAATCAGGGAAATTGATATATTAGCTTTCCTTTTAAGTTATATAGAAATTGTTATTAAAGTAAAATTGAAAATGTTGATAATCATAATTGTTTACGTTGCAGCGGACCAACACTTAAGCATTTGTGCAATGTGCATAATACTCTTTCTTCCATTGTCATTTATGATTGGCATTCTCATGGATGGCCATAGCGATAGAGTTTAGTTTTTCATGGACTATTTTTCTAATATTTTATTCTAAGAAAGGGTGATATGAAATTCCTTCCCATGTGTTACATTGGCTAACCTGTCTTAAACGAGATTTTAATAACACAAATTCATAACTTAACTATCTGACATTAAAGATGAGTTGAGGCTTTGTCTTTGCCAGCAGTGTCACTTCTCTTTTTTCAAGCTTTGGTTTACAGACGACAGGTATACATTTTAGTAGCTGCGGAAAATAATGGCATTGTATGCAACGCTTTACAAAAATGTCAGTTTTTTGTTTGTTTTGTTTTTATATATATATATATATACATGCAACAGCAAGATAAAAAAAAAACATCGTTCATTTCGTAGTTGCTTTAGTTGTGTGGTGTACGTGGACACATTTTTGTAATATTTGAACAGAAATACCATGGTGATAAGGCATATGTCTTTTAAAATAGTTGCAGGTTTCACTAATTTGCTTGATCATTTTAAGGCATTTTCCTACCAAACATTTTGGAAAGTTGGTTGGGGTTGCAATATCAATCTCCGGTGTTTTTCAGTGACCATTTTGGGGGAAAAAACAGAACAGAAAATTTATTTACAAGAAGGTCATAGACCCAGCGGGCAAAACATGTACAAATACAATGCCGACAAAAGCAGTGATAACACAATAAACACAAGTTATGTAAAAAAGAATGAAATAAATAAATTGTAATAATAAATACATAATTAGCAGACATAGAGAGGTGCACTAATAATTAATAGTTATCTATGTCTTCATAAGAGTACTTGATTCCTTAAGAGTATGCATTCCCGCTTGGCTCGATTGCCCCGAGGGTCGAGGCAATTTCGCCGGTCCCTGGGAGTTTGAGCCAACGGGATTTTACTGTATTATCAAATGTGTTTAAATGTAATATTCTTAATTTCATTAAATGTTTCCGGTTTTTTTGTACTAAAATACGGCTAAAATTAATGCAACATGTTGTACATATTGACGTGTAGATAAAATCGCTTTAACTGAATGTTATCCATATTATAAACGTTTGACTTTATATCCATATAGTATTAATTTGCATATAAAAGAGACCCTCCATGCCTCTAGCAGTGCTGACCGATATTTAAATTATTTAAAACAAAGTTGAATGGTACCTGTTCTAATGAAGATGTGCGTTTCAAATATGCATATCTCTGTTTGCTGTAATGACAATGTTTTTAGACATCAGCCATAGTTTTAGTGTAGATATGATAAATGAATCATAATAAAATCCGAAGTACTATAACTATTTTGTACATATTATGGCGACTGTCGAGGTATCCTGAAACATCAATCAACTCATCCTTGATTAATTAGGAAAGAATCAATTGACTTTCTTGGTGTCGGAAATTAATTTTCAAGCCTTTATTGACTAATTTGCCATTCGAAATCGGTCAGAAACATCAGCCGCTTCGAGAAAAAGGGAAGTACCGGCAGTCATATATGTATGAATTAAACTGTATGTGTAAGAATATGAATAACGGTTGTGAACTTGTGACTGCTAACACATTCATCGTTAAATTGTAAAATGACAATGCGGTTAATCATCGAGTGTTACACAGTTTTTGAATGTTTTTTGGGCGACATCATATACACTAATGTTAAGTTGGCTAAAATATATAAATGTGTGCACTCTAATACCAACAACGACCTCAGTGCCGCTGAAGAATAGTTAAATAAATAGAGGGGAAAATAAAATGAGTGTATAACTATGATAAAGTCTCATATAATGGCTGACAAATTCCCGAGGTCCATACGATTGTTTATTAAAGGAAATGTATGAGAAATACCAATATAACTATATGCTAATAGGGCAGATAAGTGGCCGGGGCATAGCATCAATGTTGTTTTGTGAAAAATCGCAGAAAAGCTACTCGCCTATGTTGTTGTAAAATGCACTTTTTGCATATGCCGAAATAAATGTGTCAACTCATTAGGGCTAAGATACTAAAAGCTCGAACTCTTCAGCAAGTATTGATATTTGCTCAAATATTGTCTTTGAAGACCACAATCATCATTCATTGTTGTTGCGTGATGAGTTGATTGTCATTATCACGTGCTGTTATTAACGTATGGTTAAAATGTTAAAATAACGCGTATATGCATCGAAGTGTAGTGGTTCAGGCCACGTTAAGTCCGATTTATTTTCTCTTCACCGGCATTGGTTTACACCCCACTTCAATCAAAATACTCTTTTATTCTGCAATTTCAATATCAAAGAGTAAAATACTGATAAATTACGTGTTTTCAAATGCATTTCCGCGAAAACTTTAAAATAAACTTTGTTGTTAAATAATGCAAATAATTTATAAAATAACATAGAATTAAAGGTATTCAAAAAAGTAACGTGATACGCAAATTTCGTAATGACATTGTGGGCGCTAAATTAAGATTATACTTTCAGTCCTGTTACACTTTGTTATTGTATTTTATCAGCATGTGAGTTGAAAAGGTCAAAAAGGTTACGAAAACACATTTGGATATTCATACACAAAATAAGTTTACATCGCTAAAACATAACAAGCCTTTAACGGTTATAACAATTTACAATTGGGTGCCAGCCTAATAAAACCCTCGTGCGCTTGTTTTAAAAAAAGCAACTATGGATGGGATTACTGATGACATGGAGTGAAATTCTTGAAGTCCCTTCACGCGTTCAAGCTTGTGCTGTCTCCATGTATGCCGGATGGCTATGAAATAATGCAACGGCATGGTTGCACTACAGTTTGGACAACGTACCGTATATTAATGTTTTTAGGCAAATGTTTATCGAAAACATCGAATGTACCTAAAACGTTTTCAACCTGTTAGCAAAACAATGCATTTTTCACGAAAATAAATTCAAACTTATTATGTATGGCATTTTTTGGTTGAAGCACCTACCAAAATAGCGTCTACGGGTGTTGACCTTGGACATATCGCGATTCATGGGAAACTTTCAAAATGACCACTCATCTGTATGCATGTTTTCTTATGACATTATGTCCTCATGTACTTTTTGGAGAAATTCTGCACGAACGAGATTCTATGGAATATAGAATTAATGTGTGAGTACATTTTAACAACATTGCGTTAAATATTGAGTTTGAATATTATTAACTTTCCTAGCGTGTACCAACGTTTTTATTTTTATTTCTTTGTCTAGCCATTGCACAACGTCAGTACTAAAGATGATGCCTGAACTTTGAATTCCATTTTGATATTGGCAAAAGTACAATCAAAACTACAGAGACGGACCCCGAATATTTAGCTGGTTGTAAAAAACGGTATTTCCATTACAATCTGATCTAATGAAACATTGCGACCAAGCCCGATACCAAATTTGCGGAAATTAATGTGTTGTCATTTGTCAGCGTCCCCTATTTGGAATAGAAAATAATGAAACAATAATTATCAAAAGAACCGGAGGCATTTAAAACTGAAACAAGGCCCCATACCGTAATGTCTGTATTCCGTTGAAATGTTTTATTAACGAATTTGGTTTATTTAGATAAAGCCTCCAGTACACTGGGTTTCGAATGATTTCTTCTTCACCGAATGAAATTAATCAAGGCAGCCATCCACCAAAGTTTGTCTGAAAAAAAGGTTAAACAAATAAGTAATCATATAGTCTTATCATGATTTAATCATTGAACAAAGCCAAAGCTAAGGTCTGGAGTATTTATTATAAAATTATCTTAGATACAAAAAAAATAAAAATCTTAATCACGTGGCTATTATCTCACATTTAATGATGTTAGCTGCAAATTACGATGTAGAGCTTAATAAGGAAAGTCGCCAGCTAATTTGTTTTACAGGTAATATCTTTAACGACAACTCACTGGCAATTACTATTCAAATAGACCTTTGAGAATTCCTTCGACAATGGCAATAGTCATAAATTGTATATGGAAAGTACAAGGAAGGCACGCAATAAGGTTTTATTATTGAACTTATTTAAACGTATACAGATCACAGGCATAGATTTAACTCTCATACTTACAGGCCCAAACAAGATGTTACTATCCACCGGAGTATGTGTGATATGTGTACTAACGTAAAACCGTACGAAACATAGTCTAATATATTCGAAGAAAAATGTGACTGTCATGTCATTGAATAAGCCTTGTTTGACTAGTGTAAATATATATCTTTATGTAATATGTAAAAACAAATTCTTAACGATATCATGTCCTTTTCCATAACCAATATTGTAAATACAATATGCCGGCCTTACCACGTTGTTGGCGTTTTTTAAGCCCGTTTCATCATCGATTGATTTATGACGCCCTTTCGGAAATAGAAAATCCGGAAAATCTCGTGTACAATCTAAGTGTAGTTTCGTTGGTTTAAAACAAAAAGTGATTCTCTAAAACATGGAATTAACCAACAAAAATATATAACAATAGGAATATTATGATCGGACGTGTTTTTAGGACATCATTATCACATCTTGTTCGGTTAATAAAAATGCGTCCGTTTCTTCAGCTACGCGGTCTTGACGAATAGGCGTTTACATACCGAACTCGACGTGATACAAGAAAGATGCCTTTCCATAAAATCCACTCTGTATAATTCCTTAAATTTAGTAAAAACATCGTACATGAACTTTGTCAGTGCCGGCAATCTTTTTTCTGCTGTCTAAGTATCGTTCGAGGAGTCCAAGTTGTCCGACCAGCACCTGCTACACGCCATTTTCAACGACCTACTGATATAAAGTAAACCTACAAAACCTTACAATTCGTAGAGCGAATTCACGATAACATAGTTGTTATCTTATTTTATAATTTTCCAACCGAATATGCTCGCAAAAAATTAAATCTGTACCAAAGCAGTTTTAACGATACGCAAAGAATAACAACGTAGGAAGAACCAAATCCACTCTAAATCTGTTTTCTCCAAGTGTTGATAATTTGTGAAATCAGCTGCCACATGATGTTGCTAAGGCCGACAGGGTAAACAATGTAAAGGTTTTGTTCGATCCATATGCACAGAAGAGAGAAAATGGTTTATTAGACTTAAATAAGGGTTGTTAAATGAATGTTTAGATGACCATACAATGTATATCACTTTTATCATACTTCTTAAACATATTATATCAGTAAAAGAATGAAATACTTTTTCTCCATACAGATAGGATTTAAAAGCACATTGGTGTCCTGGCTACAGAACCATATAATATTCTACAGGTATTTACAGATGTACCTAGAATAGTATATTATGCATCAATGTTATACTATATATTAGTATAGCGGTGTCAGTTAGTTTAGAATATACCCGACGACATTGAGTTTTTAGCTCGGCCTATATCCCCCTCGGTATGGAAGCCCGAAGTCCTCGAGGATATATTGTAATGATATGTATTTGTAACTGCTAGGCTGATCTGATTGATTTTGCCAACAATAGAAAATTGTTGGTCAGTTCAATGTTTCGTTGTCAAATTCAAAATCAAGTTTTCACTTTTAGTCTTGAAAGCTGAATGCCGGCCGCTGAACAGACAAAGACAGCTCAATGGCTTTCAGAACTGTTGAGATGAAGTACTTGCGAACTGATTTAATGTTTGGAAAACTCACGGACATTCTTTGCTTTCCCCGCTAGGAGATTTTATTAAAGTGTGTCACGGCCAATCACCTAAGCACTATGTTTTTACTTCGAGTGTGTCTGGGTCTAGATAATTGACCTACTGCCTTGAATAGTAAATAATCATCTTTTTCCAGGCAAATCTTATCAACTTGTTCTTACACGTTATAGCGTTCTGCTGCAAAGAAGACTGGTTGACAGTCATTGTAACTCAAGTACTAAAGTACAATAGGGTTATTAGTACTGCTTATTGATCCGGGAGGTTGTATTCGACTCGAGCGGATTTTTGCGGATTTCACGAGGCGCAAATTAACGAGAGTCGAATACGAAAATCCGGACCAAAAACGCACTACTAATAATACTTTTATTATATACATTACTGGTTAGGGCACTTAAAAGCCACATGTTTTCATAATAAGTGTCATTTTGACGACGCACTGTTTTGTTTTATGACGTCATTTTAACATCGCGCATGGATACTTAATTTGACGTCACGTCACAAGAGTGGAACACGGCTGTATTGCACTGGGATGGAATACGGAATACCGTATTTTGCGATATGTATTGCGTGTGGATTGATGCTGGGTATATAATTAAAGCTCATTACAGGTATGTAATACGTATAATCTCTTGACATGTTCACACACTTTATACTGTGTATAACTTCAAACGTTGTACTGATTATACCATCGTCTTGATCTTATATAAACGCCATTTGCACGACGTCAAAAGTTTTAATGTTAATGCCTCAATGCAAATCTACTTTTTACAGTTCCGTGCTTTAAATCTACAATGCTGATTGATATAAAGGCTCAAGAAGATGAGATTTTGTGGTCTTTTCATTTTCTGCGCTGAACATTTCAAGCTTCCTTTAAAGTATAGTGTCGATACATATGAAGGAAGATTCGTGGACAACAAGATACCCGGCACTATAAGATTGTGACATAACGCTTCGGTCACACACGACTTTGTCAATGTCGACCAGCCAATGTGCACATTGGGTAGAGGTTAAAGTTCAACATGTTAGCTCTATTAAAGTGACCTTGACTTTAGTTTTCGACTCTGCTAAATGCCCAATGTCCAAAAGAGCTTAAGGGAAGATGCGATGACTGTCGTCTGTCCGCACATCTTTGCGTCCGTTAACAGTTGATTTCGAACGCGATAAAGTATTTTTATGATCTTGAAATAGTCATATCTGCAATAATTCAGCTTGTAAACATATTAGATCAATTACTTAAAAAATGATGTTTACCAATTTATACAGTAGTAAGATATCTTTGATAGCTCGGTTCCCTTCCAAAACTAGCCAGATTTGACCAAGCATAACTGGATTATGGCCCTTTTTGGCAAAATTAGTATAATTGAGCTTGTGAACACAATTGCATCTTCATTTATAATCAAATCTTCGCCAAACTAAGTATGCATTAGTAAGATATACATGTAAACTTGGCTCCTGTCCTAAATCAGTAATATTTGCTTATACATGACTGGATTTAAATTTTTAGAATTGCTATAATAGAGCTTGCTATCTGAAAATTGTACTGAAATTATAATTTTCCTTACACTGCCATTTATTTTTTAGCTTTAAATGTGGCTCATAATGGATTATTTTTTAACTTTTTAAAGACCTTTGAGGTTATTGAGTTATTATTTGGTTATTATAGACCATAGGCATTATTTGTGGCAAAAATAATAGAATACACTCTTTTTGGAGGACCCAGTTAGACGCAATTTCGGGTCCCAACTCAGAGTTATTTCACTTAACCCTTACAAGCTCAAGACATACTATTTATATATAATATTATGTTCTCGTAAGGTGTATTTATCGAGAAAACACAAAAATAAAAAATAAATAACTAGATTGATAACAAACATGCAAACATGTCATTCATTTCGAAGCAAAACGTTTTGGAGTTTGCGTGAAACGCAATTATATTACATAGTTAACAAGTGTTAGATATGTGTTAGAATAAGAATTTCATTTGGAACCATCTTGAGATACATGTATTTTTATTTTAATGGGCCTATTGAAAATAAAGAAAACTGGATGATCAATCAATCAATGATCAATGTATGTGAAAAACAATTCAACTGGTTACAATATTCTTTCTTTTAAACAAGACTCCCAGGCAACTGAAAGGGCTTACATGTTTTCTATTTTCCGAGTATTTCAATACCATCTATCTTTATTTTTATAACCGTTACTCTTTCCCTGGACTCCATAACCTAAATATGTTTTACATATACAGTGAGATGCCATTTACAGCAATACGAATTTATTTCCACCTTGTCTCTGAATCAATTACATTATCAGCATAAGTATTTGAAGATGAATTGAAGTTTGGTCAATTTTTATACATGTTTATACATGGCTGATCACTTCGTTATAGTTAGGATCTGATTGCTTGCTTTCCTTTGTTATAAATAGGAATACTAACCAAGAACGACAGAACTAGGAAAGCAATTAAGAGTTCAATATATATGTAAGATGCTTTATTTGAACCTAACTTCATGACCAATTCCATCATCTGAAACAGCTTCATCTAATGAATCAGATGCAACAAACCGATGGACAAAATCATCCATTATCTTGAAACCCGTCAAAAAACATTAGATTACTGAATAAAGTTTTAATTATTAACACAATCATTTCTTAAAGCTGTACTCTAACCGAGTTGACGTCTTTTTCATTTTCTGTCTTTGAATCCGTTGATTTGAGCAGCAATGCTTTTAATTAAGTCATTTAAAACAATTCGCAATTGAACAGATCTTAATTGTGTGTAAACTGCCGTAATTTTTATCTTTTTTAAAAAGCTAGTAAAGCTTTCAGCCATAAAACATCGATTTTCGAGCAGAAATATTAAAACTGTGAACTGTCTTATATGACCGACTTCGAGGCATTTTCACAAAATATGGCTCATTCCAAGACAAACAAGTTTAACTTCAAAACGGTCAATTGCAGTTTATTATATATCATATTATATTGAATGTTCTTTTCTGTAAACAGTATAAATCACTTATAATTTCCACATACACTTACAATCAAATCAAACAAAAAGAACAAATAGGTTGGGCTACAAGTTATAACAACATTAGTTTCAGTCCTTCCCAGGCTCTAATATAACGTCAATGTCGTTTAAATCAATGATTAAACGAAACTAGAAAAAGGAGAAAATGCTCAGTTATTCAAAAGAGAAAAAAATCAATCTGTGAGAGTGCAGTAATCAAAATCAGTTCATTTATTCTTTTTTTCCTGGAACCATTCATCAACCTTTTAAGATGAAGTTCTGAAGTAGTTTTACATTACATTTTTTCAAATTACTAAAATGTGAAGTGAGTTTATCTAAATAACCATTACCCTTGATATCGGAGTCAGTAGGAAACCAACTTATCCCATTGATTAAACGATATTCCAATATAAATGTAATTTCATAGAGCTTATTTCTTATTTGAAGCATGTTTAGCATATTATCTTTTAACCCCTGTAAATTATTTTATAGTACGCGTTTGAATACTGGCTTCTAATGTAGGCTGTTTTTATTCTTGGAATAGCGTATTCTCCCACCTCAGATAAGTAGATCCAAACATTTAACCATGCTAGAAATTCTTATCTTTCCCGCGGGCAAAGATAAAACCCGTATGGTTTTTCCTGGAACCATTCATCAACCTTTTAAGATGAAGTTCTGAAGTAGTTTTACATTACATTTTTCAAATTACTAAAATGTGAAGTGAGTTTAACTAAATAACCATAACCTCATGCAAGGCTATAAGATTTTTGCTAACAAATGAACTTACATCTATATAAAGAATGTTTTCGAAAGTGGAAATGTTTGTTTTTCTCCATAAACTTTTATATGGCGGATAGAGCATTCATGCAGCTAATGAACGATCACGCTTTTATACAATCGCAATGATCAAACAACTGTAACATAGCAAATATCCTTTTGCATCCCTTTTTTAGAAGACTGATCATTGTTACATTTATATGAAACTAGACTTAGTGTTTTCAAAATAAAGTATGGAAGGATATACTTACTACTTTTTTTTTGAAAACGTATGTCATTTCCTGTTCCGTTCTTGTTCGCTCTTTGTTGCAAACTTACATTCATTGCTATACAGAAGAGTTATGTTTCAGTTGAGAAATATCTAAATTAGGATGACATTGCCTATCCGGCAGCAAGAACATGATCAAATGCTAGACGCATAAAGCCTACCTGAGCATAATTAATGGAACTTTATTGCCACGAAACGGTCATAAAGGACCGCTATCCTGTTTTACAGCAATACAAGCATTCGCCCCGACCTAGACAAATCAGAACCATATCAGACGAAATGTAATCATCAAATACCACTGCAATTTTATACCGCGATTATATATACATATAAACTTTGTTCAGATTAGGAAATAGACTTAATGTTTTCAATAACCAAATGCGTCTCAACACGCAATGCATAAACTATTTTCTTTATTCTCGTAGGATAGCGTAATAAGAAATTTTGCTCGTCTGTCAAAATGAAGGAATCATTGAATTATAGTCTTAACCATCTACCATAATAATGTCGAAATGAAACCAAAATGACAAGAATAATATATCTTACATGGAACATTTTTCTCTTATAATGAATTGAAACTGTTATTTATTTGATCTTTAAATCGAAAATAACGCGAACTATAAGACAATAGTCCTGATATCCGATCAAGTGTCATATATTTTTCTTCCCATAGCTGTGTGCGTTTACGTTCGTTTCCAACTATAACACCGCCTAAAATATTTAAACAGTGAAATTATTTTTTGTCTGGAAGAGTGTTATAATTTACCGTTATATTTTGATAAACGACCTAAAAGCAGGACATAATTAATAACTTATAAATATAAATGTGCTAACATAACCACACCAAAAGACCAAACTTTGACGCCCTCATGTTATCTATATGCAGAAGAAACATAGATAGTGACATCTGTAACATTTAAGAACTGGGTTTTCATTAATGGTATACATCAGAGATTCTTATATGTAAAATGAATGACCTGGCATTAAAACTTGCAATAAACCATTCATACTGAGCACTTATACTACATGTGGAACGTCCCAAATGAAATTAAATGATTAACGCTTTTTGAAGACTCGAACGAAAGTTTAAAATATTTTACTAACGTTGATATTTTATTGTCGAAAATTTCGAATATTGTTTTTTTTAAGATTACATTATATAACCCAAGAAAAAAATAAAAATCCTTAATTCGTTCATATTTCGTAATCAATTCATGTTCGTTTTTTATATATATTATACACCGTTTTGATCGTTGTAATTCCACTGTTTTTATCTGTGAAATTAGCGTTTCTCACAAAAAGGGATTAAAATTGTGTGTCATTGTATTAACCATCCTCAATAATATCAATTTAGAATATTTCCTACATCTGTTATTTTTTTTTTTTTCGAAATGTTTTGTAATGATACCTCCCAATGTGCGAATTAGTTGAAGATAAGATGGATATGCTGGTATGTTGTGTAATGTCCTATTTTATCAAATTACGAATAATGAAATACAATTGCCTCCGTCGCCAAGAATTGCTTTTATAATACAACGGTTCCTTAAAAGAAGAAATTGGAAATCGATGTGTTTTTTGGTAAATGAAATAGTGACGACATTGAGTAATACAATTTCCCGCAAGATCACATTGTATATGCTGTTTGCTACCAAGTATAATCGGAGACGAATGTACGAAATGTCCGCGGCCTTCCTAAATCAGGATAATTCCGTTATCTCAGATTCATCTTATTCTTGTTAACAATACAATCAAGACTACAAGGACAAGCCCTATATATATATTTCATTTAATCCACTATGCATGGTGAATTTGATGCTGTGAAAGCCACTGGAAGTAGTTCATTAGTTTTCACGCATATGTATTACCTGCCCACAGGCAATCTATCTATATTGTCCTTGCCAATCGCCTCATCGTATTGTCATTATATCTGTTCGTCTTAACAATAATCTGTTATAGAGACCGGCATGCGTTTTGATGTCATTTTAAACGAAACACTACTTTACTGTTAGCCATTTGTCCTGATAAAATATCTGCTCAAACCATTTGTTTTAAATTTAATACTGCTTGTGCAAGAACTAACAAAAAGCAAAGGTAATTGTACTTTAAAATCTTCAAAAATAATTTGTTATCAGAAGAATACACAAAGTTAAGAGGAGAAAAACGTTAAACGGGAAATCCTCGTAGGTAAATTATTTTCTGCTTGCAGGTGGCTGATTCCACTTTGGTCTTCGAGGATGTTATTTTCAAGAAACGGTAAGTACACGAAGTCCTCGTAATTACGTTGAATGTTCTATGAATATACAGTTTACTTAAACCCGGTAAGACTAATTTCTTTCAAGATACCTACGTCTGAGTTGGATAAGTGCAATGATTTAGAATTCCCTCATTTTAAACCGTCATTAGATTGTTGATGCTGATAACCCGTGGTGCCAATATTTGATTCTGTACTAAGAATTTCAAAACGCAACTACAATCTTGATTAATACATGCCAGCTTGTTACCCTCATTATTGATACATTGTCTCGTGTTGTGTTTAACCTTTTCTTGACGTACATTGCTGTAAGTGCATTTATGAACCTGTTGTTGATCGGAGATTCCCATTTGATTGTTCTCCTCACAGACCTGTTTGATACCCGGCGTTTGACCGTTATGGCCGTTTTTGATAGCTTTTCACAATTTTGGGAACGTGTGATTCTGTTTTTGAAGGTATATGCTGACCGATATACATTAAAGGCAGTGAAGAAAGAGTTCCTGTATGCTTCACTCAATATCATCTTTTGAATAAGTAAGTTTCCTTTTCGGCACATGTTTTATGCATGCGATTTTCGTAAACAACCATTCCGAACACTGGCTTAGTAAGTATTGCATTTAAGTACATATCGGATAAATATCGAGCAGAAGGGCTATTAATCTAATGTTTGATCGACATTGATCTGACAAGTGAATTTGAAGGAAAAGTACTGTTATGCAGTATACACTTTAGTGCAGACTTTTCTATCAGATTGCTTACATAAGTTAAACTATTTCAGTCCGACTCAGTGGGAATGACGCCGAACGTTCCCATGTTGCTTGTCTTGAACAGTAATTGCATCCTCTATTGCTTTTGTTGCAATTGACAGGAAGGGGAAATGAGGCATCTCTGACGTTTTGCACGAAAACATGGTTATTATTGTTTGGATGTCGTTATAAGGCGGGCGTCAAACATTGCTTTCCGGCCAATAACTTAAGCAAGCATTGATTGATAATAATGCAAATTGGTGTGTAGGTAGCTTATGTCAACAGCTTGGAATTTCTTTTGATGGGGATGCAGTCAATATCGAGGTCACTGTTACTTAATTAGAAAAATTGTCACGCCCAGTAACTTTAGTTAGAATTGACAGACAGTGATGGAAGTTGGTGTGCAGGACGCTGATGTGATGAGCGTACTGTGGATTGCTTTTGAGTGGAGTGGGGTCATGGTCACTGTTACTTTAACAGAAAAATGGTTTCCACCCACAAACCTACGTAGGAATTGAAGGAAACTGATGACAGTTGATATGCAGGTGGCTTATGTGAAAAGCTAACTGGGGACAAGGTCAATGTCCATATTACTAATAATACAAAGAAAATGTTTCTGTCTAACAACGTTTAACTTCAGTAAGAATTGATGGAAACTAAACACATAAAACTAATTTTCAGTTACGTCTCTATTTGATAAAAGTAAATATAAAGGCTGCTTTTTTTCCTACACACAATTAATTGCTTTTATTTTCTGATTGCCCATATCAAAAAGAATGTTTCAGTGCATTGCGGCGCTTCTAGTCCATTTGTACATAGCCCTTCTTTTTTATGGCTGTCAGACTGTCTTTGTTGGGCTTCACATAAATTGCTTTCGACCTTAAGACTAATGTCCATCGTCGAGCCAGTCTTGAATTCGTAAAGAGAAAGTTTTTATAAAGTATAAAGTATTATGTTTCGTCTTTATTATATGTAAATTAAAGGGTCTCATTCCACCATCGATATCTCTTAATAATACTTTCACTTAAATAATATAGGTATTGTTATACAAATAAAATCGGGAATTGTTGATAATGTCTTATTTCTATGAAAAAATACTTCAAGCTCATAGACTTGCATAGCAGTAGAAGCTAGTTTTAATGATATACTTATCAACATTTGTCCCTTCCTTTTCCAATCTGTGCTTTACAGACGATAGCATTCATTTTAGTAGCTGCGGAAAAAGTCACATTAATATTAAAATTGGTGCGCTTCTTACAAACGTTTAAGTTGTATCAATATATTTTATTACAATGCTACGTTTGCCAAGCATCAATTAAGCTTTTAGTTTAGATACGTATTTGTAATTTTTGATATATATTTGTCTTAAATGAAACGGAATGGCGGGAGTGTTGCGTTACAGGAATAAAAAGCTGACAAGAAGTATATTTCTAATGTTAAAAATGGGTTATTTTCATCATTTGTAATATATGTATATATATAAACATAAACAAATTAACACTCCAATTATTCAGTTGTAAAATTATTTAATAATGAACATATCAATTTTCGGTGTTATGTTAAAAAACCGTATGTATCTCTTAATTGAGACTAAAATAAATACAAGCTGTTAAATGCAGTTAGCGAGCAAATGAGACTGTTTTAACAACATTTTTTTCTTATTTCAATTTTCTAGCGCTATGCGAAAATCGTATCCTTTCATACATAACAAGACATTTCAAGCAGATTAGCGGTATATACTTTTAAAATAAAGTTAGAATGTATTGGTATGCATGTAGCTGTGTGTTTCAATTCTGTTTCGATTACAATGATTCAATGATTTTAGACATCATTCGTAGTTGTTGTGTGGACGTATTAAAAAGACACCTGATCCTGAGACCACTAACCTGATACATTAAATCGTCCATATTTCATTTCAAGCTCAATATAGGTGAAAACTGTATCAAAATACGCCCAAAATGCACCATTTTTGGACTAGAAGTTTTAAAAGTTCTTCGGGGTGAACATTTGATAAGAAAGATGGTTGGATTGAATTTACTGTGTGCATACTTTTTCCAACAGGGTCCTGTTAAACTAACATTTTACTGATAATTTGTCAACCGTAGTTTATGGTAAACTGCGCCCAATAGTTTTAAGGAGTAGTGCCACAGGTTGCGATTATAAAGCAAGCAAGTGCAATGGCAATGGTAATGCCGAGTATTTGCATTCGCTTTTTTATGTCAATCTCCATAAGAAATGTTTGCAGAAATACGACATTATCGTTTGGTGTGATATCGATAACTAGCAGAACTCGCGACAAGCGTAAATATTAAAAGCTTTGAACTTTGTGTCTGATAACAACTGTTCCTCGTTCGTTTGTCACAACCAATTGGTACGATAATATGCAAAGACATATCGTAACTCAGAGGCATTATAAAACTTTGTATTATGATGTTTTCAGTACATTGTTGTTAGCATTATTATGTAAGTGATATATGTAAACTACCGTAAAAATTCCTCAAACATGGTATGTTCATTGTCATGTAACGTCAAAGTTTGGCACAGCGTGCTACGTCGCCGCATGCATTAAAACGACGTTATATATGTGACATCACATTTCACATATAGCCATCACCAAGTTTTCTGTGTAAACAAATAAGTTGGCAAAACTCAAGCAAATCAAACGTTTATTTCTTATTTTGTATTGATTATAAAAATATATTTCAATTCAGTAGTACATTTCATCTAAATCTAAAGAGGAAAACGTGATATAGCGTCTTGATATCGTGAAGAAAAGGAAATGACTTCATGATTATATTTTTTAAATGATGACGTCATCTTACCGGATATGATGTCATACTTAAAAAGAAAGAAGAATTTTATAGTATATAGTGTATAGTGTTCTAATTGTTCTTCTTACTGGGTAAAGTCTTAGTATATATTCTTCATAATTAACAAAATTAAAACGACCGTATGTATCTGTGAATATACACTATTCTGGTAATAACATTTCTGCACTGCGTTTAGCGTAGGAAACTGCATTGCTTTGTGGTATTCGACTCATCTCTAGTGCTAAATTTAAACTTTCTACATTCCTTTGATAACATGTACAAACACTATGAAACTAATATCATTGTCAAATTTAATATGGCTGCTCTGGTTGTTAAAATAGATTGCATTACTATTTGATTTATGTTGCTTATATTTCATATTATATAGTGCTATGATAGACGAGTACTCAAACAATAGTTAAAAAAACCTATGTAGTCCTGTTTCCCAGACCGCACCAAGGCGGTAACACTCACATTTATTTGTAACATATTACAATGCATATATATGCCATCTGTCTTATTTGTGACGGTATGCGCCTCTAGTAGAGTGTATGATAGATCTTGCCGCTAAACAGGATCATTATAACGTTGGCTACTAGGCGTTTGCGTGTAGTTTCGATGGTATTATCATAAAACAATTATTTTGAACTCACCAAACCGATGTTTGTTGGATTGCGTATTTAAGCTATAAAAAGATGACAGACAAAATTATCGTCATTTTTTTAAAAGCCAAAATATAATCTGCTGTAAAGCAATGTTAAATTGTTTCATATGACGTAAAAATGTCATAGGTGTCTTTGATGATTTCAGAAAGACTCAAACTGTTACGAGGAAGGTTTTATTGAACGTGGCAACAACGGCGCGGTACCGTTATAGCTTATATGTGCATATGTGTAGTGTATTGTAGTCCCTTAAAGTATTCGCCCTCTTTTACACACTCCCTGAGACGTGAAGTTCAGTCGGAATGTGCCTTGTAAGCTCTTATTTTGAATTCTATCTACACACAGGTTTCATGCACTTCAAACGCCAAACTTCCGCTCAGACACGATTTCGATTTCAAGGGTCCACATTTTAAATTCTGAACACCTTCATTCTAAATATCTGTGCTATAATGCCCTCTCAAACCTTAAACTAAATAATTACATTGCATTTTTAGTTTCATTTATATTTTGATGGCCGCTTCAATATGTGTTTTGGCCAGAATCAGACGAATAAAAATTAAACTGTTCACATTTTGTTTAAATTTTAACTCTTTTAGCGGAATATTCATTGGTATATCAGTATTCCCACTTCAAACCAGATTGATGAGACTTAGCGACGAAGCCCGGTAGCAAATTTACGGAAATTGATGTGTCGCCATTTGTCAGCATCAGCCATTGTAGGGAAATAAATGATGATACAATTTATTATCAGTAGAACCGGAGGCAATTTAAAATGAAACATAGTCTCAGATAGTAACGATGCCATCTATCAAAATGTTTTACCAACATAGGAGTGAATTCATATGGTTCCATTAACATCATGTGATTTATAAGCAGACTTCACCATGAATTTTTCTATTTTCAAAGTCAAACGAATTATTATCATTAAATATCAATGTTAAACAGGCGTGTTAACTGGATACACTAGACTACAAGATCCTCGAATTTTGTCTATACGATATAAATAATCATGATATAAAGGCGTTTCAGGACCTGATCGATCTCAGTATTCGGCTGTCCTGTCTTAAGGCACAAGTGTTTCAAGCTCAAACACAGAGAAGAGTTAAAACGCTATCAGAAAATACTCGTTCAACAACTATCTAAATATCGTCCTTGGTAAACGTCCGGGTAGCCGACTTGGAATGGTCAGTGAGCACTAAGTACGAGCTAACTTGGGTTTTAAATTAGTGCAAGAGCCCTTAGCCTTTCACTTGCCCAAACGTTTATCAACACGTGCATACAAAAATATAAACATACACGCCTCTTCGGAGCCAGCATCATCAACATTCACGACAATATAAAAACACCACCAGCAAGAGAGAATCCGGTCGGAACAACAGTTCTGACACCTCGATGGCACTGTACAGTATTTCAATGACACCCACCTGTCAAAGTATGTCTGAAACTGGTATAAAACAAATTAACTATTTACTCCATGCTTTCCGCTGATTTATTTATATACAAATACGTGGTTGACCTAATTAAACGAATTTCAATTTCCTTGCAACGATAGTTTAATCCCTTAAAAGCTTTGCTTGTTTATAGTTTTGTCTGCCAGATATATGTCAGCCATATTTATATTATGAACATGACGTCATGGTGCACGTTCTCGTCGTCGTCGGGCAATTATGTCACAATCGCCTACACGTGCCGTGATAATCTCGCGGGTGAATTGATAATCATTTTTCGGGAACGAATGTCTATAATAAAATGCTACTTTATGAAGTAAATGTAAATATAACGGTTGATAATATTTCGATAACTATTGTATTGGTGTAAATAGTAGTAATGAATTGAAGGATTGTTGTCATTATCGGGGATATGAACGTTGTTGGGCTGGTCAAAGTAAGCGAGGAGTTAGACTCTACACATTTTAACCAGCCAAACTGCGTTAACACACCAGTTATGACATCATTCCACAATTCATTCCTTAATTGAGTATTCCTTGGGAATTGGCAATTGTCATATATTTTCGATGAAAACTACACGCCGAGTAATCAGATAATTAACATACCCAATGAGCTTTTTTACAGGCATATGGATCACATACGTGTCTTTAACTAATAATGGTATGTATTAAATGGTGCTTCAATCACTAAGAATATGTGTTACATTAAAGAGTGGGATCGTGGAATCGAAAATGATATAGCCCAACACTGTCAACGACTTTAATGAAAATGAGATTATAACGAGATTATCAGCTATGTTTAACTGCTTAAAATATGAATGTGTTAAAAATAGTATTGAATAATTTCTTAAGATTCAATATTTACAGGGTAAAATAGCTTGCCAAAGCATTGTGGGGGACAGTTATAGTTTTCCATATTTACAGGGTAAATTAGCTTGCCAAAGCATTGTGGGGGACAGTCATAGTTTTCCATATTTACAGGGTAAATTAGCTTGCCAAAGCATTGTGGGGGACAGTTATAGTTTTCCATATTTACAGGGTAAATTAGCTTGCCAAAGCATTGTGGGGGACAGTTATAGTTTTCCATATTTACAGGGTAAATTAGCTTGCCAAAGCATTGTGGGGGACAGTCATTGTTTTCCATATTTACAGGGTAAATTAGCTTGCCAAAGCATTGTGGGGGACAGTCATAGTTTTCCATATTTACAGGGTAAATTAGCTTGCCAAAGCATTGTGGGGGACAGTCATAGTTTTCCATAGTTACAGGGTAAATTAGCTTGCCAAAGCATTGTGTGGACAGTCATAGTTTTCCATAGTTACAGGGTAAATTTGCTTACCAAAGCATTGTGTGGACAGTCATAGTTTTCCATAGTTACAGGGTAAATTAGCTGACCATAGTTTTCCATATTTACAGGGTAAATTAGCTTACCAAAGCATCGTGTGGACAGTCATAGTTTTCCATAGTTACAGGGTAAATTAGCTTACCAAAGCATTGTGGGGGACAGTCATAGTTTTCCATAGTTACAGGGTAAATTAGCTTGCCAAAGCATTGTGTGGACAGTCATAGTTTTCCATAGTTACAGGGTAAATTTGCTTACCAAAGCATTGTGTGGACAGTCATAGTTTTCCATAGTTACAGGGTAAATTAGCTGACCATAGTTTTCCATATTTACAGGGTAAATTAGCTTACCAAAGCATCGTGTGGACAGTCATAGTTTTCCATAGTTACAGGGTAAATTAGCTTACCAAAGCATTGTGTGGACAGTCATAGTTTTCCATAGTTACAGGGTAAATTAGCTTTCCAAAGCATTGTGTGGACAGTCATAGTTTTCCATAGTTACAGGGTAAATTAGCTTTCCAAAGCATTGTGTGGACAGTCATAGTTTTCCATATTTACAGGGTAAATTAGCTTACCAAAGCATTGTGTGGACAGTCATAGTTTTCCATATTTACAGGGTAAATTAGCTTACCAAAGCATCGTGTGGACAGTCATAGTTTTCCATAGTTACAGGGTAAATTAGCTTACCAAAGCATCGTGTGGACAGTCATAGTTTTCCATATTTACAGGGTAAATTAGCTTACCAAAGCATTGTGTGGACAGTCATAGTTTTCCATAGTTACAGGGTAAATTAGCTTGCCAAAGCATTGTGTGGACAGTCATAGTTTTCCATAGTTACAGGGTAAATTAGCTTACCAAAGCATTGTGTGGACAGTCATAGTTTTCCATATTTACAGGGTAAATTAGCTTACCAAAGCATTGTGTGGACAGTCATAGTTTTCCATATTTACAGGGTAAATTAGCTTACCAAAGCATTGTGTGGACAGTCATAGTTTTCCATATTTACAGGGTAAATTAGCTTACCAAAGCATCGTGTGGACAGTCATAGTTTTCCATATTTACAGGGTAAATTAGCTTACCAAAGCATTGTATGGACAGTCATAGTTTTCCATATTTACAGGGTAAATTAGCTTACCAAAGCATTGTGTGGACAGTCATAGTTTTCCAACCACGAACTTCGTCACCTTCTCAACATCCATCTTATATATCGCTAGCGTAAAAATGTAGTTTAAAAGACGTTTTTGCAATTAAAAATTCAAAGAGCTTCCCGAGATGAAATACTTATTACTTTATGATATGTTACGATTAATTATTTCCATTGATCATTTTACGCCCGTTGAACCACGTAAAGTACCGTCTGTATCAAGTTTATGGTTAATATAATAGAAAGTCGTTTATGAAGTCACACGGTGGTCTAGGGTTTATAGGTCGGCGAGAGAAGACCGCGGCCTTGGAAACCTCGTGGATCGCAAGGATTTTATGGCAAAATTCTGTTATGGCTGATCTGATGGAATTAATAAAATTACCTTACTTAAACTAGTTCAGTTTACAATTTACCATTAAAACTCATTGTATGGTTAAAAGTCTTTGTCTAATATTTAGCGTCATTAGCACATATCCAGTTTCTCTACTGTGTTTCCTAAGCGTATAAAACCTGCAAGTAACAGATCCAAATGTAAAACTTGAAACACACAATTAAGATGTTGTCTGATTCATTATTTTTGTTGCGTTGTAGTTAAGGTCGAGTTGCTTTCCAAGCATGCCAATAAACATCGTTAACATGACCTTTTTATACACTTTGCGCGTTCAAAAGGACGCTGTCTTGTCGTCTACGAAAACTGACGTGTGCTTATTTCCGGCTAGTAGAGTTATTGGTTAGAATAAAGTGGTTTGGGTTCATGGCAGGTTGAATGGAGATTGAATCAAATAAGAATGTTTTAAGAAGCAATAACGTGGCGTGTTTCTCTGAAAACAGCCAGGAGCCCTGGTACATAGCGTTGTGGGACCGTATTATTCCCAGATCATATTCTTCACAGGTCTGGGGAAAATAGGCTCATTCTCATTCTATTCTGTTAGACCAAAATGGAGGAACAAAAGAGAATCGCATTCATTTATTGATTTGACGATAATATTGCTGTTTGATAAATGTGATAACAATCATGTTATTATAAAAAAATATAAATGATAGTAATAATATACAATAATTATGATAATGAAGCAGTAGTAGCAGTCGTAATAATAGTAGTCGTATATTGGGTTCGCGAAAAGTTTGCGGGGGCGCATATTGAATGGACGTAGTCATTTCACGGGTTTACTGAGGTTAAATTGCAATGTTAAAATATCATACTTTAATAAATTGTACGTAATATAATAATATGTTTTTCTCATATCAGGCAAGCTCGGAACAGAACTATCTTTAATCAAAAGCTCTATTGGCACTGCTGTATTCACTGCTTGCATGAAATTCAGCCGTTGAAAACGCTGTAAGTACTTTTTTCAGTAAGTCTGTCTATGAACTACTTATTGAGAAGATATCACAATCCAAATAGTTTTCCATACTTAGTATGTGCATATTTTGCAAACTATAGTCATAAATCCCTAGTTATAACTTTAGAGTTGTAATAATGTTTTAATTTCGATCTTTTTTATTTACCTACTAAGTACATAGTTTGCTCTTTTACAACATACCAATATTATTATGATCAATAAACAAACACACAATAGAACTATAAATATTACATCCGATGGCTGTTTTTTTTCACAGAATGTGCCCGAAATATTGATGACTTTTAAAAAAACAAATACCTATATTTCATTTATTTACAAACAATATAAGCTGTTACTTCATATGACACAATATTGTTATGATTTGTTAAAAAAGAACAGTAAAAATAGAATAAATACGATGGCCGAGTTTTTCAAATAATGTTGCGGAGATGGCCGGAATTGACACACTCCCGTGTCTGTATTCATTCTTTTCCCCATTATAGCAAATAAGTAGCCAAAAAACATCATTGGAAAATATTGATAAAATTCAGGAACCAGCTTATTACTTATTTCCATCATTTCTTTAATGCACAGGGCGTCTGAATTTCCACACGAGAATCAAAGAGATCCGAGCTTAATTTTGGGAGTGTCGGTAAAAGACCACTACAAAGGGTATGGAAAATGCAGTTTCAGACAAGAATATTTCCATACACAAGTCCGTACAAAACGTTTTACCTCTGGGGCGGGATGGGATTTGACCCCTATGGCAGCATTTGACATTCTTTGTAAAGGATCACTTTATGGTGATACATACTTACAGAATATAAAGGGCTTAAGACAAGATGATTTTTATTCTTACTTGAGCTGACGTCCATATAGACTAGTGGCGGCGTAAACTAAACGTAGGAAGTAGAATCCTATTCTTCACAGCTGGAAAAAATAGGATATAATTTATCACACATTTCGAACATACATATCACAGCTCCTGTGATCGAAGCCGGATTTTCATGCACGTTAAAATCAGATTTCTCACAGCTCAGAAAATGCATGTTTTTTTTAACAAAACATTATTTTTATACAACTGCGTCACAAACTTTCAGACTACTTTTGTAAATATTGCAGATAATAAGTATATATCAGGCGTTTCCAGTACGAATAAAAAAATCCGAAACGAGGGCAAGCGCGTAAGCCGGTAACCGAGCTACCGGTCGCGCAGCGTGCTAGAGGGTCGGCTTTTTGGATTCGGACCGAAAAACATGATTGATATTTTTTCTTGATATCTAAAATTATCAATTTGTACAAAAATTAACGTAGAAAAAGCACTTTTGTACATTTCACTAAAAGCGCGTTATTTACTGACGTAATAAACCGCAATATTTACTATTGACGTCATGTAGTTCCCCAAAAAATCTCGTTTTTACGATTATTTATTTTCAATTTTAATTAAAAGTCTTGCTTACTTATATATTTGATTGCGCTTTATTGAAATACCATAATACACTTTGTCATAAACCACACAATCAAAGAAATAAGAAGTGGTGCGTCAATTAATCACTCAAGTTTCAAGTAGTGCTTTTAAAATGGAATTGAAATGATCACTAAAGACTCTACTTTGATACATATACACAGTTTTTCTGGCGACACTGATGTAATGTATATTTCCTTTTACTAGGTATATTGGAAGGAAGATTTTGAATACGCCTCAATATCCTTAGATAGTTGTACAGTTTTCGAAAAAGAACCCTTAAAACTGCAAAACGATCCAGCGATACCCCGTGAAGTTGGCAGTGTGACGTAGCAGTCTGGCAGCCTGGCGGCGTTAGGATAGCAGTCTAGCAGTCTGGCAGTCTCGCAGCCTCGCAGCGTGAATTTGGAAGACTGTCAGTCTGATAGAAAACACAAATCAGCCTTTTGTCTCAAACATTCACTGAATTATCAACGACTTTTTATCAAGTTATCACTCAAAATTGTGCAGCGTGAATGCAAGAAAGGTCTGAAATGCAAGAAATTTACCCAGTCATGGCAACAACTGCAGCATTTTCATGTAGGCTTGTACATCAATTGTAACTACTATACTGTTTACATCTTGCAAAGAAATGATTTTACTGTGAACAACAGGTTTTTAGATGCTTTATACGCTACCTCGGTGATTAATTATAGAGTAATGCATGCTTGAACATAGCGTTTTGTTGATAATTGCCCCAGTATGAAGAATAATTGCCCAAGGGCTTTACTATGTATTATCCTGTATAATACATATCCTGACAACAGTCTCCATCAGTCTTAAGTAAGTTAAACATACGGCGACAGAGCGATCATAAAAAACCTGTTTGTGCTCGCGGTTGTGGCAGCAATATCGTGTATGTAATGTATGTAATGTAATAGAAACAGATATGGGCCTTAAACAAAACCCTTTGGAACTTCAGCTGAGATTAGCTTGAATTTAGAGGGTGATGTACATATGGAGACTCTTTGAGACATGTTCAGAAGATAGTATCCATCTTAGAACGTCGCCTGAAAGTCCATATTCGTGGCGTTTTAAGATAAGTACTTGATGCCATACCCTGTCGAGTATATCTATTTCATCGGAAAAACGATATTTCTATATTTAAATACATACGTTGTGTTGTTTTGGGTCTTGTCTTGTTTATATCCTATTTGTTTATATCCTTATGACATTTAACAATACCACACTAAGGTATTGATTGCTGGTGCTTTCCCTGTTCTTTACCATAACAATAGTTTGTGGTTTGTGTTCGTTTTTATTGTCCACTCAACTCAAACTCAAAACTCGTTTTATTTACTAATTCAGGTTACAATGTATGCAACAACATGAATAGGATATATAAAAAAACGCATGTTAAAATATTGGTAATCGGGTACTGAAATTCGAAATAACTGATTAATAGTACGAAATACAAGAATCATATATACATGAACATGTATAAAAGCTTAGCAGGGCCACTGTTGTTTTATCCCGTCTACAAAATGGGGCATAATCACACCGTGTCAACTACGTTGTTTAGACCGCGGTATAAAACACCAGGGGCTCTGTCTGGCTATATAATTTTTCGTGAAAACATATCATTGGCAAGTACAATGTTATACATAGTGATAGTATTATCAGATTTGCATGTTACACAAGTGAAGGTAATCATATATTTGGTAATATCAATCATACTACAGATATAGTCAATTTATACATATCATAACGACACTGAAATTCAATATGGAGACAAATACGTTTCAAGGTTAAGTATCAATTAATATTTAGTGTAATAGATATCTACTTTATTGGCAAGACATTGCTGGGCGAGGTTGGGAGTGTTCTTGTTCATTATGGATAAGATATATACACTACTAGAAATTTGGGTTAAGAATGAATTATACATAGCGGACAAGGTTACAGTAAATATTAAACGACAGATGAGTAAACAAAGCGTACCGCCAGTGTAGATGTATTTGTTTGTCGTTTTCTGCGTGAGTTTAGTGCGGATGCATGAATGGGAATATTTTAGTGAATGAACGAATAATTTGGTTGTAAATTTGGTCATCGGCGACTGATGGAGCTAAGGATTTATTTGTAGGGTAAGTTGGTTTTTTTCTATTTCTTCGTATTGCATTCTTTGCTTTAGTCCACAAACATTCAATGTCCCAAATTTCAGGTTGTCAAAGTAACACTTGTTGTCTGGCACAGGGACCCTCCCCGGCCAGTCCTAGGCCTTTGACGTGCTATTCGGACCTCCTGGGGCGTTTGTCACAAGTGGAGCCGCAGGGACGTTGTTGATAGGCGGGGCCGCTGGGACTTCGGTAACAGGCGGAGCCACAGACGCATTGGTCACCGGCGGGGTCGCACGGGCGTCTGTCACCGGCGGGACGGCGTGGGCGTTGGTCACCGACGGGGGAGCACTATTGGTCACACTTCTTTCCCCCGCTTTCCGGAGTGGGACGTGACGTGGAGCCTGGGCGCGGCTTCCATTGTGCACAGGTTACTGTTTGTGGGGTCTGTGCTTGCTGGGCCAATGTTTGACGATTAGCCATAACCGAGGCGTAGCTACATTCGGTTTCAGAGTCATCTATGTCGGACGGCTGCGTATTTTCTGTCTCCATATCAGGCAGCAGGCGGTGTGGGGGCCTCGGCTCCTGAACTTTTGGATTTGCTTTAAGGTTTGTGTTAGCTTGTTCGGCCATGAAGATAATGTTTATTTTAACAGTAGATTCAACAGCATGGTGAATATCACTGTCTCTTGGCCTGTTGATAATAATATGCCAGTCAGGAAATTTGTCTTCTGTCACCATTTCGTCGATTTCTATTGCCGCTGGGTATCGAAGTTTAACACGGTCTGGCCCAAGGTTTCTTTTTGCCTTCATATATTTAGGCCATAGCTCGCGCCTTGCGTTTGATATTTAGGCAGGGTAGTCTCTATTTATACTGATATTTGTATTTCTAAGCTTGTTTGCCTTTTTTAGAATATGGCCTACTTGGAAGCGGTCTGAGAAGGTGACCAGGATGGACCTATGGATGACCTTACCACGAATGAGTCGGCGTCTACCTATTCGCGTCGCGTGACGTATGGAGAATGAGTCGGAGGCCAACCGGAGCTTGTCGAAGAGCACGGAACGTATAACCTCCGTTGTATCTTCATGTTCACGCTCCTCCAGCCCAGCAAACAACAGATTGCATGATCTAAGTTTTACATCGATGTCAATAGACCTGCATTCTAGCGCACGTAAACGTTTATCTGTGACATCCTGACGTGCCGATTCTAGAAACGTACGGGCCTCAATAGTATCAACACGTATTTTGAGTGGTGCTAGATGTGAAGATAATACATCATATATCGATGAGAGTTTGTCATCATTATCAAGTTTATTAAAGTCACCAAGTGGAAGCCATGCCTTGTAGTATTTATCAGTACCTTGCTGAGATCCTCTGAGAGTGTCTGTGGGTGGGGTACTGGTGAAACGTCGTGCACGTTTTCGCCCTTTTGCTTCCTGGAAATCGTCTTGTAAGGGTGCAAATCGTCCAGTGTATGGAGTTGTAGGTTGGCTGTTATAATCTGTAGCCATATTTAATGTATCGGTGGTGATAATTTAGATTAATTTGAAAATTTACAAGCTCGTGTAAAATGGCTTCCGACGTACCCGCTTACCTCCACTCCCCTTTCATACTGCATCTGACACTTAACTTGATACCAACACATTTGCGCAATGAACAATTGAAATTGAATTCCCCTTGCAATTATAAACATGTCATAGACATGAGAAGCGTTCCAAGAAACCGTCCGGGGGTACAAAAAACAGGACTTTTTCGAAATCTTCAACGCGTGAAATTTGCATATTGCTGCAATATTTTAGAATTAAAATATAACTCAAACCAACTTCAAATAAAACCAGAGGTTCACCTGCCTCGTAACACAGACATTTAAACCAATCCATTGTACGACTTGAATACTACAATGAAAGTGGAGGGACGAGCATAACATGTTTCTACATCGGCGACATGTTAAGGGTTTCTCACAGTGCAAATGTTGGCTAGAAGAATCCAAACAGAACGTTCAATAAAAATAGTTTGCATTTATTTCAAATTGAAGGGAGTTGAAGAGTCAATGAGAATTTGCGATTTTCCGTTTCATTCAGTCGAAAACCCGTAAAATGTTTTACGAATAATATCCGAGGACGATTTTGAGCGAACCTAAATATATTTAGCCATTCAAGAATATTCATTTAAACTAAACATTAGATCAAGATGATAGCAATATGTGACTTTAACAAATAAAAAAACTGTCAACAAACGTCAGTTTTTCCGAGAAGATACCGCATTGAGGAAATTTGCACTATAATGGCAATACGTATAGGGCGCTATTAATGTTCTGTATAATTACGCTGAACACTACTATTTAAAGCATTGTGAACTTTGCCCCTCGGAAAAACTATTAATTATCACCATGTTTAGACGTGTTTGAGTTAACCATACATCATTTGCAATATGTGAAAGTGTCATGTCCGAAAAATTTAAGCCAAATTTAATTAGAATTGTTATCAAAAAGCACCTCGATGGACAGTCAAGTGTGTTACCACTAGACCACGGATCCGCCAAAAACTCACAAGCTCAGCCCTTTACTTACAACACTGTCTATAGTTAAGTCATAGTGTTTTCACAATTCTGATTTGTTAAACGCGATGACATGATCCGTGATTAAACGAGTTGTTGTCCCGCGGGCGGAGTCTTAAACACGTGTTGATCTGGTCGAAACGAGTCACGCGCAAACTTTCTGGACCGACCGTTTTGGCAATGACGTCATTTGGCGACAGGCGAGCGATGATTTGTTAGTGAAGTAGTCATAACTGCAATTAGGATAGAATAGACTTTAACCTAAAATATTACATGATAACAACTACATCAACGCTTATCAGGTGTGTTTTCGCTTAATGTTTCTGAGCTTTTCCCCCAGTTCTTTGATGTCGGGCCTCATCCCCCGTAAGCTCCTTAAGATCATTGTATTGAACAATGTAATACTAATTTAGTTTATGTGTCGAATTGAATATACTTAAACTTATAATGGAACCTCACCAAATATTCCAAACATTTTGAACAAAATATATGCCAAAAATAAATTGTGTAAAGGAAAGGTGAGGTTTGATTGTTTTAGTTTAGGAAAACTTACGGTATAACAGTTTCAGAACAACTTAACGGAACATTGACGTAATAAAGAAGTACGCTTATGTTTAAAGAACGAGTCATAAAATTAGAGTTTAGTAACCAGTAAATAAGTACAAGTCATGGGCTCATGGCATCAAAGCCATTTTGAGTGGAGGTTGGGGGAGCAGTTCTGCCGATATACATTATTTTCCTTATAACCTCATTTGTATCTATATGGTAAACCACTAACATCATCATCCTCATTACAAATAGCAGAACTTGTATCATTACTACACATGTGTTACATAGTTATTCATTTGAAGACTAATTTTAACTCACTGTATTTATATAATATCAACTTCTATCTTATTAAGCCACACATGGACCTCACGAGATTGACAAATCCACACATTGAACACACTTGAATGAAATTACTGTATAGTGTATCTTCAAACAAGGAACTGAATTGTAATTGATATTGTTCTCTGAATCCTTGACCTATCTAAAGTCTTTCTGTCATACGTTTTGCCGCGGGACTTCCTTTGAACATTTGCATGATATAGAATGTCTTTGGTAATCCCTTACACTCAATATCATGGGCGTGGAGTAATCTAATGATCGTTGTTGACATGATCGCCTTTATATGTTTCTGTAATAATTATATGTCTGATCGCTTTTGACATCAAATCGAGCATTTATTACGAAGCTTAAAGAAAGAACTTTATGAGAAGCAAGTCAAATACCAGAGCAATTCTCTGTATCTGTACAATGATATTATGATAAATATTCAGAGAAAGTTCATGAATTGAAAAAAAATGAAAACAACTTTAAAGAAGATATTTAATTAAGAAAATGATGTTCATCTACATGTGTATGACCAGTCAGAACATTAATTTGTTCATCAATCCAAGTGTTCTTAATCTCGTGCGTTTTCCAAAGAACAATTACACAACGGGGGAATTGACTTAATAGATTTGAGATTGTCTTTAAAAGAAATATTGCGTGTCTGTTTGAATATCTAATCTGATAGCGCATGACAATTAGTATTAAAGCCGGATTCGATTCGATTTTAACAGACTGATATGTTGAAATGAATAGAAGAATACAAAGAATATCTGGCATGATATAAATGAAATGCAACTAAACGATTAAGAGCAGGAGCAAAATCAATAACGAAAGAGAACGTATATTTTTATTGTCCGTTTTGACACGGCTTGTAGGGCAATTAATCTGATATTGAGAACTATTATTCCCGCCGTTATATGTGATGGGAATATTGGCAAGACTTCGCAAACCCATCCGGGGATAGCAGTGGGTAGTAATTAATATCGTGAGCTTCGTATCGAATACAAAATAGCGTTTTTACAACAACAATAAAATACGAAGAACAGGATAATTGCATTACAGCGGACATGTGACCTTTAACACGATTGACTGTTCGTCATCATCTTAATATTAAACGTATTTCAAACAATTATTGTCTCTATTTCAATAGAAGTTTATGAAAATTAATCTTCAAGCGGATAATGTTTCAGAAAAATAATTTGTTTTATATAATTTAGAAACCGATGTGTTTTTCTAAAACGATAAGAATAAAAACATTGATTTTTTGCAAGTTCTCACTAGATCACAACACCTTTTGTGTACCTTGCAATGTAATTTCGGGGAGAAATTAACGTAGGTCCATATATAAATGCTCAGCGTGCGAAATATAACCAAGTTGCCATCGTCTTTGTATCTTGGCCTTCTTCTACATATACAGTTTGATTATAACTATTAATCAAATAACTTTTTAGTATATCTCTATAGATCAGGCCGGCGTGTAATAATTGGACAGAGAGACTGACAACAGCGAGCGGAGTTAAGACGCTATGAGAACTGGGGCCAACTACATAAGGCAACGACTCGTCTCTGCAATGTCTTAACCTCATTTATATATACTTTCTCAATTCGATGGTTTTAATAATAATGTTTAAGTGATTGAAATACTAGCTTGTAATTGTTAATACTTAAATAGTATGATTAGTTATCTATAACCGTACAAAATGTTCTTTAATGGGGTTTTCTCAATATGAAAAGATTTAAGTTGTCGTAACTTAAAGTCATGAAATGTTTAAGCCTTGTTTGAAAATTTGCAATTTATGTGAATGGAATCTATTTCACCTCATGCTTTTGATATTGTTGGAATGCGTTAGGAAAGTCAAAGTCAATAACTTTCTCTTTAGGAATTGATCACAAAAACTAAATGTATGCGGTTAGCTATACATATGTGATTTTCGACGTACATGTACATTTGTTGACTTTCTTTAATATACTCTTCAAACGAATACGAGACCCTTCACTGTTCACTTTTATAAATGTTTCTATAATCTTGACGACTACGAATTTGAATTAACCACTACCTTTGATAAATGGGAGTAAAGCAAATAGTATTGTGTTGTCGATTTCTTGATCTGATTTTCACTGCTCTTAGCATAGCATTCCATACGTTAAGAGACAATTTCGCTTCATGTTTTGCTTTTAACGTCATTAATATGAAAGAATATGAACTCGTAGCGAGCAAAACAACACCATATTCTAAACAAATTAAATATTTTTCCATCTTGCTTGTTGAAAGACATATAGAGTTTACAAGCATTACAGAACTGCTTATTTGATCTTGTCGCTCAATCTGTCTTGTCAATTGTCAACGCTAGAGAAACATCTCCCTAGAAGTCAGCATGGCTATCGCTTAGTACTATAATACTGTATTTTTTTCTCTAAATTCTCCCTGGTAAACATATAGTTTGGACATATTAATGAGGTATTTGTTACTGCATCACTTCGACAAGGGAGTGAGGTAACAAATGCAAGAAAAAAAAAGGATATTGTCAAAACACTTACATAATTTTGATGTATAACATCGCTTACAACACATTAAAATTTCGCAGTTTTTGAAAATACTGGGTTTATCTACCCATTAAGTCCAAATTAGTTTAAAATTAGAGTCGGTAAATTTATCATTTCTCATCGCTTGACTTCACATGCTAAACATACACACGTCGTGGCTTCCCAAATGGCCAAACACTGCAAGTAAGCGGAAAACTGCTTCGGAACAACGTAGAAACAGAGTCCGACATATTAACATCGGTGATGAAAATGATCGATGGATACTTTTAAAGAGATTAACACTGTTGAAAAAGACAGCGAAGTGGCTAAAACGCTTACTGACAGGTAAGTGTTGTAGAACAATCACGTTACATCCAATGTGTTAAAAAAATCCGCGTCTTTTTAACGACAACGAATTCAAGGTCAACTACCTTAAGGCCGTGACAATATCTAGACTGCTTTTCTTTGAAAAATTAAATAAACATACAAAGTAAAAAGCGTCACATAAAACGAGATAACATTTATCAATGTTCAAGCCATACTTTAAATAAACACGTCAACTAAATCACTTTTTAAAGGCAAGTTTAATTGAAATATACCACAATGTTTTTGCATAATATTAACAATTTCTCTCCTACAACTGTCCTCCCTGATTGTCGTTTGCACTTGATACCGTTTTAAAATTAAAACATTCCACGTTATTGTAAATATTGGATTTGGCCATACATCAAGGATTAATTTAAAAAGAATTATGTGGCGTTTGGTTCAGTTAACTCAAATAGAGCACATAATTGTATTAATGCATACATAGTAGAATCGGTTTAATAGAAGTTTTGCTTCAAACTACATTGATGTTAAGTCAGTCATGTGACTTTCAGATTATATGTCGTCTGATATGTAAGTCAGAACGTTTTAAACAGTTCGCGAATCCCTTTTACAAGACAAGATGGCCGAATCCTTCTGTATTGTCGACCCAACTTCCAATGTTCGTGAGCGTAACCTAGCTGTAGTCCGCAATCCAGAAAAAGCTGAAAAAGATCATCAACATTTTCAAAAATGCAATTTTCAAGATTTTATTAGTCTCATCAATTAAAACCATGCAATATTTAGTATATGTAAACCGCATGTGTCTTATTTTTAACACAGTGTTGTGGGCCTAGCCCATGACCTTCAGGGTCTCCATAAAGCTAAATTAGGTAATCATTTAGTTTTCAAAAGGACATTTATTTGTCATTACTCCAAGTACATTATATCCTTTTAATTGTCTTTTATGAATGAACAAATGAAAACAGAACACCAGAAGCAATCCGTTCTAGTTAACATACGGTATAACTAATATCATTTTAAATTGATATTTTCTTTTGATGAATACATAACCATCAGTAGAAAAAAATCATCATTGCCGATACAGGTGTGGCTGGAAGAAAAAATGTTTAATGAAAAACGAAGTACGAGTGGAAATAATTATACCACAATGTGTCCAAAGGCTATAGTTCTTGCGCTCTGAACGACTTCACATTGCCATCTAGCGATGTTCAAGGTTCCATTAATTTCTTTTAGGTAGTTTCTGAGTTATTCTTCAGACAACTTAGGAAAATAAGCAACGTTCATGAGAAGTTAGCGTTACCAGAAAATGCCAAAGAGTTAAAACGCCGCGCTATGTACAACTTCACAATGTAATTATCAATGTTCAATTTCTTCCTGTAGTGTTCACATTATCTTTTGATCATTTATTAAGAATTCAAAGTAAAATGAGAGATAACTATGCAAAAATATTATCTTTGACTAGTTTTCGAATAATACCGTGGATTTTTTTATTTTACTTTGAAAAGAAAGGGCATAAAACTTGGATAAAAAATGTCCGAGAATGTTATAATTCTTACACTATGCACATCTTCTCTATACGAGATTATCTATCTTCCAAAGTACCCACACCTTTTAATTTTCAATTGCGTTTTAATGAACGTGCCAAAGCGGACACACCAACAACTGCTAACATCTACTTACGATATTTTAATGTACCTAAATTGTGAAGTATGTCTCTCGTTAAGTGCCTGTTTGTCACTGAAACAGGATCTCGGTCACTTGGCGAATTCCTGTTGTTCAACTTTGTTTTAATGGTTCCAAGTTTAGCATTACGTATATGTCGGAGTTCATTTTGGTGATCTACAGAAAATGGAGCGAGCGCAGAGAGACTGAAGACCGAGAAAGCTCGCACTTTGTGAATATGTCATAAAAAAGATGATGCTTGTACAAAAATGGAAAGCACCGAAACATAAAGGTTTATAATACTTTGCGTTTAAAAATAAAAACAAGTTGTTGGGATTTAGATCATGAGAATTACCTAGGCATGTTTGCATCGTACAGACCTTTACTGGGATGACTTCGTAAGTTTCTTTTCTTCATAAAGATCAATTAAAAATTGCACATTTTGGTGCTGAATTTGTTTGATTAGTTGAATACTATAGAGAGCTTTTTAAAGAATGAAACGTAAATGAGATTTGTATTCGAATATTGACACATTAATGCTTTAAGTATGCACTGAACAGATGCCAATGCAATGTGACAGCTGGATACAAATCGATTTTCGAATTCAGGTTCATGACGTAAGCTTCAACTGCTTCCATAAAACGTCTCCCTTACCTGTCAACGATAGTTACTTCGCGCATGCGCAGAGGGCAGAGAGATCTATAAAAAGACGACTTTACCAAATCATGTTGATCGACAAAATACTCTCTACGTAAAAAAATGTATGTATTCACCGTCAGATCTGCTCTACGTGATATTGAGCTGCAGCAAATAGGGTAAATTTTCAATTGTCATTGGCCCACAAATATGTGCGAACACCAAAATATAATTTTCTGTTCATCTGACAAGATTGAGTCTAAACCAATCTAGGCCCCTAAAAACGCCGTAAATTATAAAACATGAGCATTTACCAAGGCTGGGAACGTGAACTAACAAATAGTAACTAACTTCTTTACCCGACTGAATTAGAAACTATGATAAGACTTGTAAGTAACTATTATAAGACTCAAAGTTTTAAACAATGACTGCATCGTATCTTTGAAAAGTTTTTGAATTAGGTGCTCTGAATTGTATTCCTCCGTCTGCAGATAGAGTTGGGATCTTTAATCATTGAAGTACTTGGGGTTTACGTATAAGTTTGTTATTATTTGTTTTATTATTAAGTTTCCTCAAGTTAATGCATACTTTGATAAGATTTACCTTTTACGTTTTTTCTTTATTTAGGATTGTTGGGATAAGAGTGAGATTGTGCACGTAGACTTGTTTAAACACCCAGTAAATTTATATTTTAGTGGCCGTTCAAAGGCAGTACCTAGCAATCCTTGATAAATTAACCTTTTATATATATATAGTATATATCCACTGTGCTGTTGGTGAAGTTTTGTGCTGTTGTTCCATGTTTCTTAATTTTTTGTTTTTGTGTTCTATGTCTTTGGCGTTTACCCAGTGCCATTAAACCGGGTTTATGTTTAAACTTTTTGCTACTGAGTTTGTTTTGTAGTTTTCCACATAAGTATTGTTAGTAGTATAAGAAAATCATTCCCGTCCCAGACCTAGCCTTATTTGATATTCAGAAGCATGGTCGTAAAATGCAATGCCAATAATGTGATGTCTCAACGCTTGTAGTTACTGTCAGTACACATACAGACGAAAGATGGAAAGTTAATATCAATGCGCTCATAAGTCACAAGGGACTTGTTGAACTTTCCTTAGGAAATATGAATTTACTACCGTTGTTTATGACGAATTAACTGCTGTCAGGAAATCCAAAGGGTATGGCAACATTAATATAACATTAACTATTACACTAGTGTCTTTAACTAGGATTGCTTGCAAATCATTATAAGTATTTACCATTGCTTTGTTCAGTTTTGGTGTTAATATAGGTATGAAAGTATATGTTATTTAAATAGTATTTGCCTAACTAATTGCACAATAATGATCAGAGAACGGTTACAGTGAACAGTTCAAGTTTTCTAGATTTGCTTGATATGAAAGAAACAAGAATGGAGTGAAACATTGCTTTAGCTGTGCACTTGCCTGGAATATTATAATTGTTTTCTGGTTTGGTCGTCACATGTAATTCATAAAGTTGATGTGCAGATACAGTTCAAGGCAGTGCACCACTGATGTTTTAATTATGATATTTTGAACGTGTTGAGGCCTTTGTAATGGTTGTCTGTAATTCATCCAGACATGTTTCTGTTTTAAACAAAAACCATCATAGGTGGATATGCGATCGTCGTCTGTGGCAAATAGTTACGTCTAAAAACGGTATCAATAATTCAGGTTTCTGAACACGCAATGCGAAAATATAAAACTTGGAATTAAAAACATATGAACATGCTGCATGTAGAAAAGCGTATACATAAGGGAAGTATTTCCTCCAGTCTTATTTAAATCTAATCCGAGTATACACTTTGTAATTTGCCTAAATAAGGCAGTGGAATTAAGGCAGATGATGTTTCCCTAGAGTTTGTTTTCCATATACATAACTGACAAGCGTATATTTCACGTACTTAATAGTGTCGTTATGCAAATGACTTTCGTTTCATTTGAGATAGTCCGCTATATTTTTTTGCTGATCGTCAAAAAGGATTCTAACTTATTTGGGTTTATTGGTACACTCGTAAGAATTGATATAAGTGATATTAATGAACCGAAAATTTGAAAAAAAGTCCTCTAAAGTCATTTTGCCAACACAAACATGCAAGCAGCACCTATATATGCTACCTTTATTACTGACACAAGTGTTACAAGTAAGCCGTGATGGAAAAAAATAACCTGAATGAAACGCTCTTGTTGCATGAGGTCAGAATCGATCTACGTAAAAATAATGGACAGAAAATTTGTAAATCCTCGATTGTCTTTGGCCGATAAAGGAAATTCATAAACGGTTACCATATGTTTATCTTAAATAACAGCGTGTACAAATTTGGATCGCTGTACCTCAAAACATTCTAAATACAGAAACGGTAGCTGTGAGACATGTCAAAATTTACTGTTGCCCTATCGGATACAGTTAAGTGTTAAGATAACCGATACAGAAACATACGAAGTTATCGGAGTGTGTGCGCCTTATATTTCACGACACTTCATATGAACGACAAAACTGGCCTGCAATTTTGTTTGTAAAATAAATAAGATGTATTTGCTCTTATTTAGAGAAAGACTGTTAGAATACAACTCGGATATAACCGGGTATATAACCAGTGTGTGTATACCACGTGGTAAATAACTTCATAAATGCTACTTCGAAAGACAACAATTCGCTTCGAAGATGACTTAAAAAAACTTCATGTAAGTTCATCTATTTTAAGTGAGATCCTCTAAACACCAAAACTACATCCAAACAAATAAAACAGCGGTTATGTGGTGACTACGGTAGTCAAGTTATAATTCATTTATAAAAATGCCCCCCTCCCGGTCTTCCTTATTATTTTATCAACTTATATACTACTGCCACTACCACAACGACTACCACTAACACTACCACAACGACTACCACTAGCACAAGCACTACTACTACTACTACTACTATTACTATTACTACTACTACTACCACCACCACCACCACCACCACCACCACCACCTCCACTACCACTACCACTACCACTACTACTACTACTACTACTACTACTACTACTACTACTTCTTCTACTACTACTATTATTTTTACTACTACTTCGGGTCCATGAAGTCGACATGAGACAATAAAGTCCTAGCCTAGCATGGCGAATTGTATCAACATTTAATGTGGTTACCACTTCGAGACATACAATGGCTTATGGCGAAGAAAACTAATTACAGTTTATATTCTTGAGATTAGTAAACAAGTAATGTACAAGTAACTCACTGTTCATGCTGTTAATAGAGAATAAAGAAATCTGCACAGTGCAGCTTAATTTGGACTGTCGCACGACAAGTTTCCTCAAAAATAGTGTCATAGGTGGACAAGTGTGGCTTTTGTTTATTATATCACAAATACAAGAGATGATTGTCCGAGTTGTGTTATTTGTATCTCCAATCAGCAACAAGTAAAACTAGTTCAACCATTGTTATTTAAAGACACTGTTTTTTAAAGAACAATCAAACCCTTCAAGTAAAGATGAAATGAAAAATGATATTTCTATTAATTAACGTCTTTTATAGATTACATATAAACATTTCGGGTATATTTCTGACAAGCAAAAAAGTCGCGAAATGTAAGTTTTCGCGATGTAAGCGATTTTTGTTATATAAGTTTAGACAGTTAGCTTTAACTTGTGGAACCGCACCATTAAAATGCATGGTGAGCAAAATAAAAGAAATATGCTCGCATACTCTACATACTTAAAATCGAAACTCCCAAAAAGAGTCAGAATCGGTCAGGATAATACCTTATAATCAAAAGCACTAGCTGTGGCATTGTCCTATTTTATTGACGTGGGCTTAATGTAAATGACATTGCAACTATGTTTGGCTGCATGTGACATGTGCGTGTAGATCAATTTAAGAACTAATTTTATAACGACTTTAGATAGTAAGTAACAGAGTTAATGAAAATTGTCAGTAAGCATGGTCCATCTAGATATACAACAAATAATAAATTTATGATCTCATACTTATAATTTTCATACATAATTTTACAAGAGTATACGGAGCTCGAGGAACCCGGGGGAAATCTATGAATGAAATATATCAATGAAGATATTTTTGTGATTGCTCGACCGACCGGATGGATCGCAGTCGCAATGAGATTGTCTTCTGGTCAAAATGACAACATTAAATATTCATTTGTAAAAAAACAATAGAAAACCATGAAAAGGATTGGTGGTAATTCAACAGCCGACAGCTATCAATGCCGGCATGTATCGTAAGTTTGATTTTATCCATTTCAAAAGTGTATAACATGATGTTGGCTGATAAAACAATTAAAAACCGCGCCTAAATCTATTAGCTGCGACTTAAAGAATAAAACAATACGCAAATAAAATGATAAGAACGAATGTAAAATAAATAGTTTTTAACAAATAATAAAGAGTTGTCATAGTTTATTAACAAAATCATATTCAAGAATTATATCCATTTATACAAAATGAAAGTGCGCAACATTTACACATGTGTTCATACAATTGTACAAACAATTTAAAAACTAGCGATTTTCAAGGATTATTTTACTATTTAAATTCGCTGAAAACAATACTAAACACTTTACTATTGTTTTTAGTGTATTTAAGTATTAAAATCATTAATAATATCAAAATTATCTGTACATAGACATTCGGTGAATAAATGCTCTTCTTTACGAAAATTACTTCTTATAGACAGACGATGGCTTGTGTATCACAAAGACCAGATATCGTGTCTATGTTATCAAAGAGTATTGACCTTAAACCGGGCGTACACCGTATCATCAGTCAATTATGTTAAAAGCATCACGAATAACCTTAAGACGCTTCATTCTAGGGAAATTTAAAAAAAAAAACTAATAAGAGTGATGAGTGATGTCACACGCAATGATATTAACTATGAGTCTTTAGTAGTCTACTGGTAAAGGAATTGACAACATGACAACTTGCGTGGTTTTCATCTACGAACATAGCTAGCTTAAAAAAGCACTGACAAGTCGCTTAAGATGTTGTAACACACAAAAGGACGCAACATCTGACTCGCATTTTTTATGTTTGAACAACTGATTTTCTGGACCAATGAAAACAACGAAATTGTCTATTAATTAGTATTTAATGCTAAACTAATGTTCGATTTATACGAAAAAGCACTCTGACAGGGAGGCAATATTACAGAATCACCATATATGTGCAATATTATTTTGCGTTTCTTTTGTTGATGATTAGTTTCTTCATGAAACCTTAACATTTTAACGTTCCAAAAGTCAGAGGGTGCAGACTACAGTGCAAATTACATATCAGATCTCATATCAGTACCTTCACTTATTTCGGACAGTTTTAATTCGGGTAAGTACTGCTACTATATTGACAACTTGTCACGAAGAGTCAACATATGTATTACATGCTGCTTGACCATTTTACACACTCCAGGGGAGTGTACTCCAAAGCGGTTCATCTCCGATAAACACTGCGTATTCTACTCCTAGCAGGAACTGGCGGTGTTACCCCTTATTCTTGTTCTCATTAAATTCTATGCAAAAAATGGTTGCATATAAAATGTGTAGGGATCACCGCAACCCAATATAGTGTCTTTGAACAATTCGGACGACCCGTGGTTATGTTAACAGTCGAAAGTACAATGATTTTTATTTCACTGACTCTTTCTTTGAATTGCCCAGTCTTTCTTTCTCTCAGACTCGGATACTTACAACTTGTTTTTAATCAACTCATTTAACTAAAAAAATCAATATGAACAGTCTGGGACTTCCTTGGAGAAATTAGAGTAAAACTATTTTGGACCATTAATTAATTTCAGAAACCTAAATTGATGACACCTCCCCAGATACAGTGTTTTCAGGAAAGGGATATCACCAGTCGGAAAATTTCCAAAATATCCATCAAGAATCACAATGGACTTATCACGTACAAATAATATTAATACTCTTAAATGGCCCTCAAAGTCACCGGATTTTAACCCTATTGAATTGTTTGGGGGTAAATAGGACGTCGTTTACGACGAAGTCACCCAGACCGACGGGCACGTAATGAGCTTGCCAATGCATTGGGAGAGGAATGGGCTCTTATTCCACGGCAAGTGGCGCTCAGAATAAGAGAATGTCTCCAAGGAGGGGGTGGGCATACTCATTATTAAAAATAATGAGAAAACTTGACCCCACTTCCGTTCCGACGTCTTTTATCAACCAACGTTGCTGTTTAACCAAAAAGAATACATTGCGTATGTACTCGTTGGTATTTTATCGTTCCTATGAAATTGGAATTATTAAAATATACAACTTACAAAATTTCAGTTTTCACTTTTTACTAAGGTGAGACGTTTCTTTGTCCTTGAGTTTATTGTACCTGGTCATAAGTGTTTTTCACATATCATTGCATACCTCCCAATATTTTAGAATGCTACAAATTGAGGGAGAAAGAGGGACAAGCAAAAAGATAAACATTTGTCACATATTCACGTTTTCATTACTTAATAGTGTTTAGTAAGAAGGTGACTACGTATACCAAGTAATTATAAATGTCAATTGCATTTACTTTAGCCCATTGCCCAGCTTTCGGGATATTTGTTTTCTGTGTAAATCGAAATTGTTCGGTTGAAAAATGTCCAAAAAGAGTCTGCCTTCTTCTGGCGTTTTAGCCACGTGATATGTACTCTTTGGCGTTGGATGCTGCTGGTAATTCAAAATGAAATCATTTCAAGAGTCCTTTGTTAGGTATTGTATAACATTAATTAAAACATCTAACGCGTTCGCAATGGAAACTTTCCTTAAAATCATGCTTATTTCGAAAGTTTTACTTCTGGAATGTCTCTATTCAAATTTCAAATTTGACGATAATGTGGCCCAAATTAACGTGCAAATGATTGTTCCCAAAATGCGTGGAAAAGAACTGGCTGTATTGTAAGCAGCAAAAATATGGTTTTCAGCGTGTCAAGAAAATGTGAGAGGTAAACATATTAAGAACCATAATGTAATATCAGGTCGACTTTGGCATATCATCTTCTCGGAAATGTCATCAAAATGTTTTAAACCCTGCATTTGCTATTGTGAGATATGACAGATGGCTGTCTTTTAATGGCTTCACCGTGCGTTTTAAGTGTTCGATGTTTGCAAGTGATGTTTCTGTTTTGTCGTTGAGTACTTGAAATAACTTCAACTGTATGAATGTAATATTTTACTTGAGTCTTTATTACTCTCAAGTTGATGCTGGCTTCGAGGCTTTAACTTTGAATTATTGATAACTGTTGAGACAAGAGTTAGGTTATGTGCATATGAACTAGTTCAAGCCCTCAGTCAACTCGTGGCCCATTTATCGACCCCTACAAAGCCCATGATTTATTGAAAAACTATTTCGATAAGTGTGTGTGTTTTATTAGAAATAACCATCGAAAGAAATTATAGCTGCATAGCAACTTCATAGTTATACTTCTAAAATTCTACATTTTCTGTTCAAAAAACAGAGAAACCATTCCTTACTTCCGAAATTTTGAAAAATACTTATATATTCGAATCAATATTGAACGTGAAATAGCTATTATGAAAGATAAATTAAATGTCCATTTGCAAAAATGGGCTTTTCTTTTATAATCACTAGATATATAATACATTTTAGAAAGCCAGATTGTCTCTTCTCCTTTTCCTTTATTTATAAAAAAATTGGGTGTTTTCTCTTTCATTTTTTTTTTAATTTCGCCCAATCTCCCCCCTTTTTTTAAATCAGAAAATCACAAAACAATTGGTTCTTCATATGAAAGATACTTTTTATATACATGTCAAATGTTTTCTACGTATAGCTGTATGAAGTGCTTTTTGTATATGTAAGAATAAAAAAAAAATGTTTGTTATTTTGCAATTGTTTTTGCTGGGATTAAAACTCTCAAATATTTTTTACACCTTTTCATATCAACATTATTATAATATTTATAATACGTTTGTTTGGCACTTTAATTTTTTTTATTTGACAAAAGAGAAAATAGTATTATATATGTTGTTGTTTAAAGTTTATGGCAAGATATTAAAACAATATAAAAATGGAAAAAAAAGAAAAGAAAAAAGTGTGTGTGTGCTGTTTGTGGTGTTTGTACGTTTGTGTCCCTCGTTAAGTGTCGTTTGGGCCAATAACTTGTGCCCCTAAACAGGAATTATACTTGTTCTATTATTTCTCGGCTTGTCCCTATATTATTTTTGTCAGTGTCTTCCATGTAATAAATCGTACTTCATAGAACCCTTTGGATCCTAAGAGAGTTTTGTTGAAACGATTTTCATGAAAACAGTATCAAACTAAGATTCCGAGGAGTAACATTTGTTTTCACATGCATACCAAATTGGTATGAATAATTATTATTACGAATTTCTTATATAGCATGTCATAATTACCACGTTGAATTAAAAAAAGGATCATAATTAGAACAAGCGTGCGAATATGATTTGGTACAGAATCCAGTCGAGTCGTGTTGAATACAGCATCATGAGCTAATATAGTTCGTCATGTCGTCAACCATATGATACAAGCAGCGGGCCATCCCTTCCCTGTGCGGCAGTTGCGTACGCACATCGGTAACGCCGTCAAATGTACAGCATGTCAGTGTTTTACTCTGGATAATGTATGCATTGGCATTGGTAAGTTTTAAGCATTGGTCTCAACCTGTTAAACAAATATGGTTATAAACCACTTGCTTTGATATGTTGGTGGTATTGTTACCACAATATTAAGCCGAACTATTATGTATGTTTTCAAAAGTCCTAAAAAGAATGTCCTTCAAGCTAGACCGACCTTTTTGTCGGTATGCCGACACTTTACCTCGGACCTATCCCGACCTTTTTAACGACAATTAAGTAAATGATGATAATGGCAATAAAAAGATACCTTGTTAACATTTAAACTATTATTTTCATTTTCACCATAATTTATGGATAACATGGTACCATGCTATTTTGGGGGTGTCTTTTAAATTATTTAATGCCAACATGTAAAAGTGACTACACATTCAAACCCAAGAAGCGCTTCGTGCTAGTATATAGCATATATTCACGAGGGTTACTTTAGTGAGTGCGGTAACTGTTTTGTACCATTTTGTCAAGGACAACGTTCAAAATTACCGTACGATATAAGTGAGAAACGTTATCCGCATGCTAATTACTTAACGGGTTAGCTGCACCTACGTTTTACCGTTCTGATATGAGAGTCAATGTGAAGACGAAAAAAGGAAAACGCCCAAACATAGTGTATAAAAAGCACTCATATCTCATATTCCATCGTTTGTATTATTCTTATATGATGCGTATACTGTTATTAATTGTTTAATTGTGTCTATTTCTCCAAACTTAAAGATGCACTCTTACTCTCAAATAAACTTTACCACAATTAATACAGATGTTTTTTATTTACCAAAAAGGATGAAAAAATGTCGACAACAATTGTTCTTATATAGGATACCGAGTTATATTTGAAAGAAAGGTGCAAAAAACATGGTATATTTACCTTATGAGACTATAGTAGATCACAGTTAATCTTTTAGCATTAACCTTTCATTTAATATTTTTGCGATTTCAGCTATTTAATACACGGTTACAATCGTGTTATCAGTATTTAATATTTCCATAAATGCACTATTTAGTAAGTAGTTAAAGATTTATCACTCAAAATTTATGTTTGCTATACATGTGTATGTATTGATTTTGAATAAGAGTGGCACTTTAAGTTCACGTTGTGTGATAACGGATTGAATTGCGATCTGTATAGTATACTGATATACTGCGCCCTCCAGTATTGGAGGAATTAAGAGGTGGTATATATACACATATAAATTTTGCGCATCAGGAAATCATGTAAGAATGTTCTCACACTATAGAAGGATAATTGGGCTTAAACTAAACAAAACAATATGATGAAATAAAAATGTTTACTTAGCGAAGTGAAACGTAAAAGTAAAGTATCATGATAAGAACAAAATATTGTTTAGTTGGTTCAGACAGGAACGCAACATCTCCGACTCCTCGGTCCATCGCATAATCTGCTCACGTATTCTCCATAACAAATGTTGTTGTCAGGCTGACATTTGCCACTTCTCTTTTCACACTTTGAGTCTCTAAGAGCATGGCCTGTAATAAAACAAAATTTACTATTAAAGCCTGCTTGCATGTTTGAATTTTTAAATGTATTCTTGAAAGAACTATAACTTTTCAAGTATTATATTCTCATTTCTACAATAAATTTGAATTCTCGGAGAACGCAGGTCATTACAAATAGTGACTGACCGGCTGAAAATGGTTTTATTCTTTCATAGTTTTCAGTAGCGATGGGCTTAAATGTAAAAAGGTTACCACAATTAACAACATGATGCATGTTTAATTGAGTATCTCGTATGGATCTCATTGGCACTGTATATTGTGTGTTTATCTGTCAATCGCTTTTGATCTGCCTGTCTGTCTGTCAATCTATATGTCTTTCTCTCTCTCTCCGAAGTACATTTCAACTAACCATTAATGCAGCATCTTATATCTCTATCTCCAGGACAGAGGCCAGACAGATAGAATCCACCAGTACATGGCAGACTGTCCCACTTGCACGTTCCACCTCTAACCGAACAACGAGATCCAGCGACGCCTGCAATAATCAAATATAACATTTTGAAACATTGACATGAGGGCACTCTACTGTGTACAGTGCCGCCTTTACAATGAAGCAATATAAAAAAAAAACATAAAGCAATGGTTTCTTGCGGATTAGTTAACAACAGAACAAACAGAAAATTTGGACGATTTTCTTAAACTTGAGTGAATGAAACACTTGAATACCTGTAGAGATGTCGGTTTTAAAGTTTAACTATCATTTTGAAAAACGGGTTTAGGAAAATCTGGCTTCAGTTTGACGCTTAACGATTGCTAATAACTTTTTTTGATAAATAAAACAGAGGATATTGTCAAATCTGTGAATTTCTGAATATTCTACAAAATTTAATATGACAGTACATTTTAATAAGATACATGGGGTGATTGCTCCAACAAAATTATCATAAACACCAACGATTTAATTGTACAAAACCAAATGGCCAATTGCTAAATCTGGTACAGAAAGGGCTTCTTGTTTGTGTCTTAAGTCCATTGCTGTTAGGACCCCAGCCGTGTGTCCCTAACATGGTATATATATGATGTACTGATTACTTGGCTTGTCCCTTTAGCTTTTGATGTATTATTTTTAGACGGCTAATTTTTACTTGGACTGCGCTCGATTTATCGATTGTTGTATTGGCATATTACTAAAAACCGATAAATGTTAGTTATTGGGAAATTGATAACAAGTACTTGGTATTATTGAAATATTTTCATGGAAACAAAAAATCCATTGTTTACAAGTTAACTTTTTTCCGAAAATAGTACAATTGTGTTGAAGTCGTTTACAATATCGATAGTTCCTTATTTTTAATAGTTCATTAATAATGCAGCTGATGTTAAACATTCATTTGGAGTTTGTACATTTTTGTAAATATTTACATACATGTGCTGGTATCAAAATCATATTGTTTTAAACTTTACGGCAAGCTACTGAGGATTGAATAATAATGACATAAAGTTAAATTAAGTTATATTGCTAAACAAATCACACTACATTTGCCAGTTTAAAACATTAAAAGCGCAATATAATAAATATTTACTATCAGTTTTACAGAGCAATTGACATAACGCTTATTCGAATTAAGACCGTCCTGAATATATACCTACTATGTTTGACAAATGTATATATCGAATATATGTATCAGTGTAGTTCGGTGGCATGTCAGCTGTGACTGCATTACTTGCACAGATACCGTCAAATATAAAGTAATAACTTTTTGTACCTTTCTGCTCATTATTTTTCTGTAGTCAGAATAGATCAGGAATAAGCTTATAACATTTTTCGATAAAATGTTGAAATATTTATCATTATTATACCTCACTTTTGTCTACAGTGGTAAAATCCCATTACCCGAAAAAGAGACATTTTTACTATCGGAAACATTTTCAACCTTTTTTGAAACGTGACCTAGCGAAAATTCACTGTCAGGTCATGTGACCGCAGCGACTTTTTGAATGTCATATAAGGGCAAATAACTGCTTTAATATTCTAGCTTACTCATGACGTGATTACCTCCCTTATACACATTAAGCAGTGACGTCACTTTTCAATGTGTACGCAAAAACATCAGACAACTGTTTCGCAGGGATTTTAGCATAATTAACGGTGGAATTTTGTGCTAGATATAAATATGTTATCATGTTATATTTTATTTACCTTGTTAAATTTGTTTAATTAAATTCATTTTATAACTATTTTATGTACTTAATTTTGTTCGGTATAATAAATAAAATATCGGCTAACGCCTCGGGTGACATTCTGCTCTCGGGTTGACAATATCAATGTCACACATGCTGCTATATGATATGTATACAATTTAACAAGAGGAAAACGGAGTTTATAATGTGATCAAAACCCTAATGACCTCATAGGGTACGAGTTGAGCGATATTACATTCTTATATTTACCCCAGAAATGTTACTGGAAAATGTCAATCTCAAAACGGTTAATTATGTTACAAAATAGATCATTTCGAATTTCGATTAGCTTGTATCATATCCATAAAAAAGAGATATATAACATACCTAATTCTACGTTAACATAAGGACCTTGTTTTTATTTACATTAGGCTGTATTAAATTCACGTCTAATTACACGCATGCATCAAGCTCAAGCTGATGATTCACAACTATCGCATGTCTTAAAGCTGCACTCTCACAGATTGATCGTTTTGATATATTTTTTTTTGTCTTGGGACAATTTTTGCGAAAATCCATGGAAACCCATTTTATAAGACTGCTGACAAAAAAATAGATGGCAGATGTTTATATCTAAGTTCAAAAAATGATGTTTAAGGCATTTTTCTTAAACCGTTAGTAACGGTTTAATCCATAAAACATTAATTTTCAAACGGAAATATAATAATCTATGATCTGATTTTTGTCGGCAATCTTATAGCATTGATTTGCAGATAGATTTGCTCTTTCCAAGACAAAAACAAGTTGTAAAAATGGTATATCTGTGAGAGTGCAGCTTTAAGTATAAAATTGCCAACATTTAAAACTAATGACGTAATTTAATCACAGTAGTAAGATCCCACGGCAAAAATTCACTAAATACAAAATAAATAAAATTACAGATGTGATGCACTTACTTTCAAAAACAGTCGACAATACCACAAATGAACAAAACAGCAGTAATATACACCTCATCTTGTTATTATCATAGGCTTAAACTCAAATACCTTGTATCGTTTAGTTCTCGACCATTTATATATATCTTTAAAACAGGGATTTAACTAGAACACAAACATACACACTTTAACACAATCATGTTGTTTAGTCCATTATTTTGTTGCATATTGGCACGTACTCTATCTACACACCAACACAGACGTACACTATGAACATTTCAAAATATTATATAAATAGTGTAATTGTTAAATGAGTTAAACTAGATAGTATTGTAAACACCATGTTGTTCGCCTTCAGGCAAAATGCATTCATGTTTGATCTGAATATTAAATATGTGTTAATCATTTTGAATTATTTGCATGATCTATAATCAAATGAGAAATATAAGTTTCGAAGGACACATGAATCAAGATCATTGCTTGATTCAGACTGTGCAAATATTTGGAAACTGGTTCATGTAGGAACCATGGCAACTTCCTGTTTTCTGGTTATAACGGTCAGGGATCAGGCCCACGTTATGAAGCAATAACGGAAATTATACTTGTTATATAATGATATTATGTTTTTCAAGTTGCAATTCGGTCGTATAAGGACCTCATTGGAAACAAGTTGAATAACTGGGTTATCATGTGTTATATATTTGTCACATTGAATTAAATCTTTATTAACGCACGTGTGTATCCAAAGCATTCTAATGATGTTGTGCTTTAGTATAGATATCATCACTAATACTTTGTTAATCAGTCTGTGTTATAACTTTATGAGATATTTGGTTTGTTACTATGACATATATATATGCATGAATAAATCTATCTATCTAACTATATATCTATTACGCTTTGACGGATAAAACGTTAAACAGGTATAACGCATACAATGCCCGTATCTGTCTGTATTGATAAAGAGCTATGCGTGGTAAATCCTCAGTAATTAAACTATATATCAAGTTAAGCTCTTCAATAATTTCTGCTTTAAAGGATGTGTCTAGTAATCTTTTAAAACAGATTTTTAAGTTTTTAGATTGTAAAACCACGTTTATGTTTACATTTCGTACGTGATAATATACAGACAAAAAGAGCGAACTATGTTTGTTTTACAATTTTGAGTTCTAGCTAAATCCTAGTTTCAAATATATACGTATATAAATGTGAATTATGACAACTGAAACCTAAAACAATAAAACTATGAGGTGCATAAAAGTCCTACAGTTTTGTTCATTTGTTAGGACACTTTTTTAAAGTTTAAAGCATACATCACATTTTTATTTGTATTTAGACCTCACCCAATTATTTGTAAGTTCCGCGGATGTATGAAGAAAAACATTGGAGCCGGTGAAGAGAAGTGAATTAATTACAATTGTTCACACAAACCAAAGCGAGAGAAGAGCGAAAATATACAACCTTTCTCTTAAAATCAATATAAAGAAACATATTTTTCAACATAATGACGTTTAAACAAATGATCAATATCTTGAATTTTATCTCTTTTGGAATATCGAAAGATGTTCCAATACTTACTATTTACTTAAGAGTTTTGAGTGAGCACACATTTTTAAATGGATAAACAATATTTCTAAAATACTCAGAATAGATTTTGAGCAAAACATCAATAAAAACAAATCTGCTGAAAGGATAACGTTTGAAACACCTTCTATACATTTACTCCTTAAGCATCATTCTGCATCTGTATTAAGACGATTTATTTGATTGATGCTTATTATATTTAAAATTTGAAGGGTAAGGCAGCGTTAAAAAAATAGGAGTCAATATACGTTTTCGGTTTTTGACTAAAATTCATTAAAATCATCTTAAAGTCAATGTCATGTGGTCACCATATTGGACAATATGTATGGTCACGGAGTTGTTTTATTCCTTCCAGATTACTTTGTAAATGAAAACAAATATCTAAGTAAGCTTATCTATTTTCCGTCTGTTCGAGCCAGCGTTCCTTTCTATACTGATCGCTATTGCGACAAAATATGCCGCCAAAATTGTCGTACATGTCAGTGTTTACTGAAAAATGACTTTCAATCATCATTACAGACAGAACTATGAAACATATTCATGTTGGGTTTAGGCTATCTTCTTCATCATTGACGTCATCAGGTGACATTCTAGTCGTGATATCATGACTGATCAGATTATTTAACCAGATAGAAGCCTTTTGAGCAAAAATGAATCTAAAAAAGTAAAAGGTTTTATTCTTATGACCTTGACAGACAATTTAAAGTCAAGCGTTTTTCTTATTTTATGAAGAATTGTTGCTTTTCGAAAATTTCTTTAGAAAAATACATATCACATTAGCTGTAAATTATGAGAAATTTTGTTGAGAAAGATTGACATTAATTGATGCAAAAGCGGTTTCATAAATAATACTCCACGCACCGGTTACTATCTTTAATTTTACAAAACAATACTATTACATTTTCACAACAACAAATTCGCGGGACAATACATCAATTCAATATTTCATAGTGTAACAAAAACCTAGTCCTTAATGTTTTTTTTTGCAGTTTAACTTAATTTAACTTAATGTAATGATAATTTAATAATATTCTCAATTGCATGCCGAAATGCGTGATTTTGACACGCGCACGTCTATGTCGGTAATTTAAACAAATATTCAACCTACAAAATGAATGGTTAATATTAGCTGGATATATCCTTGAAATAAAAAAGTAAAGAAATATCGAAATTGTAGTACTTATGTTCTACACGGGCGGCTAAAGGATCTGGTCTTAGGAGTCGTAGCTTTTGTTGCCATTTGTTGGTTCTCTTCAAGCCTTATAAAACCAAGGGTGATGAACAAAGAAGTCACGTGACCATAAATGCAAACGTTAGTAGTATTTTTCCCTTAGTCAATTCAGGTTTACAAATATTATTCTGCAATATTTAGCAAACCTCAGCTGTTACACGATATATAAATTACAGTAATGAAAAAAAAAGAAAAAGAAAATCGTGTTTAGACTTAAACCTAGAACGGCATTATTAAGAGCCAAACACGCTCCCATCCACAGCACGGTTGACTTACGTACTTCGAAATAAAGAGTAAACTTGCTTATTGAAATCGGATTTATTTATTTATCAATTTATTGATTTCACAATAGCATTATGACTCCCAATATGTATAACACTTCCCTAGCAATAAATACTGTGCAAATCATGGATGCTCTTTTAAACTGTAACATTTATTCACAGACACACTGCCTCGAATATACGAAAACAAAGTTAGTAAGGTGAATGGAACAATGTAGTATTTTATAACATATATACAAATATATCTCTTATATAAATTATAAAACTATTAATGTTCATGTTTAACTTTTTTTCTTTCCTTCGGGAAAGAAACTTAGAGACTTTTGAATTTTACAGCGTTCGAAAGGGTATTGCTTCCTTGTTGCAAATATTATGATAATCATGTAACAAAAATGGTTTGTATTTTTGTTGTTGAATCAACGAATGGTTGATCTCTCTTTTTCAAGGCCAAATATTCTTGTTTTCAACATTTTAATTTGTATAATTTAAGCAAATACCTTCTCTTTCCATCAAACCCATTCAAATGATATCAAAATACTATACTGTCAATACTCAATAGGCAAACTACTTTTACATTCGACAACATAATTGACCATGCAAAATATAACCATTCACAAGAATGTAATTTACCATCGCGCTTTACACTACGAATTCTTTGTGTAAAGGGAGCCAACTACCACGGGAACTATCTGACTTTCCTCCAGCGAATTATATCCCATTCAGTGTAACATAAGCCCGTGTTGTTATTTATGAAGTATTGAAAAATAATAAAGCTGTGTTACTACTTTGTGCACAAATTATCCGCATCTTTAACAACGAATGTCTGCTGGCGCATTAAAAGTAACTGACCGTTTTCGGCATCTGAACCCTATTGTATAAACGTGAATAACTCTGAACCAGCGCATAATATTGGTATAAGCAATCAAATATTCCTTCCCATCGGTTATCGGACTGAATCAAAAAAGACATTGACAATGTCAGTGTGTGTATACCTTGTGATAAAATTACGTCAAATATGCTACGTCAGAAGGAGCATTTTCCTTAAAATGAAGACTTAATTCAAAGATAACTTTTATTTTAATACACCATTTTATATGAAACAAAGGGGAGTCTATGCCGCTCAAAGAGCCACGCCTTCGTTTCATTGTCGGAGTTTGATAAGGTGATTAAGTTCATCAAACACTCCGACAAACGTGTTGCCATAATAATGTTTTGGCAGTACTCATTCAGACGGCCGTATTGTGAAAAGGTTTGTCGAAGCGATTTAAGAAACTAGACTCTTAATCAATCTCTGGTAAAAGACCGCAGGCGGGGCTCCGTAAGCGGCGTAGACTGCGCCATGTTTCATTAAAAATGGTGAATAAATAGGACAGTTATATTAATTAAAGTCTTCATTCGAAGCAAAATATTGCCTTCCGACGTAGCATTTATGACGCAATTTATTACGTTGTATACACACACTGAATGTGAACGCTCGACTATTTCGTTGGACAGACCGACGAAGACAAGAGGAGGAAATACGGAAATTTTATACAGATTTATGCCACAGAACATAAACTAATAAGGGATGTAATAAGGGACATATTAAAAGTAGATATTGCCAGGGCGTCACTTGAAGGACCAAGTAAATTGACGTTCCCGCCCACATGCAGACACCGACAGTCGAGGAAGGCGAGTTAAAAAGAAGAGAAAGATATAAACTGAACACTCTAACACAGCTTGAATGTGCACACGAGCTGTGACCACAGAAGTAAAAGGTACATACATTGCCATGAGCGTTTAATAATGAAAACGTTGGTAGCGTTGAAAGGCTGTAGGCGCGACATGGTAGAAATTATTTATTTTACAATAAAAAAAACGATTTTATTTTATGAGTGACCCCTAACTGTAACCGTTCAGCGCATGTCATTATTTAACAATAGGTAATGTAAATTGATGATTTTTAAAAACAATGAGCAGTATTTTTACGTCGGAAAATAGCTCATCATTGAACTTATGTTTTTTTTTGTAATCATATACACGACTCAAAAAAAATATTCTTGTATTTTTTATCTTGTAACTGATTAACCTTTACGCTGTTGAATATATGGACATTGCTTTCATCTGAAAAGTGTGTTGCTAGTTTAAAATGAACCCGATATCAGCTTAGGACGTTTTGACTATTTGTTGTAAGTCCACTATTGGTAAATGAACAATCACATGAGGTTTCGCCCCTTTAATTTGCATGTACGTCATTTATTATCAGCTGAGCTATCATTCCGGGTCATTGTGCAATACATGTAAAGAAAGTGGTGTTATTTTCAATGAAAACCAAACATATTATAGCCTTTGTAAAGACACATAAGATAGATAACATATGTTGTCCGATAAGCGCAGTTGTTAGTGCACTTGCTTCTCACTTAGGCGACCCGGGCTCGATTCCCGGCCTGGGCGCGTGTGGGTTTGGGTTTTGGTTACCATTCCGAACAAGTGGGTTTCCTCCGTGTACTTTATTTTACCCCACAACAATACCACACTCTCGCGCAACATCGTGCCATTGAGAGTGACAAATATAAGTTGCATTAGCTTGTTTCACAATCGTTGTAAAATAAATTAGGTTGAACTAAACTTAAGACAGATAATTTTTGTTGTTGTTTTGTCCTTGTGGTTTCCCTTTTTTTTCGTTTTCTGCAGTTTGTCCTACGTTCTGATGTCCCTAAGTTGGCGAAAGTAAATTATTTGTTTCGACTTTGCTACTTTTGTACAATAAAGAAATCTCGAACACTGTTAAAATCAAAGTAAGGAAAATTCGTAGCGTATCACTTAAAGCATGTTTAGATGATTTTAATACGGAAAAGTAAAACCAGTAAGGTTGCAAATTCAAATAACAATTACTACATCATTAACCTGCGAAATAAACTTGTTTTGGGGGGGCTTTTAGACGAGTTTTCTTAACCTGTAAAAAGTTATATTTCTTCTGGACCAGAGAACATGTTCTCAGGCTACATAGACTGTGATGTTCAACTTGGATGTTGGTTGACTCCTGAAACTTTGGCAGATAGTGGTAAGACAGTATTCTAGTATATCTGTGATGCTTTGTGGTATATTGTTCATTGTAAATCGAAACCTGCTATGTAAATATAAATACTTGTCCTGAACCAAAATAATTTAAAAAACACCTCAAAAACTACAATAAGTTAAGACATAAATCGACACAAATTGGTAGTTGAAATTCATTATGGAACTTAGTTCGGTTTTAAATATTAGTTCAATGTCAATTGACAGGGATAGAAAGTGAGGTAGGACTTTGGAAGAACTGAGTGTGGCTCATATATATAAATATAATGACAGATTGCATCGTGATAATGACACGCAATGGAACACGCATCCTAAAAAAATAAATAATTTTAAGAATGATTCATGTTGTACCTACTTTGAAGAAATGTGTGTTTCAAATCTAAGAAATGACGTTTACCTGAGGGGTAACAACAGACAAAAAAAATCTAAAGGTTATGAATGAAAGTGCTACATTTCTGCGACAGTTATCCACTATAATGAGAAAATAGTTAAAAAAAACATGTTTCCTAGTCATACCAAGTGTTCGAAGTCTCTTCAACGATTACATGTTTGTACTGTTAACTTGCGCTGAAGAAACTGTAGATTGTTCAAAGCAAAGGGAAATAAATGAAGGAGCTTCCAATAGGTTGGCAGCAGACGATGCGTTTTTGTCAGACCTGATACTTTAGTTACTTTTTTACCATCATGTGAGAAGTGGCAGAATATCTCGGTCAGGTTCGATAATTAGCAAAATATGTAGGTCCAGTCACGCTTGAAATAGCAGTAACTTCAAATGGGTTTTATGGTGCACAAATCACACACTTTTCCTTATGTCAACCTTTTAACATAAAACAGTGTATAAATAAGTAGCATTCATAGAAACCAAAACAATACACATCATGTGCAAGTACGAAATGTATTAAATAAGTACCTTGCAATTTCAAACAGAAGTTTATTGGAATATTGAGCAGTGGTGATTTTAGTGCAGGCAATACTTGTTTGATGATAAATATATACAAACACAACTTACGGTTTCAAATATGCTTTAATTGACGTATTTGGTGTAAAAATCGATACGTTTTCTGGCCTTGTTATTTAAGAGGACTCGCTCATATATTCGTAAAATGCACTTTTTGGTATGACGAAATGGATTGCGGCAAATTATTAACCGTGTTCACACTTACATACTGAGTGCTGGAACCATTCAAGAAATGTTGATATATGCTCAAATATTGTCTTTGAAGTCCATGATTGTTAATAACGTTAGTAACGTGATTCAACGAAAAGCTTTAAGGTTAAGTTTGTGTTTTAGTCCTTGTTGGTGTCAGTTTTTCTTGTCAGTTTTCTTAGTTTTCCTTGACTGCACTAGCATTTGTTCGAACGTTACTAGAATATTGTTTTCACACTTAAAGTGTATTTTTTCTGCATGTTCGTTATCAAAGAGTAAACAACCTCAATAGAAGTGTTTTCAGATTCATCATCAGGGAAACTAATTGATGCCAAAACATGAGCGAGACCCTTTATAAATGAATCACTTTCCGCTACCTTCTTCATATCTTGAACATCGATGTTTCTTTGCTTTCTCGCCCCGTGTTTTTTCTTTTAAACCTGTAGAACAGAATATTGATTTAGTGTGCCTATACTGCAGCACAGAAAGGCAATGTTTTAAAGCCTTGTTGCTGTGTTGTCAAGAGTCGTTTTATATCAGTCCTGAATGTATTCAATTCCATCTATGTTATGTGACGTAGATCTATATCGGTTTCATATTCCCTCAGCGCCTGTCTATTCCAACAAGATATTGAGGCCGTCTCACTGCCACTTCTATCATATGTCAGTTAATTACATGTTGTCAAAAAAGGTAGCCGAATCACGCACTGGTTAGGATTACTTGAAAATACTTATCGACTCAAACATTCAATGTTAATGTGTGATAGACACACACATTTGATCCAAAAGGACATTCGTTTCGAAACTTCATCTTTGCAGACAGTATTGTGTTTTCGCTCCCGACGCTCTCGTTTGACATTTATAATTCTCGTTGGCGGTGACATCTTGCAGTAAATGGGGGACAAACACATACGATATATTTAAGATTGACAGAATGAGTTACGCATATTGGTAATGCACATGGCCAAGGCACAAGTTTTTACCTTTGTTGACATAGTTTATAATGTTTGAAAGAAATATAGCGCTTGAAATTGATTAAATTATTACAATAGTGGAAGGTTATACACAATGTAAGTTAATGATAACATTACACATATAACAACATAATAATAATGTCATAAAGATCGAAACATTTCGGTGTCCTTATTTCAACCCAGAAATTGACATTTGAATGTCAATCATCAGTTAGACGAAAATTGTTTGATATATTTAGTTACCATATATATTATATAATGCAAATGATGATATGTTTCTGTCTTGTTCTGAAGCAAAACAGCATAATGGAGAGGTCATGCCATGACAGGATCATAAATCACTAAGCGATCAAATCTCTGTAACTGAACTGAATCTTTACAGCGCAAACGGATATGGGGAATATCATTTATATTCAACCTTTTTGTGACCATGGTTTAAATGCTGCTATTTGTACAAAAAAAAAATTGAAGCTAAGAAAGTATTTACTTGCGCGTAAAATTTAGGCTTTTCTGAGAATAGAGCAAACAGTACTTCTGTGAGTGTCTCTCCCATTAGCCAGTTGTTGTTTAAGAATGTGTTTATTTGTTATTGGATGCATACAAACCTATTTTGTTGTTTTTGTTGTAATACATATTGAAACAATAGCTGTCACATTATGTGACAAATGCCCCCGAATGTGACATTGACCTATGAACAAGGTCAGTACATGAAAAGTTGATCTTGCCTTTACGTCAAATGTATATATCAAGTTATTCTAAATTGCCTCTGAACATAAAATAATACCACCTATACTTGACAACCTACACTCTTATGTCCTCATATTCAGCATTCCATTGTGAATACACACTTAAGTGTATCTTTTAATTTAGAGGTAGAGACATGTGTCTTGCACGCGACACGTCATCTTGGTATGTCGAACACATGTGGCAAGTCATTTTAAAATCTGTCCATACAAGAAAAAGTTACAGCCCGGACATGACAACCTTTACTCTATGTCCTTATATGCAGCATTTCATTGGGAATGAACACCTAAGTGTGACCTTGACCTTAGAGGGAGGTACACGGGTCTTGCACGCGACACGTCGTCTAGGGATGTCAAACACATGTGGTAAGTTATTTTTAAATCTGTCAATACAAGAGAAAGAGCCAGCCCGGACACGACAACCTATATTCTGTGTCTTTATATATGCAGCATTCCATTGTGAATAAACACCAAGTGTGATCCTGACCTTACAGGTAGGGACACAGGTCTTGCACGCAACACGTCGTCTTTATGTGTCGAGCACATGTGGCAAGTTATTTTAAAATATGACCATACAAGGGAAAGTTACAGCCCGGACACGACAACCTATACTCTATGTCCTTATATGCAGCATTCCATTGTGAATAGATTCTCAAGTGTGACCTTGACCTTAGAGGTTGGGACACCTGTCTTGCATGCGAGACGTCATCATGGTATGTCAAACACATGTGGAAAGTTATTTTAAAATCTGTCCATACAAGAGAAAGTTACAGCCAGGACACGAGTTATTGAGCCGTACACACGGACGGACGGACGAACGGACCGACAGACGGACGGTACGATTTTAATATGCCCACCTTCGGGGGCATAAAAATAAAAATAGACGGCAAGTCGTTTTATTTATTTTATTGGGAAAAACCACTTAGTCACGTCACTCAGCATTACTTCGACATTCTCAGCATCAACAAATGCCTGCCCAAACATTACCTTACTGCAAACACACCGATGTTTACAACTAACTTAGATTTTCAACACAATATAAGTTGTAAGAAGTCGGTTTCATCAGATGTACATTTCCCTCAAATTAAATGGAAGATTATTTTGTGGCGACGTTAAAAGAAAGTAATTGTATGTATTTTTAGTGCGTCATTTATATGAAATGCTGTTTGCGTAAATCAGTGTATTGATTTTACAATAACAACATCAGTTGCTGCTATTCAAATCAAATTAGTTTTAAAGGGATAATAAAATTAAATAATCGGGATAAATTCTCAGTTTGTTAACTTAAAATGCAAATTTGATTCATTCTGTTGTGACAAAAACGATGTTACTTCTTGTAAAACATGACACAAACGTATGATAGTAAAATCAATTGTTCTCGTGGCAACATCCTGTAGATACCTACACTAATTAAAGCACTGAAAGTGATGATGGACGGTGACATTGTTCGGTCTGCTGCAAGTATAGAACTAAGTCCTTTCTCTAATAAACACAGAAAATCATCGGGACCTAATCTTGAATATAGGAGCATAATTTGAACACTCTTAGGTAAGGACAATTAGACAATGCTTCAAACCAAATATCTAAGATTGATATTTATTTTCCAAACATATTCATTTTAATGCTGTAGCTTTGAAAAGTTGATGAAAAGGTCACCCGGCAATATCATCGTTAAGTTTATTTGCAGAACTACATCATGGTCAAAATTTCATTCCAGTTGCATAACAAATACGCCAAAAGGACACAATCAAGATAACCGAAGCATAACATTAACATATGTTTTCAAAACAGTACACATGGTTCAAAGTTCAATGTTGTACTCAAAATTAAAAACGTAGGCCTTAGTTGAAGCAACTGTGCACAAGATGATCAATTTGCATGTTTTTTTTTTGTCGAACACTGACATAAACTTGTGTTAATGTGTACAATGCATTGAATCTTACTAACTGAAATACCACATAGTTTACAATTTATTTTAGCTAAGCAGTTATTTCGTATTTTTCCATTAAAAATATTACTGGATATATCTACCTAGGTATATAGCTTAAATATACCACCCTTTTGGAGTAAGCCTTCGTAGCACAGTGGATACAACACTGGACTGCTATTTTTTACATTTTGGTCCTTTCTCTATCATTATGATTCAAAGCTTAACACATTCTATTAAATAATTGTCCTGAGTTGCGTTACAAGAAAAACATTTTTTGGTGCCAATCTGGTGTACAGTCCCTTTAAAGTAACCCGAGAACAACAATGATGCATTGTTTTCCAAACATAGCAACATTTTATTGCAGAGGCATTAAAAATAAAGAAGTAAGTGAAAATGTCACAATCATGGTTAGCCAAACACAACATTTATAATTATTTTTAAAGCAATACATTTTGTCCAATCTGTAAACATATAAGTTAGCCCTTGTCGAGCTTACTAACATATTTGCTTACGAGTTGTATAATACAGTCTATTATATGATGGCGAGTCTTAGTATCTTTTTATCAAAATATTCTTTAAGTAAAGACAGCAAAAACAACAAACCTGTTTTACTTCTCTAGTAAAAAACAGGGTACCATAAAAGCGATGCTATTCTCTGCACTAAATGCATGCATTGCAAAAATGTTGTATTAGGAAAAATTACAAAACAAAGAATCATGCGATTATTCTCATACTGTTTGTAAGAAAAATACATATAAAGGTGATATCACGTGCAATTTTAGCATAATTGCCCGTGGAAGAAGAGCACGTGCACCATGACGCCAGTTTCACGAAAATAAAAACAACCGACGAATGCTTGGTAGGCAAACATTTATTCAAGAAAAGCTTTAAAGCTGCACTCTCACAGATATACCATTTTTACAACTTTTTTTTATTTTTTGTCTTGGAAAGAGCAATTTTTTGCCTTTATATCTTCAAAACAATGATATAAGATTGCTGACCAAAAATCAGATCGTAGATTTCATATTTCCGTTCGAAAATTAAAGTTTTATGGCCTAAAATGTTTAAGAATAATGCATAAAACATATTTTTTTTAACTTAAATACAAATGTATGCGATATATTTTTTTTGTCAGCAGTCTTATTTAACTTGTTTCCATGGATTTTCGCAAAATTTGGCTCGTTCCAAGACAAAAAAGTTGTCAAAACCTTCAATCTTTGAGAGTGCAGCTTTAAAGGGATTTAAATGGAAATATCGGTGCAAAGAAAGTGAAACTAGTTTTACCATTAATGACACATTTTGTGTAACGAGTAGTACCTGGAACCGTACCGGATGTTTACATTCCGTGAAGGTCAAAAAGCAGTGAAAAAAAGAAATGTTTTGCTGAAACGATTTGTTTGACTTTATCAGCTGAGCAATGTCAATTATTCCAGCGATATGTCTAGGGTCATGCAAACCAAGATTCTTATATAACTTATTATAGACTACATCGACCCCAGCTGTGCTCACCTATTGAAATGAACGTCAAAAGCAGCCGACGGAAACAAGAAATATTTAAAGAATTGAAATATTTCCGTCTAATTCCGAAAACACAGAGAGAAAAAAGGTTTGCTTTTATAGTTTTCAGTCACTAGTTATTTTTCAAAGCTAATGCCATTCAAAACCAGTTTGTTTTGTCTCATTTTTTAAACTTTCAGACTTCATGCTAATCAAATCCTTACTTATTCCACAAAATATTTTTTAAAACCAGTTCAAATCATTGACAAATGACAAAAGATATGCATTATCAGTGTGTGTATACCACGTGATAAATTGCGTCATAAATGCAAATTCTGCGAATGAAGACTTTACACAAAGATAACTTCACGATTGCCTCACTGTTTTAAAGGGACTGTACTCCGTATGGTGAAACAAAAAAGACAAAAGAAAATTGTCGAAAGCTGACATAAACTTGGTATCAATGCATTGGAACTTACTAACTGAAATACAACATAGTTTACAATTAATTTATTTTTCACAGTTGTTTCGTATTTTTCCATTAAAAATATTACTAGGTACTAGTCTACCTACTAGAATTCATTTCTTATGCGTGATTGGCTAGTCGATGTTATCACGCGATATGACAATGTTAGGTATATTATCTTAAATAATCGAGCTGTTTAGATTAAGCCTTCGTATCACAGTGGATACAACACTGGACTGCATTTTTAGCGACACCGGTTCGAGCCCGGTCTCAGACTCGATTTATTTTACATTTTGGTATGTTTTTTTTACAATTATGATATCAAAGAGTAAAACATTTTCCTGAGATTCGTTACAGAAAAAACTTTTTTGGTGCCAATCTGGTGTACAGTCCCTTTAAGTGAAACATAAAGCGCAATATACGCCGCTTACAGAGCCCCGCCTTCGGTCTTTTACCAGAGTTTGATTGAGATTTTAGTTTCTTTAAACACTTCGACAAACCTTTTCACAAAACGGCCGTGTGACGGAGCACTGTCAAAACATTATTAAGGAAACAGGTTTGTCGAAGTGATGAAACTAATAACCTTATCAAACTCCGGTAATAAAACGAAGGTGGGGCTCTTTAAGCGGCGTAGAGTGCCCTTTGTTTCATTTAAATTAGTGTAGTTAAATAAAAGTGATCTCTGTTTTAAGTCTTCATTTTAAGCAGAATATTGCCTTCCGACGTAGCATATTTGACGCAATTAATCGGAAGGTATACACACAGGTATACACACACTGATTGTACAGGATAATACATGGTTGACCATGGATTTTGGTTGATAGTTGTCCACATGTTAATAATGACCTTCGGGCTAAAGCCCTCATGCAATTTTTCTTAGTTATTCGGTATTATTCTTAAACAAAACTACCGTAAAGTGTTCGAATGTATGAGACGGTACCGTGGAAATGTAGTTTTTCATTAAAGTAAATAGAACATTTCTATTGATTGTGAAGCATTGTTCTCAACAACTTAAACAAATAGTGTTGTAAACAACCTGTTAAGCTATGTTGGTGGTTATGTTGCCAATGTATTAAGCCCAACTATCATGTATGTGCTCAAGCGTCCTGAAAAGAGTGTCCTTAAGCTACACCGAACTTTTGTCGGGAGGTGGACACTTTACCTCTGACCCATCCCGACATTTTAAAGACAGTTTGACCAATGATAACAATGTCAAGCTTAGAAATCCTATTTACAGAAAACACTCATTTTCATTTTCGTAAACAAGTGATGTTTAACATGGTTCCATGCTATAATTAGTATAGATTTGTGTGCATTGTTTAGTATAAAAAAACTATGTACGACCGACAAGTAAATGTGACTACACCTAAATCTGGCCTATTCAAATGATTCATATTAATTTCATTCACGAGGGTAACCATAGTCATTTTGATTTTTTTGTACCTTGTGGTCAAGAACAACCTTCATTAATTAGCATGCGGTATAAGTGAATTCCGTTTTTTGCATGCTAGTTACTGAACGGATGAGCTGCGTCTACGTGTTACCGTTCCGATATAAGAGTTGATGCAATGAAATAGAAACCAACCAAACATAGTTTAACTGTATAAAGAACATTCATATCTCATATTTCATAGTCAATAGTCAATATCATTTTTATATCATATTTGATGCAAATACTGTTATTTTTGTTTAATCCTGTCTTATTTCCAATAACATATGTTTGTTGTATCATAACGGATTGAATTGCTTACTGTTTACTTATAGTTTAATAATAAACTGCAATCAACGGAACTGGCGGAATAAAGAGGTGATATTTATAAAAATAGGAATTTAACGCATCAGGAAATCATGTATGAATGTTCAAACACCATAACTAGTATTGGGTTAAACAAAACAATTCAATATGAAATAAAAATGTTTACTAACCGAGGTGAAACGTAAAAACGAAGTGCCATGATAAGAAAAAAATCATGGCTTGGAAAACCACAGGAGCACGACATTTTTCTGGTGACAGCGGTGGGATCGGCATTCTACGGCAAATAAATGCCGGTCCAATGATACGAACTACGTCAAATAGCGGACTATACGTTTAATATAAGTCTGTGAGTCATTGTAAATCATGAGTGCATTAAGTAGTGACGACGAGGTGATTGTGAACTTGAATAGGCATCACGCCGAGAGCGATATGGACACGAAAGTCTCCGACGACGGCACCGGTGCGTGTGACTTCGAGTACGTCCGTGCTAATGCACATTCCACAGGGTCAAACCCAACGTGTGGCAGGTGCGTTTCCGACGTCCTTCATGAGGTCGTAACTGAAATTAGGTACTTGAATAATAATAATAGGCAAAAGCGGTCGAGGTCGCGGTCAGTGACCATGCAGAAGGGGGTCACCGCCGCATAAGGTCGAGAAATTCGCAACTCGCACCAGGTCAACGGACCCGATTCGACAGTGCGCTCGTGGGTAGCGATGGCGGGGTGGGCATCGCCGCGGTGAACGGCAACCTGCATTATATCAACTTTCGTGCTAGAAACCCCCTTCCCAGGAAAGGAGGACTGGGCGGTATGGCTCGCGAAATTTAAGCAAAGAGATATTAGTGGGACGCAGACGACCATCTGGACAATCTTTTCCCACGGCTTGAAGGTGATGCCAATGATTTTGCGTTTTCTCAAGCGCCATTGGAGGCATTATCAGACTATGAACAGTTGGTGCGCGTGATCACCTCACGGTTCCGAGTGATTTGAAACCCCGCACTTCAAAGTTTAGCCGGCGCAGCCAGAAGTTCGGTGAATCAGTAGAAGATAACGCCGCCGAAATTGTATGACAAAGCACACAGCAGAAAGGGCCGTAGGACAAGAGACGAGGATCTCGTGCGGCGGTTCCTGGACTGTATAATCGACCAGGAAGCTCGGCTAGCAGTTGAGTTTCATAAGTAGCCGCGTGACGTGGACGAAGCTGTGTATCACGTGGTAAACTGGTCACAACTTAAAAATGGCAGCAAGTCTGATCGCTCGTTCCGACAGAGCACAAGAAAAGCTACTGAGAAAGAGCAGGGACGACCGAAAGTGGTTCACCTAAAGCGGAATTTCATAACCAGAGCGGTGGTATTAATGGACAGGGGATGGGAAATGGTAATTAATGAAACAAACGATCTACTAAAAGTACTATTGCAAAGAATTTGAGAGGCATGCGGAGAAACAGGGGTCAGCGTGACCTCAAATAAGTGTACCAATGTCACAAAATGGGGCACTATGCAAGACATTGCTGAAAGGTTGGCGATGACGGATATGCGTCGATTGCTTTTAAACGGGCCATAGTTGGGTCCAACAAGAGCGAGATGACGAAGGCCAAAATTAAGTCCCTGAAGAGGGCGGCGCAGCTGTTGGTGCGGATATTCCATGCCAAATATGTTAGGGGATATGGCCAAGGTTTACCAGTTGTTTTTACTGCTGTATCAGCTGGTGCTTCAAGAACTATCATTTCGAGAAAAGTGTACCAACGCCTAGCGGAAGCGGAGAGAGGACGATATGGAGCGGAACGGCGGTCTTTGCGTTGAGCAGGCGGTTCATCTATTAGAGAATGCGGAAAGGCTGTTTTAAGGTTGCAGCTTGGTCGACTAATGATAGAACGAGAAGCCGCCGTGGCGGATATTGAAGATGAAGCCTTACTTGGATAAGAAATTTTAGCTGGAAATGGAAATAGTGCACCTGCCGACCTTAGTAAGAGCATTATAGTAATACATAGGATGGAAATACCCTGCGTCAAGCGCACCATAAGCAATCGGGTGCGAAGGGTTACAGTCGCCGACGAAGCGCAAGTGCCGTCCCTATCTAAGGGGTAGATGCCCAATAATGCTTGGTGTCCGCTTTGGTGGACATTAACCGAGGACCAATTGGCAAAATTCGTGGTCTCAACCAATTTAATTCAGATTTTACACTTGAGAAACAGGAAACGGAAATGGATGAAATGGGCGGATTTCCATTCCCTAGAGTGCAAGATTGTTTAGACGCAGTCTCTGGGTCAGCACTTTAGTAGTTTTGATCTCACGTGCGGATATTACCAAATTCCAGTGAAATAGGAAGATATTCCGAAGACTGCGTTTTGCATTAAGTACAGCTTGTTTAAAATGACACGTATGCCGTTCGGACTTATTCACAGTAGTGGTTCTTTTCAAAGTCTGATACAGATGGCACTGCAAGGGCTGCAATGGACAACGTGCCTGGTTTACATTGATGGCGTCATCTGCTTTGGGTGTGACTTCGGGGAGCACGTCGCTGAAATGCTGCAACGCCTGTCTAATGCAGGGCTTCACTCAAACCGGAAAAATGTCAACTCCTACAAATGGAAGTTGTGTTCCTTGGTCACGTGGTATCGGAAATGGGAGTGAGGTCCGACCCAAGCAAGTATCCAAGATTGTCAATTGGCCTATCCCGGTAAATGCCAAGCAGGCCTGAAACAATTTGTTGCAACGGTCTCGTATTATCGTAGGTTCATAATATATTTCGAAAGACAGCACGGCCTCTAATCGATTTGACTTAAACATAGGGTTGAGTTCAAATGGGACAAAAACTGTGTACGGGCGTTTGAGTCTTTCAAGTCTCATTAGTCCCGAAATCATGGGATATCCGGTCAACGACGCAGGGTCATTTCTCCTGGACGTTGACGCTTCCGGGAATGGGATTGATGGCATATTAAGTCAAATGCAGGAGGGGCGAGAGAGGGTCAATGCCTTATGCCAGCAGGGGACTTAGCAAAGCAGAAAAGAACTATTGTGTTACCGAAGGTGAACTATTACCTACTGGGCCGGAAGTTTATCGTCAGGTCGGACCATCAAGCTCGGTGTGGTTATTTCAGCTTAAAGAGCAGAGTGGGAAAATTGCAACGTGGTTGGAAATTCATGCGGAGTATAGATTTGAGATACACTATAGGCCGTGAGCACGGCAAGGTCAATGTGATTGCATTGTCACGATATCCAACACCGAAAGAGTGCACGTGTGCGGAAGTTGACATGAGTGAACCATTGAAATGCGGACCTTGCAACAAGTGCAAGCGGAGAGCCGAGAAAATGGCCGCCATGCAGCGTGACGACCCGGATATTGGTCTTGTCCTCCGAGCATTTGAAAGTGGAGCTAAACCGGTAAAACGAAATCATAACGTGCAGTGCAGAAACAAGACACTATTCTATTATATGGGATCATCTTAAATTGATCAACAGAGTATTGTGCCGCAAAACGGACATCGGCGAAGATGGGCATTAGTTGGTCTACACAACCCACAAGGGTACGTAAGGACGTAATACACATGCCACATGATGAACTTCCCTGAAGTGATTGAATGATATATGGCATAAACCGTTACTAACGGTTTAAGAAAAAATGTATAAAACATCAACTTAAATATAAAAATCTGCGATCTAATTTTTTTGTCAGCTGTCTTAAATAACTGGTTTCCATGGATTTTCGCAAAAGTTAGCTCGTTCCAAGACAAAAAATAAAGAAGTTGTCAAAATGATCAATCTGTGAGAGAGCAGCTTAAACGAGTTGTGTTCGATCCTACAAGTTAGAAAGACGCGGACTAGGAAATTGGTTAGGTAGAAAGGGTTAACCAAACAAGTATACGAATGATACGGGCTAGAAAAGTGTGAGAACAGGGCGATTGTCGCATATCGAGCCACGCTTGCCAACTGCCACAAACTGCAGCCGTAATGGCGGAGGCAATTCGCGAGCGAATGGTCAGAGCAAACCATTTGGCAAGAAAACAAATGAAGAAATGCGCCACTTGTAATAAAAAGTATGACGAACTAGAAAGGGCGTTTGACCAACGTTATAAATATACATACGTTATAAAGTCGAAGATCATTCAAACGTCCCAAGGATGGCAGTTTGGAGTTCGTTGCCGGCATGGATGGGTAAGGGTGATGCTGACGGAGTGGGCTTATCGCTGTCGAACAATGCACCGGGCACTGGCCCTGTTGTGACCGCTGATCATATCGGACAACCACTGGCGATACCCTATACACATCGGTGGAGTCTGCCAACAACAGCGGTTATGTCGTTACCGCCGCTTGCGATGTAGGTTTCGTCAAATATCAGCCGGTTTCTCCGCCAGGGTCACGCCCAGGGTCCACAGTTGACGGCAGTTGGCAATTGGGCCGGAAATGTACAATTTTCAGGATCCCCCTTCAAACCAATGGTGCCACTACTGGGCAACACCGCCGTCCAGCCACAAATAACGTCCCAGCGGGAGGTCGACTCCATCACCTCGGCGGCCATTAGCGGCAAGCGTAGGAACGCCGCTCATAGACGAACTACTACCGAAACGCCCACGGATGGCCAACGCCGAGACGCAAACAGTAAACATGACGAACATTATTGTACAAGCTATCGATAGCCGGGTCATTCAAGAATATCGAGCGGAATACCCGAGAGACAGCTAACCTGTTCGCCCAGATTTGCGACCAATAGTACAAACTTTTGAACATTTCAATTGGTGACCGTCAGATAATTTCATGTTCCTGTGTTTTTCTTTGATAACACAGTCCCTTTTACGATGGAATTGTTAACAAAAGATAAATGACTAAAGTAGGCCGTATTGTGTGAAGAGGTTGGATGTTACTGATAGAGTATATTGTTTAAATCTTGTTTAAAATAAAAGGGAAAAACGCCTGCGTGTATAAGTGACATCCCCAGACTCTGACGCATGGTATATAATTGGTACAGGTGTAAGCCAATGTGGGGCCCAGCCCTAGCAGGACACTTATTTCTTAACATACCTTTGTTATAATGGTGTTGCGTCGGCGTCCACACCAATGTTTATTGCCATCGGAATGTATACAGGAAATCATGACTTACAGTACAGTAGCTATTATTTCGTTTATGGTCGTGTTGGTAAATAATGAATATATTACATATAATAATCCTGATCAAATATTCCAGCCGTAAGTACACGTTTAATTCCTATGCTCATCTCGAATCTCAAATACCAATATGGCGACCTATTCTCGTGTTCTCTAACGATGACGTCATCGACCAAAGTATGGTAGCGATCGAATTTGGGTAGCGACCACGGTAGGGTAGAAGTTTGGCGCGAACTTCGGACCGAATCTTGGTAGTCTTTTCTAGGTAGAATCTATCGATTTTATACCAAATATAGGTTAACTAGTCACTATTTTGGCATTGTGATATAGATCGATTTTAGGCAATAGAGATGAGTAAAGAGTAGTCTACTGTTTGACTTGGAAACCCACAGGAACACGACAATTACCAAAGCAGAAACTATATAAGATCAACAATGACCCTTATTTGTGATGGTCAAGTTTTTGAGCCCAAATCCTGTCAGTATTTCAGTTCATACACAAACAATGATTTGCAATGCTGATAAGCTCTTGCTGAAGTTCAGCAGGTTCTTGTGACATATGCGAAGGACTGCATTGGATACTTGAGTAAATGGGAATATTCAAAACAGCCTTTGAACAGGAATATTTCGTCGTTCAGGGATAAACTGAAATGCATGAATCTTAGCTTGTCAGTTTGTCACATTTAAAGGGACTTTGTTATCAAATATTAAAGTATTGTGAAATGAAACCTCAATGCACAATTAGTATGTGGAGATCAATATCATTAGAGGTCATACATGAATGTATCATAATCTATAGTTTTAAACGATTCTAAAGACACTAAGTACACTTACTACGTAATGTTTAGCCATTTTGAAACGCTTTATTTCAAATGAACAGAAAATACAGAAAATGACATTATTTTTTTTTAAATGTGTATCCGATTATTTGTTTAAATTAATACAAAAATGATTGTTTTAAAAGCCCCATTTTTTATAAATAGAGCAAAACGTATTTGAAACAGTTTTTCATAATGTAGTTGTTATAACTGAATTTGATCAGGTTATTAAGCATTAAAAACGATGCTCACTTTCAATAAAGTATCTATTTCTTAGGTTAATTTTGATTAAATACCATTAAACAATAATTAAGTTATCACTGGTAATTTTAATACATTTAACGTAACGCGTACATAAGATATCCGATATAAAAATAGTTATCTCACATTATTCGGACATCAATCGGAAATTCTTATATTATAAATTGATATATATATATATTTTAATTCTTTATTTATTTCTAACAGTTGGGATACTTAAATGAATCTCATAGAGAAAAAAGCGTGGTCGAAATTAAATATTTCAGTCGAATTTTATCGGTATAAATCATTGCCAGACAGTGTTAGAAAAAAAGTGATGACAAAAACAATCCTTTTTTCAACTCGTACAAAATTCCGCTCAATAAAACATTCTTAATTCATCGTATTTTGTGCAAGACGTATGTTCCAGAATGTTCCAAAATGCTCTATTCTTTCACTTTAGGTTGCAATTGAAGTAAATGTACGACTTAAGTGTAAAATTAATAATAACAATACGAAGAAATTTTATTCAATATACAACACACTACATATTTGAAATATGCCAATATCAAATTAACATAATACAATAAATAGGTTTTCTATATCAAGATGTTAACAACTGTATTTATATAATTCAATATACTTTTCTAAGTACATCAGCTTTGAAATTTTTATCTGTTGTATACCTATTATTAGGATTACTTCCGCTTGTAAATACATATTCAATTAAGAGCAAATGGCCCATGATCGAAATCAAGAAACTGTTCGTAAATAAAATCAATTAAATTATTAAACAAATGAAATTCGTCTTTATTACATTATATACTTTTAAGCAAAATAAAAAATAATAAAAATGCATTGGCATGTTGCAGAGTAAGAAAAGTAATAAACATAATAGAAGTTCTAGTTACTTTGTGAAAAATCTACATTGAAAATCACACTGACAAATTATAAAACATTAACGTTTAGAAGAACTGTTTTTCATTACTACTATTAGAAACACTATTGATCCCGTTTTCAGGAAGGCAATCAAAATATATATTAATGTAGGTTTTTGTCAAATTCGTGGCACCGAACTCTTCAAACTTTAGGGCCGAAGGTCTTCACAAGCTTGGCCGTATGGAGCTGGCCATCCAAGTATGAAATCTACCGCCTTGTCCGGTATCCAAGATAAAATCCGGAAGTAGACATTAGCGTCGTTACCAACAATATAGCGTTGCTGTGGATTACGGGACAACAGTGCATGCGTCATAGCATCTGCGACCATCTGAGGACGGGTACTGACGTAATTGCCAGCCATCTTTATGCCATCCAGTACTATTTTCAGAAATGTCAATAAACATAATGAGAATGTATTATCAACATTGTTTATTCAAAATCAAAAAAGAAAAATAATTTATCAGCAAAAATAATAACTTAACGAAAATGATCATGAAAAAGGTTATCAACTGATCTTACGGTATTTGCATATTCGTCCACCGTAGACGGTCTGCAATTCCGGTGAAGCTTGTTTGTACGCCGACTTCACCATGTTAGCTATTCTGTTCTTGTCTGTAATGTTTGTATTGAAACCGCCTGGCTCAATAGTATGAGTCGTGACTCCAGAGTTATAAAGTTCACGTCTTCCCAGATAAAAAAAGAAAATAAGATTGAGGAAGTAGAACATTTTTAAATTCAGAGACTGTCAGACAGACTCAATTATAAATGATGGAATGGTTGATTTAACTATTTAGTAAGAATTATACTTATCATTACGAGCAAAATAAAATATTTAAAATGTAATACAGATTTCTACTCACCTAAGACATACAGTGAACATTTTCAAAGCCGCCTTTGACGTCACGTACGTTGTTATTCCTGGGTAAGCGCAATGTGAAGTAACGCTGCAAACGTTAACGAGTCGACCTCGTGACTTTCGAAGCATGGGAAGAAACTTTTGGGTCACAAAAACGGATCCGAAAAAGTTTACATTAAACACGTGTTGGAACTCCTCCATGGAAGTCCACTCTACAGGAGCAAAGGTAGGCATTACGCCTGCATTGTTCACTACGCCCCACAAGCCTGGAAAAACAAAGAAAGGTATAACACATTCTCTGTTTCACCGCAACCTACAAGCTTAAATGTATAAAGGTATGCGCCGAAGCTGCTTTTTTTACAAACGCCCAACAGACAATAGTTCATTGTTCAGATAAAACGCCTGAAATAGACAGGCAATTTGCACCTTCAGTATTCACCACGCCGTACAAATCTGGAATAGAAAAAGTTAGTGTTCACCCAACAAATCTGAAATGGAGGAAGATCACAAGTTGTAAAAGCCTGAAATATTTAAGGACACCTGAAAACAATGCCAAAACTGTTTGCATGACAAGGGTAGACAATACAGCTGTATAATTCAACACACCTGGAATATTCGGTCAAAACCTACTACAATCATGGAATAAGCAGTTCAGTATTACACCTGTCTGGCTCATCTTGTTCAGCTTGAAATATACAATGTTTATCATAATACTTGTATTGTTTAAAGTCTGGATTATTCAATGCGTTAATTGTTTCAAAATCCAAAAGAAAATTTCATCAAAGATATAAAATTTATGACCATTAAAAAACAACTGGACCAGGAATGCGCGATTGAAAGAATTTGCTAATTGACTGATAAATGAACAACTACATCATTCAATAGGATCATTTAATTTCCGATTTTTGTAAGACTAAGATATTTGACATTGATGGCGCCTGATTTCAAGATACAGTTATGAAAGAATTAGTTACAATACCATTTTCATCGAGGTTTTCTTGAACGAACTTCAAAGCTTTAATTACTGTCTCTTTTACAGTTATATCGATAACAACGGTCTTCAAACGACTGGAGGTTAATGCGCGTAAATCGATTGCTCCTTGTTCCGTGAGGCAACCAGCAAACACCTTCATTCCTTTCGCATCAAGAGTCTTTGCAAGAAGATTCCCAAATCCCGTGTCACATCCCGTAATAAAAACGGCTCTCGTTGTGATGCTGGTAATCTCCTTTCGAGACAAAATAATATTGAAAACCACAAGACATATCGCTAAGAACACAGCGAATATAGCGAATATTGAGGCAACAAGAAACATCGTTTCGAAAAATCTTTATAATTGCGGTACGTGGTTGTAAATGAAATGATTTCAAATATATTGCAGTCAGTGTTATCAGATATGATGATGATAATAGGTGTCAAAAGAAACAATTCGGTACGCGATATAGTTATCAATTTGAGAGACAATTACATTTTCCTAAATTAAGAGTACACACATTGTAGTACGAGGTTCGATATGAAAAGCTTTTGTACAAGAAAAGTACAATTCCTAACTTTGAAGCTGTATGATATCTAAACAAATAAATATTATATGCAATTTGAAAAACAAATATGTGTACTTTTGGTGACCTGGTTCTGCTAGTGATAAATTACTGAATTTATTTCAGATGGAAATAAAAAAAAATAATACAAAAACATGCATGCTCAAACATGGTAAATCTTACCTGACGTTTATTAAAGCTTCACTCTCACAAATTAACCATTTTAACAACTTTTTTTATTTTGTCTTGGAAAGTGCATTTTTGGCGTAAATATCTGCAAACCAATAATATAAGATTGCTGACAAAAAATCCGACCGTAGATTTTCATATTTCCGTTCGGAAATTAATGATTTATGGTTACTAACGGTTTAAGAAAAACACATAAAACATCAATTTTTGAACTTAAATATAAAAATCTGCGATCTGATTTTTTGTCAGCAGTCTTATATATCTGGTTTACATGGATTTTTGCAAAAATTGACTAGTTTCAAGAAAAAAAAAGTTGTCAAAACGTTCTGTGAGAGTGCAGCTTTAATAAAGCTTTATGATATTTCTACATTTTGTGACACTTGTTTAGTGTCTTTTGGGTCCTTACTTCGTTGCCACTTGGTAAATTGGTTTAGGTATTTGAATCAAAATTATATTTAACGCTGTCCTTAAATGATACTAATGAACTCACATGATGTTTGTCATCAAGTAAACAAATATTTATCAGATGCTAGCGATACAATGCGTCTGATAACAGCTCCAGACGGCTAGACTTGATAACCAAGTTTTTCAGATGTTATATTATCTAAGGATGATTGTGATAAATGATTATTTTCCTGAAAAAGTTATAGTTTTTAACTCGTCAGTCGCGAAATAACCACGCCTTTATAGCTTATATTCTTCATTCAAGATCGCTTGCAAATCACTCATGTAATAAGTGTTCAGGCTCATGCGTCCGCCAGACAGATTCCCTAAATGATTTTTATTTCGAATTGCTCTGACAATATTAAAACTTTGAACTTTGACAAAACAGACAAATTTCCATTTAAAAATTAACACAACCGCCCAAAATCCAATTAGTCAAAAATTGGTACTAAGATTAAATAATTAGAGAAAATATAAACTAGGATTGAGTCTCATATAATGTCTGATAAGTTCCCTAAGTCAAATCTCAATCTCAGTCTCAACTCATTTTACCACATAGCATCAAAAATTATTAAAAATCATGATTTTACACATTTTATCATTGAATGTGTTGTAAAGATTCCAAGGGAAAATTATTCTACAGGCAAAATTGTACTTGAGTACAATTCTTTGTTGTTGTTTTTTTTAAACAATTACATTTTGCTCTAGAATAAGTTTTCTTTAAAATGTTGACAAAATCTTTTTACGTATGAGAAAGTGCGTTTTCAAAATGTATAAAAAACAACAACATTTTAATCATACTTATGTGGTAAATGAGTTGAGATTGAGTCGAGATTTGACTTACGTATTTTTGTGACATTGGGGCATGGAATCGTCAGATCTTCTTTATGACATGTTAAAATAATTAACGTGCCGAGGTTAAAAAATGGGACGGTTTAAAAAATTTAACATAATATAGTTCATTTGTTCTTAAATGTAAAAAGGTTCCCACAATTAACAACATGAACTACGTTTAATAAAGTAGCCTGTAGGATTTCTTTGGGACTGTCTGTATGCATATTGCTTGTATGTCTGTTTGTATGTCTGTTTGTCTGTCAGTCTCTGTCGATCTGCTTGTCTGCCATTCGATCTAAGAGTATTTCTTTTCTCTAAAAAGCACAGTTCAACTAACCATTAATGCAGCATCTTATATCTCTATCTCCAGGACAGAGGCCAGATAGATAGAATCCACCAGTACATGGCAGACTGTCCCACTTGCACGTTCCACCTCTAACCGAACAACGAGATCCAGCGACGCCTGCAATAATCAAATAAAGCATTATGAAACATTGACATAAAAACATTTTACTGCGTACAGTAACGCCGTTACAATAAAGCATTATAGTGAAAAAACCCCACATTGGTTGCCTGCGTATTGCATCGTGTTACTGATTAAACCACATTCATATTGAAAAAAGAGAAGGGGACGTTGTAGTTGTGTTTTTTAACCCGAGTGGTATGTATTTGACGAATACAGCTGGATATATGTAAAGATGTCGGTTTAATAGTTTAACTTTCATTTTTAGAATATCTGCGCTTGCGCGCAGGTAGTCTTAAGACCGCAAAATCCTAAGAACTTCTTTTCATGTCATTTTAACCCATTTTTTGTATCAATGCGCTCTATGTTTAGCAGAATGACGTCGACACTATAAAAATAGATTAGTTGTATTGCGGTCTGAGTATGAGTTCTTGCTTGCTCGGGTATTTCCGCGCTGTATTTCTGTATTCCGACGTTTTATTTATAGCAGAAAACAACTATTTTTAGATCGCTATACGTATGAGATCGATGTGGGTCAAACTAATGGAGGCTTTGCAGCCCTTTTTTATGGCAAATTTGGGTCCGATATTCGGCCCCATTCCCCACCAATAAAGTGTATATTTTTCCCCAGTTATTGTCAAAAATTCCCCTTTCGTTAAAATATTAAATCACCACTTATTAACATGTTTAAATAATATGTTTGACATCAAAGTCGGGAATAGGGAAAATACCGAATCGTTGCCGTTTTGTAACCACCGTTTTAACTGATTCAATTCAGTCATGGTCAATAGGCGCTTATGAATAATTGAACTGAAATCCTCTAGCGACCGGTCTGTATCAAGCAGCTGCTTTATACAAATGATTTCTGCACATCAGACAAGCGTCCAGCAGATGGTGATGAAACTACTGTCAAAACTATTTTCTAGCAGTTTACTTTCAATTATTTTGAGGTTTGTGTTCTCTTCGTTCAACATAAATAATTAATTTAATAATTTGCTGCTTTCCTAGGGCAAAATTTCTTCAATGATACTTCATATAAAAAATCCACTTCAAAGATATACATAATAGTAAAGTTATATAAATAATGTTTTTTTAATAAAACATACAACAATCAATGTCAAAAAGTGTTCAAAATCTTATAGTATCAAGTTTCTTAAGAAGAAGATAAGTTTCTTTTGACAATCAGTAAATAACAAAAAGAAAACCAAAATACATTTTTCTTATTTCTGATTGAAACATTATTTGCAGATAGCAAGGTGGAACTGATGCTTGATTAAGGATGGTGCCATCACCAGATCTGATCCAGAAATGAGCTATCTGCCGGACATGAGCCTGCTGCCACCCACTTCAACAGCATGTGTTGAAAGGCTTCTCGGTCTCTCGAACTCCCTTTGCACACCTGCCAGGAGCACACTAGGCGAAGAAAATCTAGAAGCTGTCATAATTACTCATATGCGGTGCAGAAAGAGACATCAATGCCATATTTGACATATTCATAATAAATAGGAGGGACATCAACCTGTGATATGAAAATTAATACACTATTATGTTCAGTTTTACTTCCTATTGCATCCAAAAACTTATTTAGTAACATGTATGATGATGGCCCGTTATTTCCCCTATTTGTGAAATTTAAACTGTCAAAAGACCCCGCCTTGCTTCCCCAAATTCTGAAAAAAGGGCTGCTTTAGTAGAAAGGTAACATAATGATATTCACTATAAATTTTGCCCAAGATGTTCCAGAAATTATTACCGACCACAAGTGTCCCATCGCCTGCAGGGTTTGCTATTATGACTTGGCGTGACCCTGAAACACGCGTATTTGTAATGGTGTGTTTTTGATATTACTTTTATGGGATAAGAAATAAAAATGATTGTCTGAATGTCAAAATAGTTGCATCTAAGGTTTCGCGTTGCTAAGGCTTCAAATACTATATGATCTGTCTGCTATACAATAACAAAATACTATTCTTTCTATTGACTTTTAGGCGTATACTTTTCTAATAAAATGTTCTTTTTTTAATAAAAGCTTCGTTCCGGTGTATTCTTGGCATAATTATAGACATTAGGCGTTCAATTTATATTAGAACACATGCCCTGATACGACAGTGATCGAGTTATGCATGCTTTTGGTCAAGAAAGTAGTTCGGATTAAACCTGTAAAACATCCAAAGAGTGCGAAGCAATCATAACAGCACTAGTACTATTTCTACAACGATACTTACATAAAACATAAATAACATTTATTTATCAATAAAACTTCAAAAAGCAAACTCATATTTTCATTTTTTAGAACAGACAATTTCCGATAATCTAAAAATAGTTTCTACATACATTAACTGACCTATAATCTAAAAATAGTTTCTACATACATTAACTGACCACATGTTTGTCCTCACCGCGGGAAAACGACCATCTGATAAGCTCTGCATTTTGAAGGGAATGATTGCTGAAGTTGTTCATCAAATAAAATTATTGCCCTTATACACTTTAAACGTGTATGTTTATAAAACTTGCCTATCGTATGATATCTAATCAAAGCACCGAAAATACATTAGAAGCGAATGAAAGGGGCATGCATTTTAACCTTAGATACATAGGGATGGGGGTACATCGACTGAAGTGATAAGCTGTGCATTTGAAGGACTTTTGCCTGAAGTTTTTACTGGAGATTGCGCTCGGTATATGCAAGAAAAATGTGTACAACATTGTTGCATTGGCATTTTACTAAAATCGACAAATGTTAGTTATTTAAAATTTGACAGCAAATGACTAAAGATTAATTATATATGTTAAAGAAAACAAAAAAATCATCGTTAACAATGTAACAACTACTTTCCGAAAATAATACATTTTTATTGCAGTCGTTTACAATATCGATAATTCCTTATTTTTCATTTTTCAAGAATAACTGCAGCTGATGTTAAACAATCATATGAGGCCTGTCCATTTTTGAAATAACGATAAACATGTTCAGGCATAAAATTCACATTATGGAATTTGACCGAGGAATGAATAATCATATCCAAAATTTAATTTAAGTTATATTGCTCCCAAACCTTTTGCCAGTTTAGAACATATAAATCCGCCATTTAACGCTAACACGAGACCGTCCTAGATATATTCCTGCTTTGTTTAACAGAATACTATACCGGATATAGGTTCACGAGCAATTGTTTGTCCAGGGTAACAATGTGACTAATTAATATTTCAATTTTGACTATATGTATCAGCGTAGTTCGGCGTCATTAAACATGTTAGAGATCTGGTTATGGAAATACTTCGATAAGATGTTGGAATATGTATCCGTGTAGCCAGAGTAAAACGAATTTATAATACAATAAAAACCTTAATTACCTCATAGGGTACGAGTTAAGCAATACGCAATAAGAATCAAAACAATTCAAAATTAACCTCAGCAATGTTACTGGCAAAAGGCAGTTTTAAAACACTTATTTATGTTACAAAATATATCATTTGTAAGATCGATAAGCTTATATCATATCAATAAAAGAAACATCTGCAATACCTTATACTGATATTAGGCCCTAGAAGTTTTGACAAAAGGCAATTTATCATTCACTACAACGTACATGCATGTATTAACCTTCGATTCACAACTGTCGCATACAAGAATTGAATGTTAACTTGACAAGATGGCAAATTATCGACGAAATGTAATCTCAATAGTGATTTTCACTAGTAGTGATACACTAATTACAAAATAAATACATTTAACAATTGTATTCCATTTACTTTCAAATACCGTCGCAAACACGACGAATAAACATAACAGCAGTAATATGCACCTCACCTTGTAGTTATTATAGGTTTCAATTATGACACCTTGCATCGTACAGTTATGAACCGTTTATATACATCTTTAAAACCACGATTTACCTGGAAAACATAATTTTAAAAACATAACACTTAACCACCATAATGTTGTTTATTCCATTCCTTTGTTGTATATCGGCACGTTTCTCATCTACACACCAACAAGGACTAGCAAACATTAACATTTCAATATATTCTTTAAATACTAAATCACTTTAACTAGATCGTATTGTAAATATTATGTTGTTTGCCTTCAGGCAAAATGTACTCATGTTTGATCCAAATGTAAATAATGTGCTTATCATATTGAATTATTTGCACGAACTATATTCATATGTGAAATATAAGTTCCGAAGGACACATGAATCAAAAACTATGCTTGATACATTATGTGCGAGGATTTGGAAACTGGTTACGGTAGGAGCCACAGCAACTTCCAGTTTTCTCAATTGGTTCTCATGGTCAGGGATTAGGCCGAAGTTGTGAAACAATAACGGAAATTATACTAGATATGTAATGATATTGTGTTTTTTTCAAGTTGCAATACGATCGTATTATGCTTTGATTGATTAAACGTTGAACAGATATAACACATACAATGCCCGTATCTGTCTGTATTGAAAAAGAGCTATGCGTGGTAAAACCTCATATCACGTTAATAATTTTAAAGGATGTGTCTAGTTATCTTTTAAAACAGATTTTTAAGTTTTTAGATTGTAAAACCACGTTTATGTTTACATTTCGTACGTGATAATATACAGACAAAAAAGAGCGAACTATGTTTTTTTTACAATTTTGAGTTCTAGCTAAATCCTAGTTTCAAATATATACGTATATAAATGTGAGTTATGACAACTGAAACTATGACAATAAAAATATGAGGTGCATAAAAGTGCTACAGTTTTTTTCATTTGACTTAGTTATGACGGCTGTGGAAAATTAGTTCATACATCATATTTGTATTTGTATTTAGACCTCACCAAATTATTTGTTAGTTCAGCGGATGTATGAAGAAAAACAGAGAGAGAGAGAGAGAGAGAGAGAGAGAGAGAGAGGGAGAGGGAGGGAGAGAGAGAGGGAGAGAGAGAGAGCAATTGATCAAAATATATCTTCAAATTTATTTTTATTTGGAAAACCAGAAACTGTTTCAATACTTACTATTTACTTAAGTGTTTTGAGTGAGCACACATTTTAAAATGGATAAACCATATTTCTAAAATTCTTTGATAAGTAAATGAAAAAAACATTTGAACTAATCTACATGAACGCCTTAAAATCATATTGCATCTGTATTAAGACGCTTGATTTGATTGTTGTTGTTGTTTTTTCCAAACTCGAAGGGTAAGGCAGATTAAAATAACAGCAGTCAATATACGTTTCGGTTTTTTTTATTTAAATATATTAAACTCATCTTAAAGTCAATGTCGTGTGGTCACCATATCAAACAATATGTATGGTCACGGAGTTGTTTTATTCCTCCCAGATTACTTTGTAAATGAAAACAAATATCTAAGTAAGCTTATCTATTTTCCGTCTATTCGAGCCAGCGTTCCTTTCTATACTGATCGCTATTGTGACAAAATATGCCGCCAAATTTGTTGAATATGTAAGTGTTTGGTGAAAAACGACTTTCATCATTACATAACCAAACTATGAAACATATTCCTGTTGGGTTAAGGCTATCTTCTTCATCATTGACGTCCGAAGTTGACATTCTAGTCGTGATATTATCACGTTGATCAGATTTTTTATCCAGATAGAAGCCTTTTGAGCAAAAACGAATATAAAAATATTAAAAAGCTTCGTCAAGCCGCAAGTTTTTTTTCGTAAAACCTTGACAAGTATTTAAAAGTCAAGTTGTAGTCATTTTTTATGAAGAATTCTTGCTTTTTGAAAAAATTATTTCAAAAAAATACATATCGCCTTAGCTGAAAAAAAATAAGAAAAAAATGTTAACCGAAATTTTGTGTGGACAGATTGGCATGAAATAATGCAAAAGCGGTTTCATTAATAACACTCCACACACCGGTTACTATCTTTAATTTTACAAAACAATACTATTACATTTTCAAAACAACAGATGCAGTAACATGCGGGACAAAACATCAATTTAATATTTTATAGTGAAACAAAAAACTAATCCTAAATGTTTATGTACTTTATTTCATGGAAGATGTCACTGTTTATGGATATGGTGGTTTTATTACGATTTAGCGTCATGTCAATTGCGATGTTGTTTTATTCTATTGCACTTTTCATGATGTTTTAAACTGACAGGTGTGCCTTAATTTGAATTAACGTAATAATAATTAATAATATTCTCAGTTGCATGCCAAAATGTGTGATTTTGACAGGTGCACGTCTATGTCGGTAATACATCGAAATAAAGAGTAAGCTTTCTTATTGAAGGCGGATTTATTTATTTATTAATATATTGATTTGATTATGACTTTATGACTCCAAATATGTATAATATTTCACTGACAATAAATACTGTGCAAATGCATAGATGCGCTTTTAAACTGAAACATTTATTCACAGACACACTGCCTCGAATATACGTAACTAAGCTAGTAAGGTGAATAGAACAATGAACTATTTAATAACATAACAAGTATATCTCTTATATAAATTATAAAACTATTAATGTTCATGTTAAACTTTTCTGTTGTTTTCTTCGGGAAAGACACTCAGAGGCTTTTGAATTTTACAGCGTTCGAAAGGGTAATGCTTCCTGGTTGCAAATATTATGATAATCATGTAAAAAAAATGTTTTGTATTTTTGTTGTTGAATCAACAAATATTCTTGTTTTCAACATTTTAATTTGTATAATTTAAGCAAATACCTTCTATTTCCAGCAAACCCATTCAAATGATATCAAAATACTATACTGTCAATACTCAATAGGCACTTTGCTTTTACAATTCGACAACATAATTGACCATGCAAAATATAACCATTGACGAGAATGTAATTTACCATCGCGCTTAACACTACGAATTCTTTGAGTAAAGGGAGCCAACTACCACGGGAACTATCTGACTTTCCTCGAACGAATTATATCCCATTCAATGTAACATAAGCATGAGCCCGTGTTCTTATTTATGAATTATTGAAAAATAATAAAGCTGTGTTACTAGTTTGTGCACAAATAATCCGCATCTTTAATTACGAACGTCTGTTGGCGTATTAAAAGTAACTGACCGTCATCGGCATCTGAACCCTATTGTATAAACGTGAATAACTCTGAACAAGCTCATAACATTCGTATAAGCAATCAAATTCTTCTTCCCATCGGTTATCGGACTGAATAAAAAAAACTTGACAATGTCAGTGTGTGTATACCACGTGATAAATTACGTCAAATATGCTAAATCAGAAGGCGCATTTTCTTTAAAATGAAGACTTAAAACAATGACAACTTTTCTTTTACAACACCATTTTATATGGAACAAAGGGCAGTCTATGCAGCTTGGAGGGCCACGCCTTCGTTTTATTATCGGAGTTTGATAAGGTGATTAGATTCATCAAACACTCCGACAAACCTGTTTCCATAATAATGTTTTGCCTCAAGACCACAGTTATCTGCCCCCCCCCCCCCCCGTTGACCTGAATACAGACAAAAGAGTGCTTGTGTTCAAGTATCAATATTTTATTAAAATTGAATGAAAAAGAAGCAAAAAATGTTCTTTTTGCAGAGGACTTGACTGAATTTGACACTCTATTGCAGAAATTGATAGTTTTCAGTGTAAATATTGGAAAAATCATAGCTTGTGGAAGTCTGAAAATTAGTTGTTTGTAGCCGATTGACTCCTTGTCGGAAGGGTTATGTATTTCAACTCAATTTTGACAGTCGGGTCAATGGTCAACATGGTGTTTTCTTGTGATTATATTTTGTATCTTGAATTGTTCTAGAGATGCCATGTCCTTGTTTTTCAATTGGGATGTGTATAAAGTCAAAAGCCAGGTTAGTGTCTATATGAAACATATAGTAAAAATAACTGTGGTCTCACGCCTGATATAGAGGAAGCTTTTGGAGGGGTGGCCTATTTTAAATTGTTATAAATTCTTAATTTATACAGCTATCTGGTTGAAATTAGCAAGTTGACAGTGCTTAGGCATAGAATATTGGTGTTTGAGTATGAAATTTATAAATCTTATATTACATAATATAAATTAATAATATATAATTTTCTTATATATTTTTGACATTTAAAAAAACAAACTACTTTCACTTTCAATTTAATGTTTGGAAATAGTTCCAAATGATGGTAACTAATGATGAAAGCCTCACTTTCGATTCCAAAGTATAAATGGAAGGATTTTTAAACATAGGAAGCAGACCCAGGAGGAACTGTTGAAGAACCAGCCAGACAGCCCCTCCCCCCCCCTCCCACCAAGCTGCCCACCAGGCCGAGCTGTACTTGGTGTTTGCCAACATGCTGTAATTTGTAAGTACTTCAAGATTATATAATGGAAAATTGTATCCAAACTGAAGTACAAAGTGAGGAAGTTTGGTCATAAAAGCCCATTGAGACTGTTTGTTCCATTCCTAAATGAATTTCTTTCATGTTGTCAATCATTTCTGATGTGGCTTTGATAATAATATTATTTTCTAATGAAACTGCTGACTTGTATTAGTCTTTGGTCTGTATTGTGCATCTATTCACACATTTTGTTTGCTCTTTTAAGCAATCATTACATTAATTGCAAATTCTATAAGCAATTAAACAAAACTTACTGCACATAGGATGCAAAATGATGTTTTATTTAGTGTGCATATCATTTTCAGCTTATGGACAAGAAAACATCTACTTTAACAGTCACAGCAACACAATGAGATCCCAATTTTAAAGAAATAATGCCACCTTTCATTAACTCATTAATTTATTCTATCAATCATTCATATATATTTATTAATTCATTCATTTATTCAGTTTATTCATTGAAAAACTTGACATTTCTCAAGGCAAAAGAAATAAAAAGTGAGCAGCTTTCATAAAGAATAGAGCCCTTTTCCTTTATGCATTAAAAAACACAACCTTAATACATTATAAATGTTTTAAAAACCCTAATGTGTTGCTTATTTTAATAGCCAGCCTGGTTGCTGTAGCCACAGAGGAATTTTCAAGGACAAGAACAAGCGCTGGTAAAACTGTGGTCTGTCTGGTTTTCCATACCGGCTCTCGACAAGGATTTTCAAGAAAGGAATACCATCTCCAAGTAAGAAGAAATTCTAAGCATGTCTGGTTTGAATGCTTTCAAAATGCATCTGGGTACTCAATGAGATGAGATTTACCTTTGAGTTGTTAAAAACGGATTGCAAAATGTCCAAAAGACTATATATTTTATTAAATTTGTCCTGAAAATCTTTGAATTCATGAACTTTTCTGCATATTTATCACATTTATGACTATATTAAAGGTTGTGTATGCCTCAAATGAGTGTTTACAGGCCTTTTTCAAACTTTAACAGTAGTGGCAGATAGTTTTATTGATGTAAAACATTGCTTTTGTGTCTTGCTTGCAGATCATGATGTGCCAATAAGCTCCAGTTAGCTGCGGCCTTTTTCCCAGGCTGTAGTCCTGCAATCTGAATCCAGGAGATGCAGCTCTGAATCCAATATTTTAGAAGAATGAAGATGTTAGTCAACTCTGTAGTACTTGTTTGTGTGTAAATGATTCCAATGAGTGAGATTTATAGCAAATCAGGTGTAAATAAGCATCTTATAGACAATGGTGAAGTGCTGTACTCTGAATTTAATGCCAAATCTAGCCTTCAAAACAGATTCTTAAAGTATTTTTTTTTTTAAAAATGGGCATAATGATGCTATCTCTGCATTTTCTACATCATGTAGCCACCTCATACATGAAAACACTAGCAGTTGTCATGAATCTTTAAGTTTTGGTGTGTTTTTTGCCATTTCCTTTGTTGCGCCATTTGTCCCGGAAGCCAACAATTTGGCATATAGTGTTGTTTAGACTGTCTATTAACACATGATCACTAAATTTCTTGTGTTAAACTGAACAGTTCTGTTACCTTTGTATATAAGAAAAGCAAAATTTTGACAAGTTGAGGCATTTCAGTTTGGCTCCATGTCATTTTTTATATAAAACACTAAGCCGATGAGGTGGAAAAACCTTATTTTGCTTAGAAAAAAATCTTAAAGAGTAGGCAGGCCATTTTTGAGGTGCTGTTCTGTAAACACCATTAAAAGCTACAAGGAAAACTTTACTTGGTCAAATTATTCCAATGCATAAGGAAATAATGGCTCTTCAAAGGTTTGCGGCTTAACATTTGAGGGAAATGGCTGTTTCTGCTTTTTATGAAAATACCACAGGTGCTAATACTTGTCTCATTCATTTAGTGTTTGATATATCATTGCCAAACTTTCAGTATGTGTTGCATATAGCATGAAGCTGAACTATAGGAGTTTGAAGTCTGTTCCTTAAAACATGTTGCTTAAATAGGCTCAAGACCACACTTATCTGCCCCCCCCCCCCCCCGTCACACATCCCAATTGAAAAACAAGGACATGGCATCTCTAGAACAATTCAAGACACAAAATATAATCACAAGAAAACACCATGTTGACCATTGACCCGACTGTCAAAATTGAGTTGAAATACAGAACCCTTCCGCCAAGGAGTCAATCGGCTATAAACAACTAATTTTCAGACTTCCACAAGCTATGATTTTTTCAATATTTACACTGAAAACTATCAATTTCTGCAATAGAGTGTCAAATTCAGTCAAGTTCTCTGCAAAAAGAACATTTTTTGCTTCTTTTTCATTCAATTTTAATAAAATATTGATACTTGAACACAAGCACTCTGTTTTCTGTATTAACATCCGGATCTTGGTCAACGGGGGCAGATAACTGTGGTCTTGAGCCATCACATGCAGGTCTCGCCCCTTAACTTGCATGTACGTCATTTATTATCAGCTGAGCTATCATTCCGGGTCATTGTGCAATACATGTGAAGAAAATGGTATTATTTGCAATGAAAACCAAACGTATAATAGCCTTTTTAAAGACACATAAGATAGATAACATATGTTGTCCGATAAGCGCAGTTGTTAGTGCACTTGCTTCTCACCTAGGCGACCCGGGCTTGATTCCAGGCCTGGGCGCGTGTGGGTTTGGGTTTTGGTCACCAAGTCGGACAAGTGGGTTTCCTCCGTGTACTTTGTTTTCCCCCACAACAAAAAAAACACACTCTCGCGCAACATCGTGCCATTGAGAGTGACTTATATAAGTCGCATTAGCTTGTTTCACAATCGTTTTGAAATAAATAAGTTTGAACTAAACTTAAGACATATAATTTATGTTGTTGTTTTGTACTTGTGGTTTCTTTTTTTTTTCATTTTCTGCAGTTTGTCCTACGTTCTGATGTCCCTAAGTTGGACAGAAGGGAACAATTTGATTACGTCTGTTGTTTTTGTGGGGGGTAGGGGGTTACATTTAAGGCGAAAGTAAACTGTATCGACTATGCTACTTTTGTACAATAAAGAAATCTCGAAAACTGTGAAAATCAAAGTAAGGAAAATTCGTAGCGTATCACTTAAAGCATGTTTGGATGATTTTAATACGGGAAAGTAAAACAAGTAAGGTTGCAAATTCAAAGAACAATTATTACATCATTAACCTGCGAAATAAACTTGCTTTTGGAGGCTTTTAGATGAGTTCTCTTAACCTGTAAAAAGTTATATTTCTTCTGAACCAGAGAACATGTTCTCAGACCACATAGACTGTGATGTTCAACTTGGATGTGGGTTGACTCCTGAAACTTTGTCAGATAGTGGTCAGACTGTATTCTAGTAACTGTGTTATGCTTTGTGGTATATTGTTAATTGAAATTCATTGTTGAATAAACCTGCTATGTAAATATAAATACTGGTCCTGAACCAAAATTATTTAAAAAATAACTCAAAAATTACAATAAGTAAAGGAATAAATCAATACAAATAGGTAGTTGAAATTCATTATGAAATTTCGGTTTTAAATAGTATTTCAATGTCAAATGACAAGGATCGGAAGTGAGGTAGGACTTTGGAAGAACTGTGCGTGTCTTCGGTTAAATATAAAGAGAGAGTGCATCGTGATAATGACACGAATTGGAACACGCATCATAAGAGAAAAAATAATTTTAAGAATGATTCAGTTTGTACTTTGTACCTACTTTGAAGAAATGTGTGTTTCAAATCTGAGAAATGACGTTTATTTGTGGGGAAACAACAGACAAAAAAAAATATAAAGGTTATGAATGAAATTGCTACATTTCTGCGGAAGTTATCCAATATAATGAGAAAATAGTTAAAAACATTTTTCTAGTCATACCAAGTGTTCGAAGTCTCTTTTACGATAACATGTTTGTACTTTTAAAGCAAAGGGAAATAAGTGAAGGTGTTTCAGAATGGTTGGCAGCAGACGATGCGTATTTTGTCAGATGTGAAACTTTATGTGCCTTTTTTACCATTATGTGGGAAGTAGCAGAATATCTGGCCTGGTTCGATAATTAGCAAAAGATGTAGCCACAGTCACGCGAGAAATATCAATAACTTAAAATGGGTTAAACTAAGTTTCGTGGTGCACAAATCACACACGTTCCCTAAGGCCATCCTTTTAACATGAATCAGTGTATCAATAAATGATTTGATTATAGGCAATACTTGTTTGATGGTAATTATATACAAACACAACTTACACTTAAGGTTTCAAATATGCTTTAAATGAAGTATTTGGGGTAAGACACTTACGTTTTCAAGGGTTGTTATTTAAGGGGACTCGCTCATGTTTTTGTAAAATGTACTTTAGGGTTGGAACCGTTCAACAAATGTTGATATATGCTCAAATATTGTCGTTGAAGTCCACGATTTTGAATAAGGTTAGTAATGTGATTCAACGAAATGTTAGAGGTTAATTACCCTTATGTTTGTATTTAAGGTCTGTTGGTGTCAGGTTTTGTTTATACCCAACTTTAACTAGAATATTGTTAATACGCTTTAAGTGCGTTCTTTCTGCATTTTCGGTTTCAAAGAGTAAAACAGCTACAATAGAAGTGTTTTCAGAGGCATCACTGGGAAAAAGAGGGCCATGATGGCCCTAAACGCTAACCTAAGCAAAGGGCCACAACTCTGTAGTAAAGCATTAATGAAAATGTTGCAATTTAAACATATCTTTACTGATGACGATGCCTTGTTTTAAATCTGTAAAGGGTCAAATAATGAAGCTTCCTGTAACGTTTCATTGAAGTTTGCCTGGTAGTTATAGATATTGTTTTAAAGCAAAACAGTAAGTCGGCCATTTTGTTGTTGTTGATCAATCTCAATTCCTTGTTGTATTTTTGTAGATGGTCACCCAAGGTAGCTTCCAGTAAAGTTCCAGTGAATTTGGCTCGGTAGTTTCAGAGGAGATGTTTTTAAAGCAAAACAGGAAGTTGGCCATTTTGTCGTTGTTGCTGTAGATCAATCGTGACCCCTGGTTGTATTTTTGTAGAGGGTCACCCAAGGAAGCTTACTATCAAGTTTCATTGAATTTGGACTGGTAGTTTCAGAGAAGATGTTTTTAAAGCAAAACAGGAAGTCGTCCATTTTGTTGTTGTTGTTGATCAATCGTGGCCCCTTGTTGTGTTTTTGTACAAGGTTACCCAAGGAAAGCTTCCTGTAAAGTTGCATTGAACTTGGACAGGTAGTTTTAAAGGAGATGTTTTTTAAAGCAAAACAGGAAGTTGGCCATTTTGTTGTTTTTGTTGTTGTTGTTGTTGATCATTCGTGACCCCTGGTTGTATTTTTGTAGGGGGTCACCCGAAGAAGCTTCCGTTAAATTTCATTGAATTTGGAGTGATAGTTTCAGAAGAGATGCTTTTTAAAGCAAAACAAGAAGTCAGCAAATTTGTTGTTGTTGCTGATGTTGTTGTTGTTGATCAATCGTGACCCCTTGTTTTATTTGTGTAGAGGGTCACCCAAGGAAGCTTCCTGAAAAGTTTCATTAAATTGTAATGGTAGTTTCAGAGGAGTTGTTTTTTGAAGCAAAACAGGATATCGGCCATTTTGTTGTTGTTGTTGTTAATTAATCGTGACCCCTTGTTGTTATTTTGTAAAGGGACAACCAAGGAAGCTTCCTGTGAAGTTTCACTGAAGTTGGCTAGGTTGTTTCAGAGGAGATGTTTTTTAAGCAATTGTTGACGGACAGACGGACTGACTGACGGACGGACGTACGAACGACGGACAAACACCGATCGCAAAAGCTCACCTTGTGAGCTAACAAACTTGTGCAAAACATGAGCGAGTCCATGTATAAACGAATCACCTTCCGCTACCTTTTTCATGTCTCGAAATCGAAATTTTTTGCTCTCTCGCTCCATTTTTTTTCCTTTTAAGCCTCGTTCCTGTGTTGTCAAGAGTTGTTTTCTATCAGTCCTGAATGCATTCAATTTCGTCAATGTTATGTGACGAAGACCTATATCGGTTTCATATTCCCTCAGCGCCTGTCTTTTCCACCAAAAAATTGAGGCCGTCTCACTGCTACTTCTATCATATGTCAGTTGATTACATGTTGTCAAAAAGGTAGCCGAATCACGCACTGGTTAGGATTACTTGAAAATACTTATCGACTCAAACATGCAATGTTAATGTGTGATAGACACACACATTTGATCCAAAAGGACATTCGTTTCGAAACTTCATCTTTGCAGACAGTATTGTGTTTTCGCTCCCGACGCTCTCGCTTGACATTTATAATTCTCGTTGGCAGTGATATTTTGCAAATGTATCTTGTAAATGGGGGACAAACACATACCATATATGTTAGATTGACAAAATGAGTTACGCATAATGGTAATGCACATGGCCAAGGCACAAGTATTTTACCTTTGTTGACATAGCTTATGATGTTTGAAAGAAATATAGCGCTAGAAAATTGTTTAAAATATTACAACAGTGCAAGGTTATATCCAATGTAAGTTAATGATAACATTACAAATATTACAATATTTATAATGTATTACAACATAATAATAATGTCATAAAGATCGAAACATTTCGGTGTCCTTATTTCAACCCGGAAATTGACATTTAAATGTCAATCATCAGTTAGACGAAAATTGTTGGATATATTTAGTTACCATATATATTATTTAATGCAAATGATGATATGTTTCTGTCTTGTTCTGAAGCAAAACAGCATAATGGAGAGGTCATGCCATGACAGGATCATAAATCACTAAGCGATCAAATCTCTGTAATTGAACTGAATCTTTACAGCGCAAACGGATATGGAGAATATCATTTATATTCAACCTTTTTGTGACCATGGTTTAAATGTTCTGCTATTTGTACAACAAAAAAGGAGAAGCTAAGAAAGTATTTCCTTGCGCGTAAAATTCAGGCTTTTCTGAGAATAGAGCAAACAGTACTTCTGTGAGTGTATCTCCCATTAGCCAGTTGTTGTTTAAGAATGTGTTTATTTGTTATTGGATGCATACAAACCTATTTTGTTGTTGTTGTTGTAATACAAATTGAAACAAGAGCTGTCACATAATGTGACAAATGCCCCCGAATGTGACATTGACCTATGAACAAGGTCAGTACATGAAAAGTTGATCTTGCCTTTACGTCAAATGTATATATCAAGTTATTCTAACTTGCCTCTGAACGTAAAATAATACCACCCATACTTGACAACCTACACTCTTATGTCCTCATATTCAGCATTCCATTGTGAATACACACTTAAGTGTATCTTTTAATTTAGAGGTAGAGACATGGGTCTTGCACGCGACACGTCATCTTGGTATGTCGAACACATGTGGCAAGTCATTTTAAAATCTGTCCATACAAGAGAAAGTTACAGCCAGGACATGACAACCTATACTCTATGTCCTTATATGCAGCATTTCATAGGGGTTTTTCATTGGGAATGAACCCCTAAGTGTGACCTTGACCTTAGAGGGAGGGACACGGGTCTTGCACGCGACACGTCGTCTTGGTATGTCAAACACATGTGGTAAGTTATTTTTAAATCTGTCAATACAAGAGAAAGATACAGCCCGGACACGACAACCTATATTCTATGTCTTTATAAATGCAGCATTCCATTGTGAATAAACACCAAGTGTGGTCCTGACCTTACAGGTAGGGACACACGTCTTGCACGCAACACGTCGTCTTTATGTGTCGAACACATGTGGCAAGTTATTTTAAAATATGACCATACAAGGGAAAGTTACAGCCAGGACACGACGATCTATACTCTATGTCATTATATGCAGCATTCCATTGTGAATAGATTCTCAAGTGTGACCTTGACCTTAGAGTTAGGGACACCTGTCTTGCATGCGACACGTCATCATGGTATGTCAAACACATGTGGAAAATTATTTTAAAATCTGTCCATGTCCATACAAGAGAAAGTTACAGCCAGGACACGAGTTATTGAGCCGGACACACGGACGGACGGACGAACGGACCGACAGACGGACGGTACGATTTTAATATGCCCGCCTTCGGGGGCATAAAAATAAAAATAGACGGCAAGTCGTTTTATTTATTTTATTGGGAAAAACCACTTAGTCACGTCACTCAGCATTACTTCGACATTCTCAGCATAAACAAATGCCTGCCCAAACATTACCTTACTGCAAACACACCGATGTTTACAACTAACTTAGATTTTCAACACAATATAAGTTGTAAGAAGTCGGTTTCATCAGATGTACATGTCCCTCAAATTAAATAGAAGATTATTTCGTGGCGACGTTAAAAGAAAGTTATTGTATGTATTTTTAGTGCGTCATTTATATGAAATGCTGTTTGCGTAAATCAGTGGATTGATTTTACAATAACAACAACAGTTGCTGCTATTCAAATCAAATTAGTTTTAAAGGGATAATAAAGTTAAATAATCGGGATAAATTCTCAGTTTGTTAACTTAAAATGCAAATTTGATTCATTCTGTTTTGACAAAAACGATGTTACTTCTTGTAAAACATGACACAAAAGTATGATAGTAAAATCAATTGTTCTCGTGGCAACATCCTGTAGATACCTACACTAATCAAAGCACTGAAAGTGATGATGGACGGTGACATTGTTCGGTCTGCTGCAAGTATAGAACTAAGTCCTTTCACTAATAAGCACAGCAAATCATCGGGACCTAATCTTGAATATAGGAGCAGAATTTGAACACTCTTAGGTGAGGACAATTAGACAATGCTTCAAACCAAATATCTAAGCTTGCTATTTATTTTCCAAACATATTCATTTTAATGCTGTAGATTTGAAAAGTTGATAAAAAGGTCACCCGGCAATGTCATCGTTAAGTTTATTTGCAGAACTACATCATGGTCAAAATTTCATTCCAGTTGCATAACAAATACGCCAAAAGGACACAATCAAGATAACCGAAGCATAACATTAGCATATGTTTTCAAAACAGTGCACATGGTTCAAAGTTCAATGTTGTACTCAAAATTAAAAACGTAGGCCTTAGTTGAAGCAACTGTGCACAAGATGATCAATTTGCAAGAATATTTTGTGTCGAACACTGACATAAACTTGGTGTTAATGTGTACAATGCATTGAATCTTACTAACTGAAATACCACAGAGTTTACAATTTATTTTAGCTAAGCAGTTATTTCGTATTTTTCCATTAAAAATATTACTGGGTATGTCTACCTAGGTATATAGCTTAAATATACCACCCATTTGGAGTAAGCCTTCGTAGCACAGTGGATACAACACTGGACTGCTATTTTTTTACATTTTGGTCCTTTCTCTATCATTATGATTCAAAGCTTAACACATTCTATTAAATAATTGTCCTGAGTTGCGTTACAGGAAAAACATTTTTTGGTGCCAATCTGGTGAACAGTCCCTTTAAAGTAACCCGAGAACAACAATGATGAATTGTTTTCCAAACATAGCAACATTTTATTGCAGAGGCAACAAAAATAAAGAAGTAAGTGAAAATGTCACAATCATGGTTAGCAAAACACAACATTTATAATTATTTTTAAAGCAGTACATTTTGTCCAATCTGTAAACATATAAGTTAGCCTTTGTCGAGCTTACTAACATATTCGCTTGACGAGTTGTATAATACAGTTTATTATATGATGACGAGTCTTAGTATCTTTTTATCAAAATATTCTTTAAGTAAAGACAGCAAAAACAACAAACCTGTTTTACTTCTCTAGTAAAAAACAGGATACCATAAAAGCGATGCTATTCTCTGCACTAAATGCATGCATTGCAAAAATGTTGTATTAGGAAAATTTCAAAACAAAGAATCATGCGATCATTCTCATACTGTTTGTAAGAAGAATACATATAAAGGTGCTATCAAGTACAGAAGAAGGAATAACAACAAAAAACTAAACTCTTTCTTTTTAATTGTGGCATCATAATGGTCACCAGTAAGATGAAGTCATAGATTACTGTGTTCATGACGTCATTTCCTATTTAAACCAATATAGTACCTCATTCAGTACCCAACGTGATTGAAAGTTTTTATCAGGAGATAAGATAAATATCACATTTTTCTCTTAAGAATTGGTTGGAAATTTAATTTTACCTTTTTTCATCATAATGAATACAAAATGACAAATTGTCATTTGAAAAAACTATTCTTGCCAATTAATTTTTTTAAAACATGTGGAAGGATACTTTAAGTTCCATGGTCAGTAGGTAACCCGATATGGCATATTCAATGTAAAGGAAACCATATTGCGGTGGAGTGAAGCTCGAACCTAAATATGGATTCTTGCCCACACATATATCCAATACTATGTCCCCTACTAACCCTGTAATGTAAGTATAACGTTGACAACCTGTTACCCTGTTTAAATGTTTTATTTATTCATTGAAATATTCATCAAATCCGAATAAAGACGCCATTTTGGTGTAATATAAATTTGGAATATGGAAAAATGTGGTGTCACCGCGTGTCCTGTCCTTGACCAACAGCGGTGTTGCATGAATATTGGAGTCGCGATTTTTGTTCTACCAATAGAAAAAGACCAATGTTATATTGATATCCCCATGTGTATTTAGGAGAAAAAAAATGTGATGGCTGTATTTAACTGGATATAGTATACAAGTAAATAAAAAACACGAACAAAAATCTTTATGACAAAACATTATTAAGAATGGGTGGAGTGATTGCTGATAATGAGCCCTTCTTAATCATTAAGCTAGTTACTTTAGGTCATTAAATTGACTTAGAATACAACCTTATTGTCTAATTCATTATCAACGTAAAATCTTATGCAGGGATTGTGCATCAGGTGAGTGACAGTAGGCTGAGGAAAAAAACAAACTTGAAGAATGAAATTGTTAATAATTAAGGATAGCACTTCATTTATGCCTATCTGAAATTTCATTTGCTTAATTGTGGGTTTATTCTATTTTTGTTGTTAAAGCTGCACTCTCACAGATTGAAAGTATTAACAACTTCTTTATTTTTTGTCTTGGAACGAGCCATTTTTTGCGAAAATCCATGGAAACCAGTAATATAAGACTGCTGACAAAAGATCAGATCATAGATTCTTATACTTAAGTTCAAAAACTGATGTTTCATGCATTTTTTCTTTAACCGTTAGTATCAATTTAAGCCATTAAGCAACAATTTTTTAACGTAAATATGAAAATCTAAGATCTGATATTTTGTCAGATATCTTATAGCATTGGTTTGCACATATTTACGCAATAATTCGCTCTTTCCAAAACAAAAAATAAAAGAAGCTGTTAAAATAGTCAATCTGTGAGAGTGCAGCTTTAAGGGCTCATTATTTCTTAACAAATTGATGTTCAAATTTAGATTTTTCTTATCCATAAACATCTATTAAAATAAGTTTTTAAAAAATAGGGTGTTTTGAAAATATCAAAATTGAATTAAGGAAAAGAATTTCATATTTGTCAGGTTTGAACTGACATTTCCAAATGCTTTATCCGTTGGAACAGGCATGCGGTAACTAAGAAATATGTCAAGTCCAAGATATACGCATTACCACAAAATTAACCAAGCACAATTTTGATCACAATTCACACACAGTGCAAGCATGTCAAAACATGGCCATGTTAAAATTGCAAAATTTCCTTCTGATTGAAAAAAAAATCACAGGCTATCATACTGACACTCCTTTTCTATAATAGTTCATGCTGTCTTCAGAAATAAATTGAAATAACGAATAAGGGTAATGTAACATTCTGCCAAAGGGGGAAGTGCATTCATAGTATGTGGATGTCCTGGATTAAATATGCAAATTAACATACCAGGTCTGAGTTTGGAGAGAGAATATATGTATATAAAAGAGTTATGCATGATTTTCTCTGAAGGGATCTGTTGACCTTGAATATTTCAGTAATATGGCTTGTTTTTTATTGATCTTTTTAAGACATACATGTTTCATGCTTGATAGGCATACCAATGAGAATAATTTTCCCAAAATTGCAACAGAACAATTTCAGGGGCGTAGCCAGCGTTACGCACTGACGCACATGCGTAACATCAATTTGAAAAATGAAAAAAATGGCCAAACATGGAATCAAAGTCGAGGGCTAAGCTATGTTTTGACATAAGAATCAAACCTTAAAGGGAAGATCAGCTAAAGAAAGCATTGTTTCTCTGTGCTAGATAGCTAACAGAGCCTCAAAAATCACTTGGTAACTACAGTCATCGGCCTCGAACCTATAAATTCCGACAAATACAAATCAATGCTAAACATGTTAGTTCCATGTTCCATTTTTCCGTGGGGAGCAGCCCCCCCCCCCCTTTAACCCCCTACGGTTACAGGGATTCCCCATCCCATAGCCTCTCACATTTGTGCGTAACATTCAGTACAGCCTGGCTACGCCCTTGAATTTAATTAATTGCCAAAAAATGTCAAAATCCTGTCTACATTCTAGTATTTTGATTTGTTTTTCATTGAATAAGACCTTTTTGGGCTATTTAAACACTGTAAATATCCGCAAAGCTATATACATGAATACAATATTGATATCCCCAGCATGCACAATTAAGTTATGCATTATCTTTTACCATTGCTAATTTTAACATACAAGAAAATACTGTAATTTACACTTGCCCGAAAAATGTGTAGTCAATGATAGAGAATAATAAGTGGCATAGTTTAAATCTAGGCATTTAAGGCTCACCAGGGGCTTAGCACTGTCCAGATAATACAGCCGGGCTAGCTCCGTGTCCTAATGCCAGGATCATTTATAGCAACTTTATCGTTATGCATTATCTTTTTCAATTGTTAATTTTAACATACAAGAAAATACTGTAATTTACACTTACTTGAAAAATGTGTAGTCAATGATAGAGAATAATAAGTGGCGGATTTCAAATCAAGGCATTTAAGGCTCTCCAGGGGCTTAGCACCGTCCAGATAATACAGCCAGGCTAGCTACGTGTCCTAATGCCAGGATCATTTAAAGTAACTTTATCTTGTTGAAAAGTTTCATAATTGACTAGTCCAAATAAACAGCAACTTCAGAGTCTTTGACAAGTTTTGTTTTGGCGATTCTTCATGTCCACATCCAACTTTTTCTCCTAGCCAAGAATGACATTTCAAGCACTAAGTTTATTAAGTTCAAATAATTGTACATTGAATGATTTTTTACCATTTTTGATATGGCACGTCACGAAGTGAACACGTCTATAATTTTCGACTTGATGTATATTGAGCTTCAAGATGACGCGCATCAGCTAGATAGTTCCAAAATGGCAATGCTATGTTGACAGAAGCTGATCAAAATAAGTGTTTAATGAAACACTTGTGTAATTATACACACTTGTGTGATTAAACAATGATATTGGCTCAAGATAAATTATGTGAAACTTTTGTGTTTCTATTTTGCAATGCAGTGTTTAATATTGAAGTGTTACAGTTGAAGATTTTTTTTTAACAATGGTATGAATCAGATCAACATGGCATAAAGGGAACCAAATTATGCACTGATCAGTCAATTGTAACGCCCCCCCCCCCCCCCCCCCCAGATCTGGGGAATAGCGGGGACTTTGACTTTCAGTACACTGTACAGCCAACACCGGCTAAATTCCATAACATGCGGGGACGGACAGTTGGTAAAATCCCCGCAAAGGTCCCTGCACCCCGGGGACCCTAAGTAAGGCCAATTACCCGCTATATTTAAAGCAGACAAAACCACCGCATTCACCCGGCAATGCGGGGCTACCTGAAAAGCAAAAACATGACCCATTTCATCAGCTATTCCCTGTATATCCCACGGACCTGGGTTGGCTGTGGTTACAATTGACTGGTGCATTAATATCACAATTTTAAAGAAATTCCCTACTGTACTGTAATATATGTTTTATGAAGAAAGATGACAACTGTGACATAGAATACAAGTTGTTTCGAGTTATTATCATTATTTTTCACATCAATATTTGCAACAATTATTAACATCTACTAATGGCATGAAGCAAAACGACGTTATTGTTTTTTGAAGTTTGATTTCCGTGTTGTACTGCAACTTACTTTTAGTAGTGGGTAACCTTTCACCAGTCATTAATTGTATTGCGTTAAATTCAGCCAATATGGCCATAGGGTGATAATGTTATTCAATTATTATTTTTTTAATTCTCCTTTTTAGCACTAACAATCCATTGTAAAACTCTAGTTTGATGCCTTAAATCCCATTTGACATCAGAAATTCCACGGACATGTGTTGATTCGTCCGCCATCTTGGATAAACCGGGTCATTTTGGGTCGTGTCATTACACATCATATTTTGATGATTCCATTTAAAGAGTCTACAGTATGATATATATTTTAACATATTTCGATAGTTCAAAGTATTGAATTAATTATGTTTAGCAACAATGTACTTCAGTATTCAGTTCGAAACATTTACGGATTTTATTTTTCATGTCAGCTGATCATTCGGAGCTCTTCGGCCATTTTTTCGATAAAATGGCCGAGGAGTTGGGGATGCAGTTTGATATAAATGTAGTGGAACTATTTCCATGTAGTTGTCGATATTAGCGAAAGGATTTATCAATATAAATATTTGATTTGAGTACCAATTGTCAATAAATTATACATGAGCCACTTCTCTCACTATTCGCCCAGATATTTTAGAAAAAAACTATGTAACAGCCACTTTAAATCAGCTGTGTATTCAAAACAATGATACGAACTATTTACTGAGCGCACTGGCATGCTTTGGCTTGTAGTTGGATCGGCTGATGTGCCTACTTAGGACGGGCCCTGAGGGGCACCGTCCAAAAAGGACAATAAACGCATTCCGCGGTGAAAACGTAATGTTTTATTATTAAATGATTCCTAGTAGAACTCGTTCCTAATATATTGGCTCACCAGCAGTACAATTCATTACAATGTCAAATCCTTACGTCGTCCTGAGCTGTAACCATGGTATAATGTGTAGTGACCACTTCTTTCAATTCGAGAAACTGTAATGTGTTTTAAAGAAAACACGACATGTTTTGTGTCTAATTTTGAACTGAATCCAGGACAGATAATGCCCGTACATCTTATTTGTGTTTTAAGTAGCAGTAATCTAAACTAAAATGCCCTTACCAATAGATTTATATGAAACAAGCTCAGTAGTCAAATGTTTAAACATTAACCCCGTTTAATGGCACTGGGATACGACAAAAACATAAAACACAAAAACAAACCAGAAACATGGAACAACAGCACAAAACTCCACAAATAACATAGTTCATATATTATATACTAAATAAAAAAAACTAAGGATGTTTATCAATGATTGTTAGGTGCCGCCTTGAAACGGTCAGTAAATGTGATTTTACTGGGGGGGGGGGGGGGGGGGGGGGGGTAAAACCAGTTATTGTGCACAACCTCACTCTTATCCCAACAATACCAAAAAAAGTAAAAACGTAAGTGGTAAATCTTCTCCAAGTATGCAGTAACTTGAGGAGGCTAAATACTAAAACAAAAAATAATAAACTTATTGGTTAACCCCAAGTACTTCTTTGATCGGGTATCCACACCATTTCTGCAGACGAAGGAATACAATTCAGAGTGCCTAAGGCCACAACAAATTGATCATTTGTTCGTCGGATAAGCTATCATAAAATTCGAAAAACGAAAAAAAATAAAATATTTTTTAGCGCCCGCACATTTTATTTTGCCGCACGGATTATTTTTTGGTAACTTATGAATTTCCACTATTTTCTGAATTTATTCTACTTAGAATTTGATGGTACACTTGACACTTTCCTTGCGAGCAAACTTTCCTCCTCGTGGGATGACAAAATCAGGTCCGGGTAACCGCAACACAGCTGATATTTGTTTACAGTCTTTTTCGGCGGGAATATTTTGCAGGACGTATCGTTGGTATTCATTTCCGGTAATAATTTTCAGTTTACTTTCAGTTTTCGTAAAGTAGATACACGTTTTAAGTGAAGATCTGCGTCAAAGTTAATGGATATAGTCTTCAGTAAACAACAGCAGTTACACAGCGTCAAAGGAAATAAATAGTAATGTGTGTTTAAAGTAATTCATTTTTTTGTATTCAAAATTTAGTGCTAAATAATAACTAAATCAGATTTTAAGTGCAAAACTTATATTCAAATACACGGGCACACGACTTATAACCATTGAACATGTTTTCGTAAGTTATTTTTTAAAGTCTAAAATGCATTTCTCAGTATTCATATACTCATAAGTGTTATAAACAGAATAAAAAGTAAGACTTGTAAATGTTTTAGAAACACTCTGTTATTACACATACTGTTTTATAAGAACATCAGTAAAATCAGAAAATAAATCCTTTTCGACTGTTTTAATTTTCTCATTTCTTTGTTTCTTATCACACTTATTTTCTTTGATCGATTAGTAATAAAATAGTCTGTTATCAAAGTGGCCTGTTTCTTACGGGCATTGAAGCTATGGAGGCTGTCATGTTATTCTTTTTCAAGACATGGACCTATTAACCATAGGTTTGTAGTCAAGGCGAGGTCTTTAATCCACAACCTGGACTTAATTTAATAACCAGTGCCATATTTTCAGATTTGAATGATACTGCTTCAATTTTATTGTCCCACAATTTAATTCACAGTGTCTTTTTTAGAAATGTTCTGTGTTATTTACATTTTCCGGCTTCTGGAATGTCAGTCACTACAACTTTATCATATGCTTAAAGAGGTTCAAATTTAGACCTGACCCAATATTTGGAAATTCTCAAATGATGAATTACTCTTACAAGTCTAAAATGTTGAATTTTTGTGATAGTAAGTTAAATAAGTATAAAATGAATACAATAGTTGTTCTTTTTGGTCTTCGAGTAATTGCACGTTACTGTGAGGAATGCTGTCTTAACGATATATCCACATTAAAACTGCTGATGCAATGCAAGTTAATAATAAAGCACTGGATCATATTACCATTTGCTACTTATTTAGACGGATTTTCATGTGAAACAATCAAAACCTTTTCATTTATAACTGAGAACCTGTTTTTGCAATTAAAAAGCATTTCTGACATAATTGTATGATAAATTTGGTAAGAAATATAAAAAAAAATCGCATTACGCTTGCCTCTGATTTGCCTTAAGTATAAAAAAGTTTTTTTTTTCGCTTGCTCGCTCCTACTTTTTTGGCGAAATCCGTAGAGCAAATGATCAATTTGTTGTGGCCTAATCCAAAAAATTTAAAGATATGATTCAGTTAGTGTTTGAAACAATAAAAATTCCCAGTCTGCCTTAGCAAATAAAAGGTATAAAACTCTGTTATCATATAGTTTCATAATGAAAAACCTCATTGAACTGAATCTTGGAAGAAACAAAGAAAACATTAGTAAAAATAAAAACACAACATAAATTTGCTAAATTCTTCTTCCAAATGATAACGCTAAGTAACATTTTGAGACAAAGTGACGTCACACGCTAAAACATTTTAGCTAGACAAAAACGGTTTAAAGAAAACACGAATCTGCATTTTTTTATATCAAAGGACTAAAGCTTAGTTATATATAAACGTCATGTTCAACTTTATACTTCTTATAAGGAATCCATCATAAAAACCTAGAAGGCAAGTACTCTACAAAGTATTGCCGTTATATCCACGGTTTAAATAAGATCCAAGCAACTCACTGTGTCTATCTGCCCAACTAGCTGCTGGAAACATTTTAATTTTACAGATTTTCTTTAAAAAAAAACACAATACAAATCGGGATGAGTAATACTGTTAGAAATCAGCGATTTAAGACTCCTATTGTACTTTGATATACTATTATAATGACCATTAATAAGTTTTGAGAAAGATTTCCTTAATTTATAATATCTAAAACCCTGTTTCAGAAGATTATCCGTCATAACTTTAATTAGAGAGCTGAAATTTTTGACATAATTATGTGCATATTCTAGCAAATCTTACCAACTGTCCAATAAAACACTATATGCATATTCCTCAAACGTATACTTCTGACCAGGTTAAGATGCATGGAAGTAAACATAATCCATGTTTTAATGAACACGCACGTATATTTGTTTTCAAAATAATAACTTTTCTGCTTTTCTAGGCCGTCTTTGAAGTCTCAAACTATCGCTTGTTTATTATGTATTCTATTACTTTTGTCTCTGAAAAGCTAAATGACAAAAAATGACAGAGGTAAAAAGACTCGTAATCGTCACTTCATTATTGGAAACACCATTGTGTTGCTCGTGTCTTATCACTTAAAAAATAAAACATTATCTACAGTGACCAGCGCAGTAGCTTAAATATAACTAAGGTCATGTTCAATTGCTTAGAAATCATGGCAAAACAAACGACAAAAAAGACATACAATGCTTCTCAACAATAAGAGATACACAACGCTACTTAACAATAAACAAGACACATATCGCAACTTAACAATAAACAAGACACATAACGGTACTCAACAATTAGAGACACACAACGCTACTTAACAATAAACAAGAAATATAACGCTACTTAACATAACCAAGATACATAACGCTACTCAATAATAAGAGACACACAACGCTACTTAACATAACCAAGATACATAACGCTACTCAATAATAAGAGACACACAACGCTACTTAACAATAAACAAGATCCATAACGATACTCAATAATAAGAGACACACAACGCTACTTAACAATAAACAAGACACATAACGCTACTCAATAATAAGAGAGACTCTACGCAACTTCACAATAAGCATGAGGCACAACGCTACTTAACAATAAACAAGACACACAACGTTACTTTACTAGAACCAAGACACACAAGGCTGTTAACTATTAACAATACGCAAAATGTTATTTAACAATAAACGAGAACCACAGCACTGCTTGAATACAAACAAGACAAAAAACGATATTTAACATACATTATATCACCAAACAAGAGGCGCTGCGCAAAAAAACAACATAACACAATCACCAATGTGTCCTCATAGGCCATGGAACGGTCAGTGAAAAGGGGGTTTAAACATGTTAACGGGCGTCACATTTGTCACGACAAATATCAATAATTACAACATTTAAGTCTCATCGGAGCCAGCAGCATCTTAAAGGCATTGAAGCATAATAAAAACAGGTATTAACTTGCTTTTAATTAATCCTGCCGGAGCAACAGTACTTTCTCCTCCAAAGTACAATGCAATCAAACGAAGACATCTATCATGAACTAGGTCTAACACTAAGCAATAATACAGTCTTATGATTATAGAACTATTGTAGAACGCAGGAGGTAAAACTAACATTACCACATCAACAGCTTAATCATTTCGTTTGAATTGAAGTGACCTCTTGGATCTTAATGTTTTGTATGAAATGTTCTTATGTTGTTGTTTTCCACTGACAAATTACAGACCATGATCTGCAGACGTCAATTCCTTACGTTTATAATCATCAATGATGTGTCCCTACAAGTAAGCTCTAGATAACAAGCTAATTTTCGTCTTGTTTAGTATGCTTTATAAAGGAAACGTTTGAAAGGGGTTTTGTTATAAGAAGAAATCACGAGTTCACAAATGCCTAAGCTACCAAAATGACATTTTTATGACATAGAAATACTTGAAATGGTTTAAGCCGGTTCTTATGGGAATTGGTAGCGTTTCACTTAACATTGTTGTCAATGATCAGAGTCAATAAAACTGAGAATGTTATTTTCATAACATGAGTGTATTAAGTCGGATTACTTATCAAATGGTTCCATCACAATTTGCTTCAATCTCTTTTTCGTTACAATTATATCCTACATGAAGTCTTAAAAGGTCTTGTTTACATTCTATAGGGTCAGACATAAAACAGTAAGAGCTGTATTGTAAACATCTGAGCTTGTATAGCATAATGAGGTCTATTAATTGTACAATCAGTTATGATTTGAACACAATTATGTACGCTTACTATTTTACAAAATGAAAAACTACAGAAACAAGCTCAGTAGCCAAAAATTGAAGCATAAACCTCGTTTAATGACACAGGGTAAAACGCCAAAGACATAGAATACAAAAAAAAACACAAACAAGAAACATGGAACAACAGCACACAACACTCCACAAACAACACAGTGCAGAATTATATACTATATAAAAAAACTAAGTATGTTAATCAAGGATTGTAAGGTACCGCCTTTGAACAGTCAGTAAAATGTAAATTTACTGGAGGTTTAAACCAGTTTGAAAGCCATAAGCTATGTTCTACATTTTCTTAATCCATCAAGCGTGAAGACTTCAAAACACTCAATGAAAACGAAACAGTGTCGTCGTTAGTTAGTGATATGAGTCATTTCGTTTTCAATGACCTACCTTTTAAACTGAAATGAGATATAAACTTGTTGAATCGATTGTCATAAATGAAATTAAAATTGTGAAGACATCGCAATTGAATACAAAGGTCAATACAAGGTAATGTATTTAACATTTTGTCATTGAAATCATTTCGATTTATTGAAAATACTTTTTATACTAAACATTGAATTAGAAATATAGAATTTTTAAGTAAACACATTACGAGGGACCTGAGACATTCTGCAGTGTTGATTATGCCGGTATACATCAATCGGAAATCGTATTAATTTCGTACCGCACTTGGTTGTCTGCGCATAAGAAAAATTGTCTTGATTGATAGTTTAAGGAGTGGTTTCAAATGTTGCAGAAAACAGAAACAGGGAGCATTTGATATCGAGTATACACCTTAAATGGGTTTTGTTCATCCGACTTTAAACCCCTAATTCTTTTGTCATACCATGGGACGTGCACAACCATCTCTTACGTCATTTACATGAGCGCCGATATGAAGTTTCAAAGTCCTGTATTGCCTTTATATTCGGTGCTACCAATTGTCTTTGAGCGTCCTGATGTTTTTGTTGGCCGGTTTCAATGCCATACGAACATTGGTCAGAAAACAGAAACAGGGAGCATTTGATATCGAGTATACGCCTTAAATGGGTTTTGTTCATCCGACTTTACACCCCTAATTCTTTTGTTATACCATGGGACGTGCACAACCATCTCTTACGTCATTTACATGAGCACCGCTATGAAGTTTCAAAGTCCTGTATTGCCTTTATCTTCGGTGCTACCAATTGTCTTTGAGCGTCCTGATCTTTTTGTTGGCCGGTTTAAATGCCATACGAACATTGGTCAGAATTTCAAAATACACACGTTGATATGATTGTAACACAGAACTTGCATGTTCTACCTGCTCTCTACTGCTCATTTAATAGTTTTTATTTTGCAATATTGTGTTAAATGGAAGACACACAGGATGACTTAAGATTTTTTTATCTAGAATTGCTTACCTGTAGAGTATTGAGAAATTGTGGTTATGGATTCAAACATATACATGGTTTGATTTAGCCATGCTTTCATGTAGAAAATGAGTTGAGTTGACTGAAGTGCATTTGTGATATTGGGACCAGGTGTTTATTCAATGTACCGGAGTACTTTATACAGTTATTAAACTTAACTGTACAAAGTACAATTGCAATGCTCTTAAAATTGCTGGAATCCATACAGCCGACCACTATATGAGAACACGGCGTTGCGCAATGTCAAACACGCCATTATCCATCAAAGTTTTCTCATCAACAGGGTCAGAATGGTACACTTAAATTCCAATGACCAATAGCTTCATACGCGCATCAAAAAAATAATTCACTAAAGAGTGTCTCCCTTTACAATAAGTATTTACACAAAATCCACGTGTTGACACATTCATTAACAATACAGTGTTTGTAGATGAAACAAGGCATTAATATCACAAAATTAAACTCTCAACAAAAAATCGAATAACCCATACACCACTACATACATTCTGCAAATCGGAATATTCTAAATTATTAATATCTATTTATTAAAGTTCAAAGTTGGAATTAGTTAAAACCTTAAAATGTAAGTGTGTACTACTCATAGTACCGTACGTTTGTGCTGTCTCAATTTATTTTGTTGAGATATAGCCACACGATGCAACAATTGCTCTATAATGATAGTTATTGTAAACAAATATCTGTAACGCCCTACATCGGACAACCAATACAAACTAAAGGGGACATTCGGCAAACTACTCAATCTTTAAAAGTACTATTGTTATAACCTCAGATGAGTACGAGGAGTTAACATATCCTTTCATAAAAGGACCTCGGAGATACTTACTATGTTTGATATCATTTTGATCTAACGCCCTTCTTGCGTATATCCTTGATGAATTGCTTGCACAAGCAACCCAGTTAGTTCCAACATGTCATCGCTGAATTGTCCGACGTCTTCTGGAATGGGGAAACAAGGCTCATAGACGATTTGAGGTAGCTTGATGCGGGAAGCAATGCCGCCCAAATCGTCAAAAAACAAAACATTTACTGTATATCTTTAATATTCATCATATAACGGACGACTTTTCTGGATGATCATAATATAAATAAAATGCACCTCCATGTTGTGTTTAGTCCATTGGATAAGAATAGAAATATCATACTTTAAAGGCGAAACGTAAATCGTTTGAGCAAGATAAACAGGAAACCATTGCAATAAAAACTGTGCAAAAACATGACCGAATACTATTAATTATTTAATGTGTTCATTTAAGCAAAGAAAACAAACTTTATACATTTAGGTGTCTTCTTTTTATGCATTTTAAATGTATATTTGACATTTTCGCAATATCCTGATACTATTCGCTGCTGTACCGACTCTGACCCAATGTAGCCAGCGGTTTGGCGCTAAATATCACGTCACTACGCATGCCTTAGCGATTTGATCAAGGAACAAAGACAATGGGTCAAGTTAGTGCAACTACCAAATGCGAAAGTGCCATCTACATACGGGTTTGCTCGACCTGCGGCTTCGTTGCAAACCGCTCATTTTACAATACATCGCCAAATTTGTACATATTTGTAGAAAAAACATTTCAATTGATACAATACTTTTCGAATATGGGCAAAATATACTATAAGTACGAGAAAGTAAAAAAAAAATCCAAAACACCAAGAGAATTATACGATGCTCTTATTGCAACAGACCTCTAAGCATCACCGACTATCCTACGCTTAAATGTTAGCATATTTGACGGTTACATCAATCACTTTTTTCTATTATTCTTTTATTTAATTATCGTCGGTCGTTTTTCGCATTGATGGGTTGTTAATTAAAAACTTGACATCTCAAACGACACTTTTGTGCCAAGGTTGATCCAATCGGACACATTTGTCTTATTTGCGTTTCAAAAAATTCGATTTCCATCAAACACAATATCTCTGGCTTATCCAAATGTGTGCCTTTTAAAAGCGAAGATGTGTTGTTGTTTTTCTAAATTAATCTTTTAAACATAGCGGAATTGAGACAGCCATGAAGCATTACTGCTTTCTCAAATTAATAAGTATAACTGTAATTGAATGAAAGAAAGACATAGGTGAAACACTTTTACATGCATTTAATCATCTTTATATTGTTCCAAAACATGTTTTGATATTAGATAATTAACATTTGTTGACGCCTATTAGTAAACTCGTATAATCTACATTGCCATTGACGTAACGACCATCTCGATGTACAACAGTTGATTAACATAGCGCATCTGTATTCGACAAGAAAATACCGAAAACACTTATATGAAATATGTCACCTAAAAACAAGTGCTTTTTATCTGCCTAACTAAGAAATACATTTATTGTAGGTTCCACCCCCACTCGCAGTGTTGTTTGTCAAAGAAACTGGTAATGTCCAAGCCTCAGAGTCGTTGCCGCCGTCGGAGGTTTCGGTGGCCTATTCGGTCTTATGGTACACAAAGTGCAACATTGGTCATTACTCCCTTTCAAGGTATAAAAATAAAACTAATAACACCCCAAACGATGTTTGCGTTCCAATACAATCTCATTGTAGCATTGAGATTCAATTCCATGTGAAACATGTCTTAAAACTGTCGAGATGCTGTCTTAAATGCCATGGAGGGCCTATGAACTGAGCAATAAAGTCCAATATTAATTTTGTGTCTGAAACGTTACTACTTTTTGTAGACGGATCAGAAAGTGTAACTATGATTCTAACTTCATTTCTTGTATATATCAGCTATATTTATAACGAAAATATTGTTACATCTATAAATTTTCTATAAAAGAGGAATGGCATCGATTAGGGGGTTTGTTACAGAAAGAAACATAGTCGTCAAAATTATCGTTGCCATTCACCCGAGGGTGGCATGCTGCAAAACACACAAAGCATTCATAAAAATATACATAGCAAACGTTATTGACAGTTGAATAAATTAGAGGTGATTTTGTTATTCTGTAGCGACTGGCACTTCAATCATCGTCAACCACGATACTAGTTCTCCCACGTATCTTTGTCCAAACTCGTCAACCATGGTACACGTTTAAGCAAAAATGCACAAGTACGTGGGGACCTTCCTCGGAATTGACGGTAGATGTTCAGTTAAGAATACACAAGGACCTTGGTACCTATATTTTTTTAACAATTTAGCAATATACAAATATAGAGGGACCATTATCGACACCCGATGTACGCGTTCATCAAGCAATATACAAGTTACTAGGTTATATCAGAGACACCCACGGCTACGCGTTTATTTGACAATACACAAGAACCTAGGGACCATCACCCACGGTTACGCGTTCATTTAACAATATACAAGCACCTAGGTTCCATCATCGACACCCACGACTACGCGTTCATTTAACAATATACAAGTACCTAGGTTCCATCATTGACACCCACGCTTACGCGTTCATTTAACAATACACAAGTACCTAGGGACCATTATCGACACCCACGGCTACGCGTTCATTTAACAATATACAAGTACCTAAGTTCCATCATCGACACCCACGGCTACGCGTTCATTTAACAATATACAAGTACCTAAGTTCCATCATCGACACCCACGATTTAGCGTTCATTTAACAATACACAAGTACCTAGGGACCATCATCGACACCCGCGGCTACGCGTTCATTTACCAAAACACAAGTACATAGGGACCATCATCGACACCCACGGCTACGCGTTTATTTAACAATACACAAGTTGTTAGGGACCACAACCGACACCCACGGCTGTGCATTCATTTAACATAACACAAGTACATTGGGACCACCATCAACACACACGGCTACGCGTTTACACAAGCAAATAGGGATCATCATCGACACCCACGGTTACGCGTACATTTAAAGAACATAGGGACCATCATCGACACCTAAGGTTACGCGTTCGTTTGAAGTACTTAGGTTCCATTATCGACACCTACGGCTAGATGTTCATTTAACAATACACAAGTACCTAAGTTCAATTATCGACACCCAAATTTACGTGTTCATTTAATAATACACAAGTACCTAGGGACCATCATCCACACCCACGGTTACGCGTTAATTTAACAATACACAAGCACCTAGGTTCCATTATCGACACCAAAAGTTACGTGTTCATTTAACAATACACAAGGACATAGCGATCACCATCGACACCCCCTGCTACGCGTTCATTTAAAAATACACAAATACCTAGGGACCATCATCGACACCAAAGGCTACGCGTTCATTAAACAAAACACAAGTACCTTTGGACCATCATCGACACCCACGGCTACGCGTTCATTTATCAATACACATGTACCTAGGGACCATCATCGAAACCCACGGCTATGCGTTCATTTAACAATACACAAACAAATAGGGACCATCATCGACACCCACGGCTACGCGTTCATTTAACAATACACAAATACCTAGGGACCATCATCGACACCCACGGCTACGCGTCCAATTAACAATACACAAGTGCTTAGGTTCCATCATCGACACCCACGGCTACGCGTTTATTTAACAATACATAAGTGCCTTGGTTCCATCATCGACACCCACGGCTTCGCGTTTATTTAACAATACACAAGGACATAGGGATCATCATCGACACCCACGGCTACGCGTTCATTTAACAATACACAAGCACCTAGGTTCAGTCATCGATACCCACGCGTTTAATTACCAATACACTAGGACATAGGGATCATCATCGACACCCACGGCTACGTGTTTAATTAACAATACCCTAGCACCTAGGGACCATCATCGACACCTACGGTTACGCGTTCATTTAACAATATACAAGTACCAAGGGACCTTCATCGACACCCACGGCTACGTGTTTAATTAACAATACACAAGGACATAGGGAACATCATCGACATCCACGGTTATTTGTTCATTTAACATTGCACAAGCACCTAGGAATGGACGTCATTGATTTTAATAATCGTATAGATAAGAGTTTATGATTTTGGTGCAACTCGAAACCCGCGGTTTGTTTTGAGTTATGCAGTAAGGCGCGATACCAATTGAGCTGTTGACGAAAGAATAGTTACTTGTTGTAAAGATTGGTTTGTTATTAAAAGCATTATCACTCCCAACAGTTTGTTTTGGTTCGAACGAGATTGCCTAAGTTAATTGACCCATGGTACATAGTGAAATCCAAAGAGTGGTCAAATTTAGAGTACCCGATTATGATATCCGGAGCTATGCGAGTAAAATGATTGTACAAAAGACCATAGTTATAAACTGATAAACATTGCGCGTTATTTTTTCATTATATATCGTGGGTGTATATCTTACCCATGTAAGGTATGTATTAGAAACTGATGACACATTTTCTGTCTTACTTTAAATCCAGAGCCAGAAAGCATTATACAGTGGTCTTGAGGTGTCAGTATCATTATACACAGAAATTATTCCAATCCTGTTTTTACAAAGCTGTTATCAACGAACTGTGATTCTCATTAGAACGATAAAATATCCAGGGACAAGCGTAGTAGCCTGTCAGTTTCAAATCACAGTTGAAAATATCCGAATAATTAGGTCGCATAAGTCTTATTTAAAAGACATTTTACTTAAACCAATTCAAATATCATAATGGAATATTCTGACCAAAAGTACGAACAAGATGCTATGTTAATTATTTTGACTTTCTGGCTCAATTTTCAATAAGTTGATTTGATTTGCAATTAAGTTGGTAATATGGAACATTTCTTTTTATCTTCATTGTGTGTGTTCATGTCGTTGCTTCAATCTACACATGCAACTTTTCTCTTTGTACTTCGTTTCAAAAAGATATTTAGTATCAATATCTTGATTGATCACACAAAGGACCAATTCATCAATAGTTTCGTGGTTTCATTGCCGCCATTAATTGCTATTTTCAAAAGGTGCAGACTTCATCACCAGCATTTTATAGACGGCTGGTCCATATATACTCATATATTGTGAAGCTTTAAAAAATGATTCTGAAATTTTGTTCATGCATTCCTTATTTAACATTTGTTTCAATTCTAGTACGGTGCCAATCATATGGAATAAGTGTATAGTTGACCAAATACCGAAGTCATCAAGTACGGACCCTAGAGATCCGTCATCATATAGAGGAATTAGTCTTGCTTCCTCAGTGTATAAAATTTATTGTACTGTGTTAAATGATCGGCTTGGTTATTGGGTAGAAAATCAAAAGTTATTAGAGGACGAACAGGGCGGTTTTCGCAAAAAAAAAACAGAAATACAATATACCAAATCTCTAGTCTTACTAGCATCATTGATACCAGGAAAAAACGCAAACTGTCGACATTTACCGCTTTTATTGATTTTAAAAAAGCTTATGAATTTTATTATGGATAAGTTGTGGACAAGGTTATTTGGATTGGGTTTATCTGGTAAAATGCTTTATGCTGTTATGTCGCTCTATTCCTCCGTCAGTTCCCGTGTACGTATTAACTCTCTTTGTACAGACTGGTTTAATGTTTCTAGTGGCTTACGGCAAGGTTGCATCTTGTCGCCATTATTGTTTAATCTATTTTTAGATGACCTAGTTAAGTACTTAAAAAGTTTAGATCTTGGGATTTCTATTGAAGATGAGAAAATGTGTGTTTTATTATATGCAGATGACATTGTTCTACTAGCGTCAAGCGAAGCTGAATTACAAGTACTTTTAAATGCTTTAGCTGACTGGTGTAATATTAATGACATGACTATTAATACAACAAAGAGTATTATAGTTCACTTTCGTCCTCAAACTGTACAACGCACAAATTTCAACTTTATGTGTGGCAATGACAGTTCATATGCAGTTGATAAGTTTACTTACCTTGGCATTGTTATCAATGAGTTACTTGATTATAATGTGACTTCTACATCCGTTGCTAAGAGTGCCAGCCGTGCGCTCGGGCTTCTTATTGCTAAATGTAAAATCGTTGGTGGTATGCCGTATGACGCATACACTAAATTATATGATTCTATTGTTTGGCCGACTATAAGTTACGGTGCATCTATCTGGGTTGTAAAATCGTTTTAATGCATCAACGCCGTGCATAATAGAGCCATGCGTTTCTTTCTCGGCGTTGGGAAATATACACATAATGATGCTGTTTCAGGCGAAATGGCCTGGGTACCACCGATTATCCGTCCATGGAAATCTATAGTCGGACATTGGTCTAGGTTGTGTAATACACCTGTGCTTCGTATCAATAAACGAATAGCTCTTTGGGCAAACGGCAAGGCATGTAATACATACAAATCTTGGTTTTATTATGTAAATGAGAAAATGGTAAGCCTTGACTTGGATATATATACTAATATGAATGACCATGTACCAAAATCCACCGTTGTTAGCCAATATATGATAAAATGATGTCATCGTATGTCAATGAGTGGCACGATTCTATTAATAGACCAAAATGTATACGTGGAAGGTGTGGAACTAAGTTAAGAAACTATTGCAAGTATAAAATTAACTATTCTGTTGAAAATTATTGTAAATTGATTATGGCGCCAAAACATAGGGCAACGTTAAGTAAATATAGATGCGGGGTAGCCCCTATTCGAGTGGAAACAGGCCGATTTGAAAATCTTGCCCTAAATGATCGTTTTTGCCCTTTTTGCAATTATGATGAATCAAAAATTCATGTGTTATTCTATTGTAAGTTGTATAATAATATACGAATGCCATTGTTAGATAAGGCGAACACAGTTAATCCATTATTTCAAAGTCCGATATAGATAAGTTGTCTTTTATTTTAGCAAATAACATTGTTGTCAAGACTAAGTGCCAAAACCTGCAACGATATTCTTAATTATAGGATGTTTTATTTGTGTAAGTAATGTTGTTGTTGTTTTTAAAACTTAAATTATTGTATTATTTTACGTTAAGCTAGAAATGAGTGCTAATCAGTTCATCTACGGTCTGACCGGGGTGATATTCGAATTTTTACACCCATTTCGTAAGTTTGCACGCTTGTGCGCGTTCATGTTTTCAGTATTTTATTTTGTTTGATTTAACTAAGTTTTTAAAACAAGATTAGCATTGGTTTCTAGTTTCTTACTTTTGTATATATCGATTTTAGATGTTAAATAAGTAATGTATAGTTTTATGTTTTTTGTGTGCTATAGTCACTTATAACTCATATACTGAGTGTCAATGCATATTTTAATGTATATTTAATAGGTGATGTATATAGGTTGTATTGATGAGACTTTAATAAACTATCAAATATATAAAGTTTTATGACACATTATTTGGTGTCAGTTAAAATAGTTGTGTGGTGTCTGCAAACAGCTATTTGTACGAGAACTCGGAATCATTCCTACTTTAAAGTGCATTATTGTTTGCTTCAGAGCGAAACAAATCAAACATTAAACAATAATACATTCTGCACGTCATTTTATGACAAAGCTGAACTAAAAGGCCAAAGCCTAAACGACAACAAACAAGTGATAAGGTACATAAGGTTACTGCTATGGACATTTAGTGGGAACACTTGTGATCAGTTGTATTTGCAATAAGACTTGTTTCAGCTATAATTGATAAAACTTAAATTTAGCACATCTTCAAATATTTCACGTTCAAAAGTTAACAACGATGCCATTTATTACGTTATAATACACATGTGCAAGAATGATGAAATAAGTTTTACCAATAATGACACCTTCCGTGTATCAGTAACGAGCACTACTCGAAACCGTACCGGATGTTTACATTCGGTAAAGGTCATAAAGCAGCGAGACAAGGAAATGTTTTGTTGGAACGTTTTGTTTTACTTTATTCGCTGGGAAAAGTTAATTATTCCAGCGAAATAGCTAGGGTCTTTCAAACCGAGATTCTTATGAAACTGCTCCTAGGCTTGATCGACCCAAGCTGTGCTCACCTATTGAAGTGAACATCACAATCGGCCGATGTAAAACAGGAAATATTTGAAGAGTGGAGAAAATGTAGGCTTATTCTGAAAAGCTTTGCTATTTTGATTTCCAGTCACTCGTTATTTTTCGCAGCTAATGCCATTCAAAACCATTTCGTTATATCTAATTAGTAAGTCTTTCAGACTACATGCTTATAAAATGACATATCCTTCATTATCCCACAAACTCATGTTTTTAAATCCATTTGAAAATCATTGACAAATGACAAAACATATGTATTATACAGGATAATACATGGTTGACCATGGCTGTTGGTTGATAAAGCCCTCGGGCAATTATTTCGTCCACTGGGACAATTATCAACCAAAAGCCTATATTATTCTATAAGTTTATTTCAGCAATATTGAAGTTAAGTTATGTTTTAACCATATGATACTAAACGAATAAAACGACATTATATTCTAGTTTTAAAGTTTGTCATCGTAAATTCGCCATCGAACACATCACAATGGGTATACATATATTTCCACTTCATCAATAGAAAAACTCGGTAAAGCAACGATATACACGTAATTGAATTTTGTAGAGCTTCTAATACAATTTTCTAAGGTTGTTTCACTTTTCACTGGTAAATTAGAGACCATATGATCCTCGGCAGACCTCATTTGCCGTCTGGTTGATAATGAACGACGTCCTGTGAGCAACAATGGATGCTTGCAGTGGGATGAAGAATAATCTGATATGTCAACAAACAAGTCTCGGCCTTTAATAATATAAAGTAATCACACTTTAGGTTCTCTATCTTTTGTTAAATTCAGAAACAAGACACATATTTAATGAAGTAGATACAATAATGGAATTATTTGTTGAAGATAATAAACTAATGCACATACAAAGTCTTTGTCAAAGGCATATCTCCAATCAATATAGAGGTTATCATTATAATAAGCTGTTGCCAGGCAGCTTTTTTTTCGCATGGCGCGGCTTCCTTTGAATTCCATGGTTAAAGTCCTGACAAATTTATTGATATTGTGCGTTTTATAGCTCCTACTTTTCGGATGTTCGTGTCCCAAACAATTAAACAAACTAAGATAAAAAAACAAGGTAAAGAAGACATAAAAGAATAAATTCAATGTAACCTCAATGTTATATATATTTCTGGAGAACAAAATATGTTCATTAAGATACTTTAGTGGATCTGCATCTTGGCACGAGTGACACCCAAAACAATATTATTGTATGTACCTCTAAATGCATACCTTGAAACATAGAACTTTAAAGAAATATTGGTCAGCATGAGAATTAATATTCTTGTGACAAAGTGTTTCTAGAGTGTGTTTGACATTTTACTCGGTAACTTACAATAGAAATGACCATTTACTTAAAATAATGATCTGAAACTTCGGATGTTCAAAGAAAATTACACTAAGACTCTTAGATATGCGTACCTTACTTTGACAATATTGGTCTGGTTTGGAAATAGAGAACCTGTGGTTTGTTTGATAGTTCACATAGTAAGACAATAATTTTAGTAACTAAACCACTTACTTATTTATTAAGTGGCCCGATACATATTCTTCGTGTGTCACATGGTTCTAGTTATAAGGGTATTACATATCGAGAGGTGAATGCGAAAAGGTTTTAAGTGACATTAAATAAAGAAGAAGATAGAACCTTTTCGTTTTCACCCCTCGATATACACTCAAGAAACAAGAAATAGTGTTCGACCTTTAATTAATACACGTATCATTTATTGTTATAACCACAACACCAAATATACATAATCTACAGGTTAAAGTCGGATATATATGATACTTATGGCACAAATATACATTTTATACAAGTTAAAGTTTTAATGATTTACCATCCAATTGTAAAACGCTGGTTATCGCAACGAAATGTTGCAAAAGTTATCATCACTTCGAAGGCTTGTTTGCATTTCCAAACATATTAAGGTAATTCAGTCGTGCAGCAAACAAATTAAATGGAGATGTTTCATATTATAATGTCGAAAAGGAACAATCCATGAAAAAAAAAATATACCGAATAAAATTGACATTAACCCTAGTAATGATATTGTATATTGTGTTTAAAGATTGTCCAATTAACTGTTGATGGATTCTTGTTCTTCATGTCATAACACAACACATCACCCTTCCATCAATCAATTACATTCCACTTAAATCTTCAGACAAAAATAAGTAAGACTGAATACGTACTCAAACAAATACGTGTCTTGATGGAACATTATTGTAATAATGTGTTGTTATCGTGATATGTAAGTTTGTTCTTAGAGCTGTAAGGCGCCAAACAAAAACTGGAATAGCTGTGCATTGGATCATAAATGTTGGGGCATTAAACCAAATAGCGTGTAGAATTTGGCACCTTACAATGCTCGTGTTAATACGTCAGATAGACGTATTTGCTATATACCTATAATCCTTCTCTCAATTATTCCTATATTTAGAACCGCATCGCGTTAAAACTATGTACCGGAACAGTTATACTATCAGATTGGTACCGTTTGAATTAGATATGTCTTATTAATGGCTTTGTAACTTTAATAAGTCAATCAAGGTTTGTACCGTATGTATTCGGAACCCAATTGAGAAATAAGTATACTTGAAATGAGGTTGTCTATATGCAAATATAGGCTTAATGTGTGGCACTAGTTTCATTTACTTCATAACAGGAATTTACCGTAATGTCACAAAATATTGCGCAATATCGTAAGCTGACGTGATATATCAATCTACATTATTTTGCACTTCCGTGATATCACTTTGATTTTGCGCAATACCTGTCGTTTTCACCTACACTTGCCACAAGGCTAGCACTCTTGCTTAATGCTTAAACTCTCTATTAAACAAACAATAAACCACACTTCTAAAATAAAGCGATAGACATTAAGAACTATTGTTATTATTTTATGCGGATTTTAACAACTTCCAAAAACATCATTCATTTATACTCCGTCCAAAGGATGTTTTTATATGAAGAAGTAACTTTGTCGCTGACGTTCTTTCTTATAAATACGTAGTAAGGAATACTGTCTAATTGAATGACTGCTGTGTAAGCAAAAAGAAAGGGCCATTTCTTGAAATGTCACTTACCCCTAATTGAAGCCGTATTGCGCTTACGCTGCTCATCTAACATCAAGCGTCACGTAAACGTCTCGTTCATGGCTTCCAGGCATCAATTCCTCTCCTTTGTTATTGTTTTCTGAATTTGCCAGCCCTAGATGTTGTTGTTTTTTTATTTAAATCATGACAGTTTGTCTTTAACGTCGGGAAATAGCCATGCTATTATATTGAGTGTATTGGTTTGAATACATATCGAATGTTGTGACAAAATTGCCAACTTCTAAATGATACGGTTGTCTCCATTTGAAAAAAGTACGAAATTTGAAGTCACGTTGTTGTATTTTTTTATTTGGTTACTGTCGACTTTTCTCACCCTGCTCAATGCAGATAGGAATAGCGTTTGAATGCATTATTTATATTCTTTAAAAAAAATACAACTCCTTTAAATCACAGACGCTTGACTAAAATCCGATTAATACAGTTCAGTATGGATTTGCATTTCAATACCACTTCAATAGAAATTTCAGTAAGTTGTTTGACAAAATAAATTCGATATACAATTCCAAAGTTCCCTGCCAACGGCCAAGCCTGGTAGTCAAATTAAAAAAAATAGCCCGTTCAGAGACACAAGGTAAGACACTAAACGACAAACACAAACGAACAAACACCAAACAACCATACACGTTTCAAAAAACCTTTACCGATAAATGTTTGGATTACCGCCTTGGGACGGTCAGTGGAACTCGATTTCACTGGAATACGAACATCAAGGTCTACAATATAACATATTGCTTTGGTTCATTGGACAAAAAACAAACGGCCACATAATATTCTTTTATTTCACATTCAAAGATCATACAACATTTAATGCGTTTAACCCATGAAGAAATGCATTTTAGTAAGAACTAAGAAAAATATTGACACAGGGAAATAACAGCTATAAATTCGTTCGGAAATAAGTATTTAAATACCATACTCGAAAGTATATGACGGGTCACACTTAGATCTGAAATTAATGGAAAATAATCAATCTTTTGGTAAGAAAAATCATTGTCCATGAATGTTGATCGCGTTTTCTAAATGCATTATTTGTGTGTTCATTGTTCCTTATAAAGCGGATTGTCTTTGCTAAAATTCCTTTTCATCTCCGTTAGACAGATGCCTTGGTGTGGGTTGACGGTAAGGACGATGTTTAAAATTGGAACAATTTCTAAGGCTTAGCAATTGTTAAAGCTAAACGAATCAGAGAGAATATCATACATGCTCCCCTTACCACTCACACAATGCTCGTATTTCAGAAATGCACAGTGTATCACTGGGTTCAAACGTCATATGTGTTCAAAAGCTTAATGCGTTTTTGGGCATTTTTCACCTGACAATACCTTGTTGTAATAATGTCTTTTCCAAGAAAAGGTTTGAAGATGACAGCAAAAATATATGGTGTACGTTGAAGCTTGCTTACGTAAGACAAAGATGTATTTAGCTCTGCAAGTGTGACTGTAATGTTACAAATTACACCACATGCTTGTTTAGCTTTTGAATAGTTGTAATCGGCATTTACGTACGCACATATATAATCATGTGTTTTGTTTGTTTTGCCCATTGATATCCGGCTGTCAAATGTCCGAAACTTTACATATGTCGTATAATCGCATGGTATATACGCCGTGAAGGGATGTAAAAGGTCAGATGTGAAAACATAAGCGTTTGTATCGGTTCTTGTGAATGACTTAGCACACAAGAATATACTTGTATAATATAATAATATTATATGCAATCACGCCTTATGTTGTAATATTTAGGACACAATTATGGCCCGTTACATTAATATCATTATAAATAAATGTTTGAACAACATTTCATATATTAAATATCCATTATCGTATCGGTATTTTCCAGGAAGGATTTTCAATTAAAATCAAGACATTTTAAATGACTCTTTTATATCAGTTATACAATGAAAACTACAGGGACAATTATGCTTTAGGATGGGTTTGTTTGATCGGAGAATGTTTTCGCGTCTGAAGAAAAAAACTATTACGAGGATACTGAACTTTCTAGTCTTTCTCAAATGTATCATATAACAGGTACAGATTTCTTTATAATCATCATTTAGATTTCAGTGCATTGTAAAAGTAGCCAACGTACATAACTGCGAGACAAGTATCACACTAAAGACATTGTTATCGGTTACTAAATCTGCGAATCAAGCATAAAGTGTTTGTTAACAAAGAAAAAATTAAGCAATATAAAGGTAATGTTATTTGAAGCACCATATGTGCTCTTGTATATCTAAATAAACGTTATTGTGCATGAATTGCCAACCATTATGTTTTGCATAGTAAGACAATGATTTATAGCTTGCGAGACTTCCTAAAAATCAGCGTCAACTTGTTAATGTTCGAATGTTGGCGCATTTTACCGGATATGGATTATTTCTAAATACTGGCATGGTCTATTTAGCTGGGTATAAACATGTTAATAATTTCACATAATGCAAACTATAAAAGGCACGCTCATCTTACCGATTTACTGTTTATAGACAGTTTTTATTTCTTCAAACACTGCTGTAGCCCATTACACACCAACATTGCGACCTTTTCGCGACAAAAAGGTGACATTCGCAAATAGGTTTCAGTTGTTTCACTAAGTCTTCGCTAAATTTGCTACGACTGTACGCAATCGGGCCTTATGCATTTTATTTTATCGTAAATTGATTTTTTTGCTGTACATCAATCGTTTCTTTATTAATATACAAGTGTATGTTGTCTTTGTTTGCAATCTTGTTGAGCCCCATCTATGACTGGTAAGTTATAATGCGGTAACCGACCAGCGCTTTATCGGTGACTGGTTAATGATCGGCTCCAAAGTGGTGTACGCCGACCATTACCGGTGGATTCACGATATGTCACTGTCTATAAGAGAAAACCAGTCTGCGCTTTACGGCATACTTTGGTAAAAAACATTCGCTAAGTTCACAACTACGATGTTTTATTATATCAATTGTTTACACGCGTAACGCATGCACCTCTGATTAACATCTTAACAACACGCAGATAACTTATTTGATCCTGAAAATCACATTTTCGTAAACGTATGTTTTAATCATTAATCGAATGATATTTAGTCACCGACCAGTCCCTAAGCCCAGAAGATTCGGTGAATAGTCACCGAAACGTCTAAACCAGTTCCAAGGCTATCATCGTATCTGCGGTTCAAAGTTGCCGAGTCGTTGCCGACCAATCACTGATAGGTTGGAAAACCTTTCGCTGAATAACCGTTGATATTGTCTGAATTCAAAACATATAGGTAAAAGTTGTTACATCGTTCTCAGCAAACGTCAATCTGTTGCAGGTGTTTCAACGGAAATTTGGTCTGAACTGATTATGTTAAGCAAATACATATTCATTACTTAAAGACTCATACTTTGCAGCGTTGGTAAAATGCTTCTCAAATTATGTTAGGCTAATTTATCTTTTTTACTGCAGAGATGTTCCCACCACAATGTGACAAAGTTTACTTTTCAGTAAAGGTCTATCTTAGCTATGTGCAATGTGCATAACGGGGCTCCTCTATGGGCACCCATGGTTCGACGTTGGGGCCAGGAAACGAAACGACAAGGCAGAACAGCAAGCATGGGAAACCAATGAAAAGAAGAACACGAATAGAAGACATTGATGGCTTTGTTTCTGCATGTTCAAGGGTGTTCAGGAACAGATTTTATTTGAAATTTAGTTTCTATTCAATAATAATAATAATAAAAGTAGTAGTAGTAGTAGTAGTAGTAGTAGTAGTAGTAGTAGTAGTAGTAGTAGTAGTAGTAGTAGTAGTAGTAGTAGTAGTAGTAGGTAGTAGTAGTAGTAGTAGTAGTAGTAGTAGTAGTAGTAGTAGTAGTAGTAGTAGTAGTAGTAGTAGTAGTAGTAGTAGTAGTAGGAGGAGGAGGAGAAGTAGTAATAGGAGGAGGAGGAGAAGCAGCAGCAGCAGTAGTAGTAAGTGTAGTAGTAGTATCGCCATGACGAGTTTCTGCCGTTTTGTTTGGCTATTTAACTCTCAAAATACGGTATAAGAGGAATGGACCATTTCCATTGGCTGTCAAAACTTTCCTTTATATGAGAATGCTGTAAATAATTTGAAAATGCATATATTTTGTTTCCCGTTTTACCGGCTGTTTTGTAAATTGTGTGCATTGTTTAAAACATATCTGGAATTACAAGCCTATTAAATACTTCAATCACTTTATACGGTTTGATACTACAGTTGCATCTGACCTGTTGGTGAATTTTCCGGCAATTATATTTTTTGGAAACCGACAAAATAGACAGCAAAAGTGATGACAATCGCGACTGTTTTTGTTTACATTTTGGCGAACGACTAACGAAACAATCACGAAAACAAAACGCTTCTTTATACTGTACAGTGCAATCGGCTTTATTGTTAAGTCTGTACAATTTCATTATAAGGGGTGCATGGAAGATCAGCAAAGTCCAGTCGACTAGAAAAGCAGAATCCATGAACGAAACACGGATACATATAAGCTTCATATACATATTCGTTATACTTTATCAATTAGATACTAATTAACTAGTTTATTATTATTGGTCGAGTTGTTTGCCCTCAGTCAACAGTCTATTAGTTAACCTCGGACAAATAACTGGGTCAATAAATGTTCCGAATTTGATAAATTAAACGTATCACGTATTAACGCACATCTTTACGTCATGTCATTTTCGTTTAAAAAAAATCGATCGTTGTAAGAAAAACGTATTTCTTAATCGAAAAACATACATATCATATTTCTGTTACTCCTCATCTTTATCTATTGAAAAATGACGCACTGCTCATTGAACGTTCATGAAACATTTATTAGATTAAGCATACACATAAAAGCGGACAGTTTCATAAACTACAGACATGTATGTGTTATTACTATCGAGTTGGCCTCTCCTTTCGACGTAATGTCTGCGTGTTTGAACTTGAATGAAAGCAAAAAAAATAAAGCTAGAGAATGACATTCTATACGATTTACCAAAACCTTATGAACTGGAACATCACTTTGGTAGAAGTAGATCGATTTAAAATAAGCCGAATAACAATAGAAAAAGTCTGTTCTTGAAATATATATAATATCTGAGACTGGTAGCGATTATATTCCGTAATTATTGACTCGTTTTGAATGGAAATCGGAATGATCAACTTAGTACCATTTTATTCAAGTCATAATACAAGGGACCAACATCATACCTCGTTACAACGATGCTGAAGATGTCACAGGTCAACTTAACTGGAACATGAGTCATTGTTTGGTCCAAATTGATGTATCAAGGTCATTTTTGATCAAATTCTGACAAAGCAACAGTTTCGAACAAATATCTTTTCACAAATATCGATATAAACACTGGTCTGGATATACCTCAACAGAAGTAAGCCTAAGTTTATCACCTTAAATTTTGTTTTTATTTGCAGCATAATCCAGTATTGTAATGCACTTGTCAATTGTAACCACTGCCCCGACCACCCCTCGGCCTTGTTCCAGGGGTATACCGGGGACAGCAGAGGCAATGGGCTGTGTTTTTACCTTTCAGGTGGCCCCGCATGCCTAGTGAATGCGGTTTTGTCTTCATATTGAAAATAGTCGGGAATGGGCCTCACATAGGTATTCGGGGTTGCGGGGCCATTTGGCAGGGATTTTACCAGTAGTGTGTCCCTGCATGTCGGGTATTTTGCCCGGGTTTTGTGAGACCGGAAGTCAAAGTCCCCGCTATTCCGGACTGGGGGGGGGGGGCATATACAATTGGCTGGTGCATAAAAACATCTAAATAACCAAAAAAGTACCCTTAAAATACCCTTGTTTTTTTTGTTGTTTTTTTAATAAGCACACGTCATTGCATTTCCTGTGATAATAAAAACAAAATTTAGTCTATGTTATATGGAGTCTGATGTTTGATGATGCCTGTGTAAGTGATCATTTTTTACAAATCCAAAATCAATCAAAGTTATGTCTAAATACAGTTGCATATGATGTTAAACTGATTCAGGTTGATTTATATAAGTCGTTTCAAACTTTTTACTAAAAGCAGGGTTATTTATTATTATGAATGATCGTCATATTAAAGTACGTTTTAATTATATAAGAAATTAGATCTATCCATAAAATGTTTGTACTAAACACGGATGAATAAATAGTATGTATTCCGACATTTTCCCAATGTCCATTAGAGGTTCAGTTCAAGATGGCATTAAAATGGATTTAAGGGCAATTATTTTGAACAATATTTCTTATTAATATCGCATTTAAGGATAAATATATTTTTCGCTCTTCGCTCGCTTCGGTTTTTATGAAAACTGACAAAAAAATTATTTATTTTTTTCGCTCGCTCGCTCCAATTTTTTTTGGCAAAAATCCGAGGAACTAAACATTAATTTGGTGTGGCCTAAGATAAAAAGAATGTTATAAAAACCGATATATTATTAGCAAGAAAATAAAAGTTTGTTAGACGAAAATATAGATATTTATGAAATATAAATTTATAATACGCTACGCGTTACGGTATATGAATATCAACTGTGATATTCTTGTCCAATTAATTAAATCAAACTAATAAGTGAGGAAAAACAAAACTTCATTGGCTTGTTACCTTGAACATACACATATACGTCAAAGCTAGATCAAAGTTATAAGCTACATACATGAACGTAAGAAATAATGATTAAACTGCTACAATTGGTATATTTTCACTTTCTTATATTATTGGCAGTCTTCTTCGTTTATATGAAAACCTACATAAACATGTTCAGCCGTCGAAATTTGAACATTAACCCCGGTCAATGACACAGATTCAACGGCAATGACAAAGAACAAAACAAAAACAATCAACAGAAACAGGGTAAAAACAACAAATAACTCCACAAACAACACACTACATTATATATACCATATAAGATAGGGGTGTTTATCCATTTCCCCATTCCGATACTAGTGCTCTGGAGGTATGAGTATTCAAGAAGTATAAAACAAGCGGCAAATTTGGACCTTGACTGGTGTCGATGAGTTCAATTGTAAAGAGCTACTATCGTTCATAATTGATTTTGCAATTAGTGCAATCGATTTATCAATTAAAATTACACATTATACTTCTGCCACAATAGCACGTCTTTTTTCATGACAAGACGAGGACATTCGACGACACAGACCATGCCAGATGGCCACAAATTATCTGCGAAAGATATGGTATGATTGTTTTACGACATATCTGCCATGTGTTTAACAAGTCATTAACGCCATATAAATGATTTGTTTCGACATAAGTACGAAACTCCTTCGATATTTGTTCCAAATTAATTCGGAAATATTTTTGTTGACAGCCTTAAAGTGTATAGTAGAGTGTTAATTTCCACTTTATATACAATAATTTGCAATGCTGACAATGTTTAAGTTAACAATATTTTTAATGCAATCGTTGTTAACAAACAAATAGTTACTGCTCTTGAAATTTAATAGAAACACTTGTGGTATGCTGTATTTTTTAATGATCTGAGACAATTCTTTCAGCTGCACTTGGTTAATATATCTAAATATGTGAGCACATCAAATTCTAACAAAGTTTTGAACAATCGGCTTATTATGTTTTTTCGAAACAATAAATGGAGATAGCACACTGTAAGAGGTTGGTTCAAGACAAAATCTCGAAATAACGTAACATAAGAAAATATATTAGGCGGTGAAAGGATTTTGGCCAAAGTATGAAATTTTCAACGCTATTTCATAAGCAGCTAACTACAAATTAAATCTTATCATACATTGAATAGATAACTGTTAAATATCACATGTTCTGGATTAAAATTATAGTAAAAAATATGTGCCATAAAAGAGAAGGAGAATACATATTCTATACAACAAGTTTTAGTTATTTTAATTAACGGTGAAAATTAACTTTACTACACATACTTTTAATGTATTAATGATGCATTGTTCATTTCTGTTTGACATATTTGACACGCGTGGGAAACACCTATTGAGGCTGAGGCTTAAAAGAAATAAACCTATGGGCAAACCAGTTCAGGTATACATGTCATAGATACGTCCACTCGTTGTCTATCCTATATCTAATCTGAAATATTTCAATCGTTGAGGAATTTCGATCATTAAACGCCTTACTCAATGTGATCCTCGTGAACCGTCAAGTAAATTTACCGTGCACACCCTTGATCAAATACGTCTGACCGAGACAGTCAGAACAATATTTAGCTACGTTTATACATGTATTCATTTACCCATACAGTTGTAATTCATCGTATGATATTAACTTCAATTGAAACAGCGTGAGCAGTTCGCTGGAAGAGCACATACAACATAGTTACAACCATATACAACATTTAGTCAAATCGTTTTCTACGAAATATTTGATTCAATTGTAGCATTCTGTTAAACTACAAACTATGTGCAAAGATATCATGGGTCAGATAAAAAAACAGAGATAAACTTCGCCCCAACAATAGAGTGTAAAATACTCTGGAAAACTGTTCCCATTTTATCTTAGGACTCGTCGTATAATAAATTAAACATACCACATACAATATGCGAATATAATTGTGTCATGCTTTAAGACAAAATTGCATTATAAATGTACATTTCTCTTACAAAGTAATATCTAATATTGTAAAACAACACAACTTGAATTTGATTGCCTGAAAAGTTGACCGTTCAGAGCGCGTTCGAACGTAAAACTGATCGCCAAGAAACATTATCCCGCCTAAATCGCTAACCAATAGCCGTTGGTCACCTGACTTTTACACCCGATTAAATCGCGCACTAATATTTGCGTGCCAAAATGTTAAGACAAAAGTTCTGCGCTATACTACGTAACGCGCAGAGCTAGTAAGTCTGAACACTATACAAATAACCAACACCTTTGCCGGGGCAGGACATGCAATAGAATGTACAAATGTTAGTGAAGTCGGCAATCAAATTCAAATAGTGAAACATTCATAATTTGTTTTGTGATGAACAATTTTTTCTCTAGACAATCATCAACATAACCGTCTTTGGCCGTATCTGTCTTCCATCGACCGTGTCTCTTTAGATACCGGTCTGAAACTCCGTCAGCATTTGCTGCTCCACTGGCTTTTAAAGAATGAGTGCCCAAGTTTAATGTTGGAGCGACTAATTGTAACTTTGAAACTATGCATTCTCTGGCGCGGGTATAACTGATAATTTTGTTCTTTTTTAACAGAAAACATTTTTGCCTGATCTGCATGCTGACCTGAATATTTTTTTATATCTGAACCGCCTACTAACCCGGCGCGTTTTATGAAACGCTCCAACATAAAAACTGGCCACGCCGATGTCGAACCCTTTGCACATAATACCTCTTTCCCCCCACGATAAATGTCAGTTTTGCTCTTCTTTATGCTAATAACTTAGTGCTCACTTTCAAATTTAACGTCATTACAGGTCAGTGCAATAAGCTCATCAAAACGTAAAAATCTAGCGTAAGAGAGAAGAATCATTGCGAGATCCCGTAGAACTATCACATCTGTTGATTCAATAAACATGTCACAAAGCTTTATCAAATGTTCAGAATTTACAACGTCCTTTTTCTTAATGGGTTTTGAATTTAAACGCTTTGCACATTCAAGCATTGATTTTACTACACTATTCTCAGTTGGATCTGTAAAATCATTAACAGAGTGGTACCACTTGATGGCATAAAACACTGCCGAAATTACACTGGCAGACTTGTTATTGTATATCAATGATGATAAATACATTGCAATATGAATGGAATGCGCTGATCTATATTCGAACCCTTTCTCTGTACAAAAGGCTATAAATCCTTTGACTTGGTGGTGATATTTCGAAACGGCGTTGTCCGCCCTAGCAGCTAAAAGGTGGTTTGCCATTCTGTCTGCCCACTTCCGGGACCATACCTATGAGACTCAACCGGTCTCGCGCTATCTGAGCGCACCTGCCCACTTCCGGGAGCATACCTCTGAGACTAATCCTGTCTTGCGCTTTCTGAGCGCACCGGCCCACTTCCGGGGCTATGTTCGAATAAACAAAGCAAGTATTCTAAAAATACCTCTTTTCCGAGAGCAAACCGTCGCAACCGCAGTATGTGTGTGAGCTGCAATCCGTTTCGTCATCTGATGACGCAACTTCAATATCAACTAGTAAACCTGAGGTACAATAACCATCATGATAGAAATCTACACGTGATCCCTTACCAAAAACTACTTCACTAATCACGAATCCGCCGTATCCCGAACTGCTTGCGTTTGACCAAAGACTAAACTCAGTGGTTTTGTCACATACCAAAGACTTGCCTTTTGTGATCAATCGTCTTACATTTCCCCGACAAAACGTCAATTCATTTATAGTGTTTTCGTTTACCTTGACTGGAGCATTCCAACTAGCTCTACTATAAATACAAGTATGCAAATATCTGGTCATTCTACAAACGATCTTACCGAGCACGCTTTGTAATAAAACAATTTGGCCAACGATACCTGCTAAAAATCGCACTCTGACCAGATCCAGCTCATCGCTTGCGAGCTGAAACTTTATCGAGTCTATCGCTATTTCTAGCCAATCAATCCGCTCACAAAAAATTAAAAACTATATTTGATTTGATAGGCTAGCGTGTGACCTAACAAGTTACCGATACGTTTTGGATACCAACTGCATTTGTCTTCTGCAAACAAATTATCTTACTGACTTGCGAATGAATGAACTTGCTAACATTGCTTTTGTTCGGTGAATGTGGCCGCCTATGCCGTCATCAAGGAACATAATAATCTTGTGACCTAGAGATCTCCAATATTTGACCAACACCCTTAAAGTTTTACTAAAAATAAACCCAGCGGTGGAAATACCGAATGAAAAAGATTTATATACATACCATTTATCCTCCCAACAAAATCCGAGATATATACAATGATCTGGGAAAATATCAATAAGGTGATAGGTGTTTTTATAAATCAAATGTGAATATGTTTTTGCCTTTGTCAAATATTGTTTCTGCAACCTTAATGTTGTCGTATTTCATTTGAAACAGATGCAAACATTTATTAATGTGTCTACAATCTAAGACGAGTCTGGTCTTGCCATTATTATTATATGCTACTGTAAGAGTATTCACTATAAGTGGTTTCTCCTTAACCTCTGAAACGACACCCTTTTTAACCCGGGAACCTATTTCTCCCTCTACAAAACTGGGATTAGTCCTTGCAGATTCTCTCTGGAATCACCTTGAACGATAACGTATAACCATTGGCAACCACATCCAAAATGTATTGATTATCGGATGTATCCGACCACTTACTTAGGTGTTTACTACCGACTGGAGTTACGACGTCATTATCTATGCTAGGGTCCACCCTATCTTTTTTTAAAGGGTTAATGTCTATAGAAGGACTTACTTGCCTCTCCACTTCCGGTTGAGTAGGTTCAATTTCCGGATGATTCGAACCTGAATCTTTTACGTCAATAACCAAGCAATTCATAAAACTATTTATCTTGTTATTCGGCTGGCTTGTCTTCTGCGGTCACTCCATGTTCCAACGGCCAGACTTCCCACACATGAAACATAATCCGGGACGCTGCCTACTTGGCTGTGCGATGTGCAACCGCTGTTGTAATCCCGGCTGCTGTTCCGGTCGGCGATACTGCCATTTCCTACGCGGCCGCTTCCTACTTGCTCGAGCTTCGGCCTTGTATATGCGCTACTCGTCTTCACTGTCGTCTGCAACGGGATTGGCCTCTTTCTCCAATACAACACGCCAACCCAACTCGAACGTGTCTGCAAAAAGCACTAGTTTCTGGCGGTGTTACAGCAATTCAGTAGCTAAGAAACACAACACAATTGGCGTAATAAAGCTCTACATAAGAAAAACTTATTATTTATACTTGTATATATAGACTAAGATACGGAATGCTTCCCATCTAATAAATGACCATGAATGTGGTCACCATAATCCGTGTTATGTACACAGACATTGTTATCGAAAGAGAAAAATATCGATGTTATCTTTACCTTGAACAATAGCCTCGTGAGCGGCGGTTAAATTTTGCGCCTTGACGTGCGACCCAATTTTCTCTAATACCCTTGAATTAATCTTATACTGTTCCTCGTTACTTTTACTTTAAAATTTAGGAATGTCATGTAAAGACGAGGGTTTATCACTTATCTTAGAAATCATCCCGCTGATTCTTCCGAGTAACTCCTGGTTGTTCGTCCTCATCACTTCCATGATTTTTTATTGAATCCTTTTGTCCATAACATCTGACATTTCGGACGCCGCCATGTTTCAAGCAAAAGCAAAGTTGACCGTTCATATCGCTGTCGAGCGTATAACTAATCGCCACGAACATTATTCTGACTAAATCGCCAAACAATAGCCAATGGTCACCTGACTTTTACACCCGATTAAACCGCGCACTAATATTTGCGCGCCAAAATATTAAGACAAAAGTTCTGCGCTATACTACGTAACGCGCAGAACTTGTAATAACCAAGGGATACACGCAGGGATATATCATGCGAAACATTCGTTAAACTAGGCCTTCAAAAACCATTGCCAAACAATTAAATATAAAAGATAAAACATTTAAAGACTCAAAATATCATGAACTGCAACATTATCAGTCAAACATATATTCCGGGTAATATCTTGTAACCATTCTTATTATGTAATATGAATTATGACCATTATCTGTCTGAGTCTACTGCCAGCGAACGTTATCCAGAGACTTTCAAATGACAAAAATAGAAAATCAAACAAAGCATTTTACTGTAATTTTATTAATGATTGCAGCGAACAAAGATTTGCGATCCGATGACAGTGGAGAACATTAGTATAACCGGCAGTTTGAATTGAACTTTTACGTTGTAACTTGCGTCATGTAAAATATTATATTTAATTGTTCGGCGTATAAGAACATTATTCATAGAAATACATCGTACATAGATTTGTATTATTTCTAATTGCAAGCCAAGTACATTCAGAAAATATGTATATTCAGCAGTTATTGTACATAAGTATTAAAGCGTTATTCTGTGATGAAAATACGGTTCTTGTTTTTTAACTTTTACTTCGTTTATAATACGTTGTATTCAAACGTTATCAATACGATTGACTCGTAAGATGTTTTTTTAATTCAACAATGAAAACAATTCAACTTACATTATGATAATGGTAGCTTATTTTACAAAGATAACTCATTAAGGTACATTCTGATCTTGTTATTAAATGTATCGCTACAATTTTTAATTGTCTGTAATAATGTGTTTTATTTTTATTCATAATTTTAAAGGTATGTATTGCAGTGCAATTATGACAAAGAGTGGAATAGAATTTAAGATGTTTAGACAAATAAGGAAACGATCTCATATCCAGATAACTTATATTCATGTAGGTGGCGAACCGTAATGAGTAGTGTGAAATGTTTGTTAATGCACTAACTTCACCTAAATACTTTGGCATGAGCCCATCAAAAATTTCGATAATGACAACAACATAAAATTTACATTTGTTATCAAAAGACAACACACACAAATGTATGCATAGTGGAATTATCAGGAATGGAGTTTAAACAGGATTATTATTCGTTATATAGATAAAAAGATAAACGTCCAAAGAATGGATCCTAATCGGACTCTACTTTTAAAATTATGGTATTAAGGGTTCTTTACGAAGAACGCGAAAATCTGTGCATGCAACACTACTAGAGTCGACATCTTTTAATTTTGGCTTTTAACTTTTTTTAAAGTTTTCAGTAGATTTTTAATGTGTTTTTTAAACTCTTTGGAAATTATCGGAAGACTTGAGATATATATAATTGTTGAGATCATTTTTGTATTAGAATAATACAAAGTTGATCAGGAAATTTAGGAATGTTATTTTGTCAAGAACAGACTTAAGTGTTGCAAATATACTTGCGTCATTGCGTTTACACGATTTGTAGATAAGGCCTCAAGTCAGAGTAGTCTGATATGAAGAAATAATACTTACGTTTATTTATGAGAAAAAGAAATTCACTGACATAGACAGTACGTTATTAAGCTTTTGAGCACAATTGACCACTAAATTGAGCTATTTGTAAACAAACTAAAAGTACCAAACAGTCACTAATTGAAAAACAGTTAATCGGAGAAAATGTGTTTGTTTTTCCGTTTAATATACTGCAAATGGTAATCGAAACATTTAACTTTTTTTTTCAAAACGTTTAGCACGTAAATCGCACAAGCTGCTGATTTATTAAGCACTACAAATATACCTTGTTGATATGCTTTTCCTTTACAGGAACTAAATCTACATGGTACTAAAGGCAATACATTTGAAACTACGTGTGATTTGGTATTATTTCTTTCAAACTGACCCAAACTTTACAGTAATAATTATAGTTTAATAAACAGTAATTTAAAACTGAAAGACTGAAAACAGGGTAGTGACGTACACATTCGGACATTTAATAACATGCGTCTTAGTTATTCCATATCTTAATATTCGATAGTTGCTTTCCGGTCAAAAATATTGCATACCGGTAAAGTTATTAAATACTTAAATTCAGAGATGACATCTGAATTAAAACATTAATAAGAGGGAAACAGTTCTTACTGTTTTGGTATGGATTGCCGGCCTATTTTATCAGTATTCGGGATGCAGTGATTGGGCCCCACTTATATAGCAAACTGAATTCGGCAAAATTATAGCACAAAAAAAAAGACTTTCATTTACATTATGTTGTCATTCTTAGCAAACAAACTTTAAAGTGTTGAAGAAATGTCTATCTGTTTGATCAACAAATGTCACTGTAGGCAAACTGCAAAATGACCACATTCTTGAAATGAACACGAAACAAACATGCGTTGTTATAAATCAAAACATAAATTGCCATTCAATGTTTTAAATTTGTTGCCTTTAAAATATCACTTTTAACATTATTGGTCATAGAGGAAAACCGTGCTTATGTGGAGTGGCAGACAGACGGGAATACATATATACAGGCTGAATAACAAAGGTCGCCCGCATTTTGTGCCATTCCCATTATTTACCGCTTAAGTAAGCTTATGGTGAAATATACTTGATTCAATTCAGACTGATGTCAGTGATCAGGCGCAATCAAACCGATTATGATTTTTTCATAACAATGATTATATTCTACATCTGTCGGATTCGTCTCTTTTAGAATGAGTCCTTCACATTTCTGCTGCCAATATTATTTTATGTACGTGCAAATTATGTCATAATTGAAAACCATAAAAAGTGATATTTTATTTATTTCCTTATCTTAGTAATTCATACTGCCATAATGTATGGTATTAGACGGTTTTGAATGAGTCTTAAAACCATTATGTGACATTTCTAGTAAACTAATGAACGTATTTAAGGACGTTGATAATTGCATCTTCGTTTATTAGCATTAGAGTGTGTATACCCTAATGAAGTATATACAATTTACATTGGAAATTAATGTTGATATGACCTCCCGGCACTCTATTTTCCACAATCTTACGAAACAAATGACTTTTCATTTATTTGTTTTTGTAGATGGGAATCATTAAAATCCAGCATTCTCTGTGTACTAAATTTTCGTATATTTGACTACAAAAAGCCTCTACGCAATGTCTTAACGTATCACTATTAACCCCCCCCCCACACACACACACACACTCACTAACCATCCTAATCAAAGATTTAGATAAAAATATTTTACCACCTTAAACAAAGTGTTTGATACATTTGAGGTGTTTGGTTCACAATGCCTTTAAGTGGTACAATGATTATAAAGCTGAAATTGTTTATTTAAAGCAAAATCGGTTAATTAAACGTCCATTTTTCATATACTTGTGTAGACTACAGACTTTCTTAAACTATGGTTGCGTTTAATAATGATAGGTCTAAAATTCAAACGTTTAGAACTTTTTCACAATCGCTATCTTGAAATATCAAATTGTATGAAATTTCAAATGTTCATCTGTATCCTAAGAGTAATAATTCCCAATTTGGGACCAAAAACAACCAGGAAGTGAAATCAGCTATTAAGTGTTTTTGGTGAGGAATAGAACTTTCTAAAACACCCTTAATATTTCTAGATTGGGGAAATCAAAACGAGTCTGACTATTTGTAATCATTCTTTTTCGTACACAACCATGGTATCAGATTGAGGACTAAATAACCTTAGGCACAAAACAATTTTATGTAATAAAATTGCCTCCTATACAATTTAGATGTACCTATGAAAACACTTAGAAAGGATCAACTTACAAACGTGTTAGAGTGTAATATAAATATGCCTTATTTGAAGAGAAACAGCATGTATTTGTAATTTTACAAACAACAAGATATTTAGATACAAATGTTGGTATCTTGTATACTTGTATACAACACATATATAGATGATCTACATTCTGGAACTTACTTCTTTACTTTGCAGATGAACTATAAGCCACATGAATCAAAGAAAAAAACAAAAACATAATACCATAACAGTAAAGAATGATAACTATATGAGAGTTATTTTTTGCAAAAGTATAAATTTAATCACATATTTCAAAACGTTTAAATCTTAGAAACCATACAATTAAAAGTATTGTCGGAACAAATTTAGCAGACATTTGTGGCATTTTAAAAGCGCAGCTGTTCCGCTCCGACATATTTCAAAATATATATTTTCTCTATCTACTAAGTATTAAAATTTAATGTCTAAAATAGAGACATTTTTAAATACTTTAAATATCTAGTAAAAGCTTTTACAAATTACATAAATACCTTTAAAGACGTATTAAAGATAACTTTACCTATATAAAACATACCTGTGTTATAAAAAGAAACAGTCTTCCAGTCTAGTCCGTCAATCTTAGAGTTCAAAATAATTGTTTTGAACAAAAAACGATAACACATCTTAGTTAAAAATGTCAAAGGGAGATAAACAAAAACTCCAAGATCAGAAAGTATAAAACATTTTCGTTTTAAGTTGTGAAAGTGACTGTCAGCGCTGATGTTTTTGTTTTCTAATCATTCGGAATGAATGAACTACGCTCATTATCTATGTTGAATCATTTTTATACGAGTATGTAAATTTTATTGATTTACATGTTTATATTCCGCTTATTTACATTCACTGTGTGAAAATAAGATATCATTTCACGTGCAACATGTTATGAAACTGTCACGGCCGTGATTCGCCTGAGCATTGAGCAACGGAAAACCACCTTTTTCTCTGAAACATAACTTGTTTTTGTTGACAGTTTAAGAGAAGTTATTATGATTCTGTTTATAATTACGGTATATGTTGGCTTCAGTTATGAAAATTTGTTGTAAACGCTTAACCTTGTTGCCTCGCAAGGTGTCTTAAAAACAATGAATACGTGTACCATATCATGTTGTTCCTTGTTGCCTCGCAAGGTGTCTTAAAAACAATGAACACGTGTACCATATCATGTTGTTCCTTGTTGCCTCGCAAGGTGTCTTAAAAACAATGAACACGTGTACCATATCATGTTGTTCCTTGTTGCCTCGCAAGGTGTCTTAAAAACAATGAACACGTGTACCATATCATGTTGTTCCTTGTTGCCTCGCAAGGTGTCTTAAAAACAATGAACACGTGTACCATATCATGTTGTTTCTAGTTTCTGCTATACGTTACTATACAATCTATAAGTCAATTACAAATATATTATTTGACATCCAATAACGCACACGTACGTCCTCCAATTTGATGTTTTGACGAATACATGTGCTGCGAATTGAAAACAGGAACTTGATTTATAGTCATAGCAATCATGTCCCTAAATATCAATTGAAATTCGAGTCCATCGTTTACTTTGTTTTTACTTTTACTGATCTTCATGGCATCACATCCATTTTAATGTTTTCATCATTTTTAATCAGTTGCTTAAAGGAGATTAATGTCTCACGATTCTTACTAAAAGGATATTTTATGGTCTTGCGTCTGGAAACCTGCCTTTCATTAAAACAAACAAGGACTTACTTTGCCGTTTTCCATCTACACTTATAAATGTATTATTGAAAAGAGCTAGATATTTCTAGTCAATCTCCCCAAAAGGGGTTGTTTACGAGAGAAGTTCATTATTGTAAACGTGATCAATATCATCTCAGCTTAGACTTACACAAAAAGCAATACATATATACTAGTGTTTTCAATGTGAAATAGCCCGGACTGTAAAGGTATGAACATATGCTAAAACAAATTCAGTATGAAAGACAAAATTAGGCAACCGGAACATGGTATGCTGCAAAACCAAAAAAGACGTGTATTACTATACATGAAAGCATATTTTCCACAAAGAAATCATTGTTCCCCTTAGAGGAGAGTTTTTCAACCGGTGGAATGACACAGAAGCGACTGCCACTTCAGTGAGAAAACGTTTCTATTTAATGCAAGCGAGGTATACGTTCATATTACAATAAACAAGTACCTAGGGACCATCATTGACACCCACGGCTACGCGTTCATTTTACAATAAACAAGTACCTTTGGACCATCATCGACACCCATGGCTACGCCATCATTTAAAAATACACAAGTACCTAGGGACCATCATCGACACCCATGGTTACGCCTTCATTTAACAATACACAAGTACCTAGCGACCAACATCGACACCCACGGCTACGTGTTCATTAAACAATACACAAGCACCTGGGTTACATCATCGACACCCACGGCTACGCGTTCATTTAACAATACACAAGCACCAAAGAACCTTCATCGACACCCCCGGTTACGCATTAATTTAACAATAAACACGTACCTAGGGACCATCATCGACACTCACGGCTACGCGTTCATTTAACAATACATAAGCACCTAGGAACCATCATCGACACCCATGGTTACCCGTTCATTTAAGAATACACAAGTACCTAGGTTCCATCATCGACATCCACGGTTACGCGTTCATCAAACAATACACAAGAACCTAGGGACCATCATCGACACCACGGCTACGCTTTCATTTAATAATACACAAGCACCTAGGAACCATCATCGACAACCACGGTTACGCGTTCATTTAACAATACACAAGTACCCAGGAATCACAATCGACACCCACGGTTACTTGTTCATTTAACAATACACAACCACCTAGGTTAGATCATCGACACCCACTGTTACGCGTTCAATAAACAATACACAAGTACATAGGGACCATCATCGACATCCACGGTTACGCGTTCAATAAACAATACACAATTTCATAGGGACCGTCATCGACACCCACGGCTACGCGTTCATTTAACAATACAAAAGTACTTAGGGACCATCATCGAATGGCATCGATTAGGGGGTTTGTTACAGAAAGAAACATAGTCGTCAAAATTATCGTTGCCGTTCCACCCGAGGGTGGCATGCTGCAAAAACACACAAAGCATTCATAAAAAATATACATAGCAAACGTTATTGACAGTTGAATAAATTAGAGGTGATTTTGTTATTCTGTAGCGATTGACACTTCAGTGATTAATAAGGCTATTATTGGAATAACATTGTAAACATCCATTTTACTTCATGACCATCGTCGTCAACCTTGGTACAATTTCATTTAGAAATGCACAGGTACCTAGGTTGAATCATCGTCAACCACGGAACGCGTTCTCCCATGTACCTTTGGACAAACTTGTCAACCATGGTACACGTTCAAGTAAAAATGCACAATAACGTTGGGACCTTAAACAGTATTTACGATAGATGTTCATTAAAAATACACAAGGATCTTGGTACCTATGTTTTTCTTACAATTTAACAATACACAAATACAAAGGGACCATTATCGACAACAGATGTTCGCGTTCATCAAACAATATACAAGTGTATAGGGACCATGATCGACTCCCACGGTTGCTTGTTCATTTAACAATACACAAGTACCTAGTGTCCATCATCGACATACACGATTATTACACGTTCATTTAAAGTACCTAGATTCAATCATCGACACCCACGGTTACGCGTTCATTTAACAATACACCTAGGAACCTTCATCGATTTTTACGGTTAATGTTCATTTACGAGCACACGGTTACGTGTTCATTTAAAAATATACAAGTACCTAGGTTCCATCATCGACACACACGGTGACGCGTTCATTTAACAATACACAAGCACCTAGGTTCCATCATCGACACCCACACCGACGCGTTCATTTAACAATGCACAAGCACCTAGGTTCCATCATCGACACCCACGCCGACGAGTTCATTTAACAATACACAAGCACCTAGGTTCCATCATCGACACCCAAGCCGATGCGTTCATTTAACAATACACAAGCACCTAGGAACCATAATCGACACCCACGGTTACGCCTCATCTTTATTTTTCGGAAAGAAAATTACGCACTGCTCATTGAACGGTCTTGATACATTAATTAAAAGGACACTGGTAAACGGGCAATTATATAAATTACATAAATGTATGTATAAGAATTATTGAGTTTGCCTCGGTTTTTGAAGTAAGGTCTGTGTGTTTGAAGCTGAATAAAAGTTATTGTTTATTTTAATATAGATATTGACATAATATCCTTTTTACCAAGGGTTCTATATTGGAACATCTCCTGTGGTAAAAGTATATCGCATTAAAGCAAGACGAATAACACTAAAATATTTGTACTTGAAATAATACCTTTGTTCTATTAGTCCGGTGTTTCAGAAACCAATATCAGAACAGTAGCACTTCAGAGTTTATTCGCCCCATATCAGCAGTTTAAACACCGAATATAAAATTACGCTTGTGGACATAGAATGTATAAAGGGAAACAATTTTTGGGTATGGAATAAAACTCTATTAAAGTGTTAATAAATTTCAACTTGTCGCGTCAGAGTTGACAGATGATGTTTGAGATTAAGTACATATGATTAGTACAATTATAAACAAATTAAGGCCCGGGGACAGGCATACCGTACTTATCCGCTTACAAAATGAGGCTTCTAGAAATGCTAGGAGAACAGAAGTGGCATGTTTTTGCCCTGAACGTTCCAGTCACTTAGCTGCCATTATATGCATGCAATTAATGATTTTAGATCATGTCACCTAAAACGAGTGTTTTTATATCTGCCTCACTAAGAAATACATTATTTGTAGGTTGCACCTGCAGTGTTGTTACTGGAATTAAAACAGCGTTATATTTTGCATTTGAAGTCGAGTGTTTGTCAAAGAAAATGGTATTGTCCAAGCCTCAGAGTCGTTGCCGCCGTCGGAGGTGTCGGTGGCCTATTCGGTCTTATGGTACACAAAGTGCAACATTGGTCATTACTCCCTTTCAAGGTATAAAAATAAAACTAATAACACCCCAAACGGTGTTTACGTTCCAATACAATCTCATTGTAGCATTGAGATTCAATTCCATGTGAAACATGTCTTAAAACTGTCGGGATGCTGTCTTAAATGCCGTGGAGGGCCTATGAACTGAGCAATAAAGTCCAACATTAATTTTGTGTCTGAAACGTTACTACTTTTTGTAAACAGATCAGAAAGTGTAACTATGATTCTAACTTCATTTCTTGTATATATCAGCTACATTTATAACGAAAATATTGTTACATCTATAAATTTTCTATAAAAGAGGAATGGCATCGATTAGGGGGTTTGTTACAGAAAGAAACATAGTCGTCAAAATTATCGTTGCCGTTCCACCCGAGGGTGGAATGCTGCAAAACCACACAAAGCATTCATAAAAAATATACATAGCAAACGTTATTGACAGTTGAATAAATTAGAGGTGATTTTGTTATTCTGTAGCGACTGGCACTTCAGTGATTAATAAGGCTATTATTGGAAAAACATTGTAAACATTAATTGTACTTCATGACCATCGTCGTCAACCTTGGTACAATTTCATTTAAAAATGCACAGGTACCTAGGTACAATCATCGTCAACAACAGAACGCGTTCTCCCATGTACCTTTGGACAAACTTGTCAACCATGGTACACGTTCAAGTAAAAATGCACAATAACGTTGGGACCTTAAACAGTATTTACGATAGATGTTCATTAAAAATACACAAGGATCTTGGTACCTATATTTTTCTTACAATTTAACAATACACAAATACAAAGGGACCATTATCGACAACAGATGTTCGCGTTCATCAAACAATATACAAGTGTATAGGGACCATGATCGACTCCCACGGTTACGCGTTCATTTAACAATACACAAGTACCTAGTGTCCATCATCGACATAAACGGTTTTTACACGTTCATTTAAAGTACCTAGATTCAATCATCGACACCCACGGTTACGCGTTCATTTAACAATACACATAGGAACCTTCATCGATTTTTACGGTTAATGTTCATTTACGAGCACACGGTTACGTGTTCATTTAACAATAAACAAGTACCTAGGTTTCATCATCGACACACACGGTGACGCGTTCATTTAACAATACACAAGCACCTAGGTTCCATCATCGACACCCACACCGACGCGTTCATTTAACAATGCACAAGCACCTAGGTTCCATAATCGCCACCCACGGTTACGCCTCATCTTTATTTTTCGAAAAGAAAATTACGCACTGCTCATTGAACGGTCATGATACATTAATTAAAAGGACACTGGTAAACGGGCAATTATATAAATTACATAAATATATGTACAAGGATTATTGAGTTTGCCTCGGTTTTTGAAGTAAGGTCTGTGTGTTTGAAGATGAATAAAAGTTATTGTTTATTTTAATATAGATATTGACATAATATCCTTTTTACCAAGGGTTCTATATTGGAACATCTCCTGCGGTAAAAGTATATCGCATTAAAACAAGACGAATATTACTAAATTATTTGTACTTGAAATAATACCTTTGTTCTATTAGTCCGGTCTTTCAGAAAACAATATCAGAACAGTAGCACTTCAGAGTTTATTCGCCCAATATCAGCAGTTTAAACCCCGAATATAAAATTACGCTTGTGGACATAGAATGTATAAAGGGAAACAATTTTTGGGTATGGAATAAAACTATGTTAAAGTGTTAAAGTAAATTTCAACTTGTCGCGTCAGAGTTGACATATGATGTTTGAGATTAAGTACATAAAATTAGTACAATTATAAACAAATTAAGGCCCGGGGACAGGCATACCGTACTTATCCGCTTACAAAATGAGGCTTCTAGAAATGCTAGGAGAACAGAAGTGGCATGTTTTTGCCCTGAACGTTCCAGTCACTTAGCTGCCATTATATGCATGCAATTAATGATTTTAGATCATGTCACCTAAAACGAGTGTTTTTATATCTGCCTCACTAAGAAATACATTATTTGTAGGTTGCACCCGCAGTGTTGTTACTGGAATTAAAACAGCGTTATATTTTGCATTTAAAGTCGAGTGTTTGTCAAAGAAAATGGTATTGTCCAAGCCTCAGAGTCGTTGCCGCCGTCGGAGGTGTCGGTGGCCTATTCGGTCTTATGGTACACAAAGTGCAACATTGGTCATTACTCCCTTTCAAGGTATAAAAATAAAACTAATAACACCCCAAACGGTGTTTACGTTCCAATACAATCTCATTGTAGCATTGAGATTCAATTCCATGTGAAACATGTCTTACAACTGTCGAGATGTTGTCTTAAATGCCATGGAGGGCCTATGAACTGAGCAATAAAGTCCAACACTAATTTTGTGTCTGAAACGTTACTACTTTTTGTAGACAGATCAGAAAGTGTAACTATGATTCTAACTTCATTTCTTGTATATATCAGCTACATTTATAACGAAAATATTGTTACATCTATAAATTTTCTATAAAAGAGGAATGGCATCGATTAGGGGGTTTGTTACAGAAAGAAACATAGTCGTCAAAATTATTGTTGCCGTTCCACCCGAAGGTGGCATGCTGCAAAACCACACAAAGCATTCATAAAAAATATACATAGCAAACGTTATTGACAGTTGAATAAATTAGAGGTGATTTTGTTATTCTGTAGCGACTGGCACTTCAGTGATTAATAAGGCTATTATTGAAAAAATCATTGTAAACATCCATTGTACTTCATGACCATCGTCGTCAACCTTGGTACAATTTCATTTAAAAATGCACAGGTACCTAGGTACAATCATCGTCAACCACGGAACGCGTTCTCCCATGTACCTTTGGACAAACTTGTCAACCATGGTACACGTTCAAGTAAAATTGCACAATAACGTTGGGACCTTAAACAGTATTTACGATAGATGTTCATTAAAAATACACAAGGATCTTGGTACCTATATTTTTCTTACAATTTAACAATACACAAATACAAAGGGACCATTATCGACAACAGATGTTCGCGTTCATCAAACAATATACAAGTGTATAGGGACCATGATCGACTCCCACGGTTACGCGTTCATTTAACAATACACAAGTACCTAGTGTCCATCATCGACATACACGGTTATTACACGTTCATTTAAAGTACCTAGACTCAATCATCGACAACCACGGTTACGCGTTCATTTAACAATACACCTAGGAACCTTCATCGATTTTTACGGTTAATGTTCATTTACGAGCACACGGTTACGTGTTCATTTAACAATAAACAAGTACCTAGGGATAAGAATTTTTGATTTTAATTATCGTATTGACAAAGGTTTATGATTTTGGTGCCACTCGAAGGCCGCAGTTTGTTTTGAGATATGCAGTAAGGCGCGATATTGATTGAGCTGTTGACGAAAGCATACTTATTGAAAAGATTGGTAAGTTATTAAAAGCTTTGTCTCTCCAAATTGTTTGTTGTGGTTGAAACGAGATTGCCTTAATTAATTGTCCCATGGTACTAAAGTGCAAAGAGTAGGCAAATTCAGGGTGCCCGGTTATGATATCCTGAGGTATGCGAGTAAAATTATTTTACAAACGACCATAGTTGTAAAGTGATAAACATTGCGCGTTATTTGTTTATGATATATCGTGGGTGTAAAGCTAAAGTATGTATTAGAAACTGATGACATATTTTCTATCTTGCTATGAATCCATAGCCAGAGAACAGTATGGAGTGGTCTTGAAATGGCATAAAACACACAAAGTATTTCCATCCTGTTTTTAAATTGTGTTGTTTAGTACGAAATGTGATTCTCAGTAGAACAATAAAAACCTCCAGGGACAAAACTAGTAGCCTAAAGAAATCAAATCAAAGTTAAAAATATAAGAATATTCTACATTTTGGTCGCATACGTCTTATTTTAAAGACATTTTACTTAATCTAATTCAAAATTATAATGCAACATTCTGACCAAAAGTAAGAAAACGATTCATCAGGCTATGTTATATTCTTTTTTCTTTCTGGTTCAATTACAGTAATGTTGATTTGGTTTGCCATTAAGTTTGTGTTATGGAACATTTCTTTTTGTCTTTATTGTGTGCTTCGTGTCGTTGCTTCAATTAACACATGCAAAGTTTTTCTTTGTACTTCGTTTCAAAAGGATATTAAGTATCAATAACTTAATTGGTCACTCAAAAGACTGATTTATCAATAGCTTCATGGTTTGATTGCCGCCATCAATTGCTATTTTTAAAGGTGCAGACTTCATCACCAGCATTTTATAGACGGCTGGTCCATATAAAGTGTTATGACACATCATTTGGTCTCAGATAAAATATTTGTGTGGTGTCTGCAAACAACTAATTGTTCATCAATTTCATCTGAAAATGAGAACTGAGAATCATTCCGAACTACTTTAAAGTGCATTATAGTTTGCTTTAGAGCAAAACAAAACATACATAAAACAATAATACATTATGCACGTCATTTTATGACAAAGCTGAACTAAAAGGCCAAAGCCTAAACGACAACAAACAAGTGATAAGGTACATAAGGTTACTGCTATGGACATTTAGTGGGAACACTTGTGATTAGTTGTATTTGCAATAAGACTTGTTTCAGCTGTAATTGATAAAACTTAAATTTAGCACATCTTCAAATATTTCACGTTAAAGACTTATCAACGATACCATTTATTACGTTGTTAACTTCAGCATTATTAAACAAAAGACTCGTAACTGGTTCATACGTAAATTATGTTTTTACCATATGATTCAATACGAACATCGTAAATCCACCATCGAACAAATCACAATTGGTGTACATGCTTTTCCACTTCATCAATAGAAAAACTCTGTAAAGCAGCGATATCCACGTAATTGAATTTTGTAGAGCTTCTAATACAATTTTCTAAGGTTGTTTCACTTTTCAATGGTAAATTAGAGACCATATTATCCTCGACAGACCTCATTAGCTGTCTGGTTGATAATTAACGACGTTCTATGAGCAACAATGGACGCTTGCAGGGGGATGAAAAATAATCTGATATGTCTACAAACAAGGTTCGGCTCTTAATAATATAGAGTAATCACACTTTAGGTTCTCTCTCTTTTGTTAAATTCAAAAACAAGACACATATTTTATAAAGTAGATACAATAATGGAATTGTGTGTTAAAGTTTATAAAAAAATCACAAACTGCACATACAAAGCCAAATCTCCACTCAATCTAGAGGTTTCATTATCATAAGCTGATGCCAGGCAACTTTATTTTGCATTGTCCTTTGAATTACATGGATAAACACCTGCCAGATATATTGATGTTTAGCGTTAAATGGCTCGTAGTTTTCGGGTCTTCAAATAACAAACAATTCACAAAAGATAAAAAGAAAAGGAAGTTATATTTATAATTTATACATAAATGTTTTGCTCTTAGTGCACTTTGTTCCAATACAAGAACGATTTCACTTTTTGCGAAATATAAATGTTTTTTATATCTCGAAACATGAATGTTGTCGTGTGACGTTCCGTGTCTCGTGTTAAATTTGACACTGTACTTACACTTAAGAAGACGATAGAACCTTTTCGCTTTCACCCCAGGAAATGTTCATAAAGATTCTACATAGATCTGCAGCATTGCATGAATGACACCCAAAACAACATTGTTGCATGTGCCTCTAAATGCATACCTTGAAACATAGAACTTATTTATTGGCCAGTATGGGAATTAATATTTCTGTGACGAAGTGTTCCTTGAGTGTGTTTGACATTTTACTCGATAACTTACAATAATAATGACAATTTACTTAAAATAATGATCTGAAACTTCGGATGTTCCAAGATAATAACACTAAGACTCTTAAATATGCGTACCAATATTGATCTGGTTTGGAAGTAGAGAAACTGTGGTTTGTTTGATAGTGCACATAGTAAGACAATAATTTTAGTAATTAAACTACTTACTTATTAATTAAGTGGCCTGATACATACCCTTCAGATGGTTCTAGTTATAAGGGTATTACATATACACTCAAGAAACTTTATAAGAAGTAGAGTTCGACCTTAAATAAATAAACGTATCATTTATAGTCACATAATCTACAGGTTAATGTCGGATATATTTGATACGTTTGGCACAAATATACATTTTAAAACAAATACATGTTAAAGTTTTAATCATTTACCATCTAATTGTAAAACGTTGGTTATCGCAACTAAATATTGCCAAAGTTACCATCACTTCAAAAGCTTGTTTGCGTTTCCAAACTTATAAAGGTAATTCAGTCGTGCAGCAAACGATTTAGCTGGAGATGTTCCATATTATAATTTTGAATGGGAACAATCACCGAAAAACAAATTTTCTAACGAATAAAATTGACATTAACCCTAGTAATGTTATTGTATATTGTGTTCAAAGATTGTTTAATTAACTATTGGATGGATTCTTCTTCTTCATGTCATAACACAACCCATTAACCTTCCAATCAATCAATTCCATTACACTCAAATCTTTAGACAATAATACGTAAGACTGAATACGTACTCAAACAAGTAAATGTCTTCATGCAACATTATTTTAATGATGTGTTATTGTCGTGATATGTCAGTTTGTTCTTAGCGCTGTAATGCGCCGTAATAAAATTGGAATAGATGTGCATTGAATAATAAATTATGTGGGCATTAAACCAAATTGCGTGTAGATTTTGGCACCTTACATTATCCGTTTTTAATACATCAGCTAGACGTATTCTATATATACCTATATACTTTCTCAATAAATTATTACTATATTTAGAACCATATCGCGTTAAAACTATGTACCAGAACAGTTATACTATCAGATTGGTATCGTTTGAATTAGAAATGTCTAATATTAATGTCTTTATTGCTTTAATAAGTCATCCAAGGTTTGTACCGTATGTATTCGGCACCCAATTGAGAAATAAGAATACTTGAAATGAAGTTGTCTATATGCAAATATTGGCCCAATGTGTGGCACTAGTTTCAATAACTTCATGTCAGGAATTTACCGTAATGTCACAAAATATTGCGCAATATCGTAAGCTAAAGTGATATATCAATGTACATTATTTTGCACTTCCTAAATGATGTCAAATTGATTTTGCGCAATACCTCTCTATTTTGCACTTACACTTGCCACAAGGGTAGCACTCCCGCTAAATGCTTAAAACTGTCTTTTAAAACCAAATCAATAACCCACACTTCTAAAAGTGTTGACGTTATGAACTATTGTGATTATTTGATGCGGATTTTAACAACTTATAAAAACATCATTCATTTATACTCCGTCCAAAGGATTTTTTTATATGAAGAAGTAGCTTTGTCTATGACGTTCTTTCTTATAAATAGTTAGAAATACTGTCTAACTGAATGATTGCTGTGGAAGCAGAAAGAAAGGACCTTTTCTTTAAATGTCACTTTTCCCTTATTTTAGCCGTATTGAGCTTACGCTGCTCATCTAATATCAAGCGTCACGTAAACAACTCTTTCTTGGCTTCCAGGCATCCATTCTTCTCCTTTATTATTGTTTTCTGCGGTTGCTAACCCTAGATGTTGTTTTTTTCAATTTAAATCATGACAGTTTGTCTTTAACGTCGGGAAAAAAAGCCCTGCTATTGTATTAAGTGTATTGGATTGAATACATAACGATTGTTGTGACGAAATAGCCAACTTCTAAATGATACGGTTGTCTCCATTTAAAAACGGTACGAAATTTGAAGTCACGTTGTTGTATTTTTTTAATTTGGTAACTGGCGTATTTTCTCACCCTGTTCAATGCAGATACGAAAAGCGTTTGAATGCATTATTTATATTCTTTATAAAAGAACACATTTCCTTTTAATCACAGACGCTTGACTAAAATCCATCAAGACCGATTAATAGATTTCAGTATGGATTTGAATTTGAATACCATTTCAAAAGAAGTTTCAATAAGTTGTTTTACAACATCAATCGATTTAATACAATTGCAAACTTCTCTGCCAACGGCCAAGCCTGGTAGTCAAATTACAACATTAACCCGTTCAGAGACACAAGGTAAGGGCTCAAACGACAATTAACGAGAAACACAACTGAATAAAACATAAACATATTGCGTTGGTTTATTGGACAAAAAACAAACGGCCACATTATATTTTTTTATCTGACATTCATAGATAATTCAACATTTAATGCGTTCAACCCATGAAAGAAGCGAATTTTAGTACGAACTATGAGAAATACTGACACAGGGAAATAACAGCTATAAATTCATTCTGAAATAAGAACTTAAATACCTTACTGGGTTACTAGAAAGTATGTGACGGGTCACCGTAGATTAATATTTTTTAATGTGTTTTTGTTCTGAAATTAATGGAAAATAATCAATGTTCTGGTAAAAAAATCATTGTTGATCGCGTTTTCTAAATACATTATTAGTGTGTTCATTGTTCCTTATAAAGCGCATTGTCTTTGCTAAAATTCCTTTTCATCTCCGTTAGACAGATGCCGTGGTGTTGGTTGACGGTATGGACATGTTTAAGGACGATGTTTAAAATTGGAAAAATTTCCAAAATTCCAAGACTAAGCAATTGTTAAGGCTAAGCGAATCAGAGCAAATATCATACATGCTCCCCTTATCACTCACACAATTCTCGTATTTCACAAATACACAGTGTATCACTGGGTTAAAACGTCATATGTAGTCAAATTGCGTATTTCGGACATTTTTTCACCTGACAATACCTTGTTTTAATAATGTCTTTTCCATGAAAAGGTCAATTGCTAAGATGACAGCAAAGAGATTTGGTGTACGTTGGAGCATGTTTACGTATGCCAAATATGTATTTAGCTCCGCAAGTGTGACTGGTATGTTACAGATTAACCACATATGCTTGTTTAGCTTCAGAATAGTTGTAATCGGCATTTACGTACGCACATTTATAATCATGAGTTTTGTTTGTTTTGCCCATTCATGTCCGGCTGTCAAATGTCCGAAACTTTACAGATGTCGTATAATCGCATGGTACATACGCCGTGAAAGAATGTAAAAGGTTAGATGTGAAAACATAAGAGATTGTATCGGTTCTTGTGTATGACTTAGCACACACGAATGCACGTGTATACTATAATGTTATTAATTAGGTGATTTCATATTGGCCTAGTTATTTGTCCGAGGTTAGCTGACCGAGGACAAATAACTTCGCCAATATGAAATCACCTAATTAATAAGTATTTTATTAATTAACTATTACCATTTTGGCTAAAAACATTCTTATAACTTACCTTTAGTTCACATTGAAGCCGGTTTTATCCCTTATTAATTCATGGTGTCTGCTTTTCTAGACTTGACATTGCTGATTTTGCACATATTTATGAATAAAGAACTGTACATTGTAAGGAAGCAGTTCATTTCGTCTTAATTTTGTAAATCGTTTACCAACACGTCAAATGTTTCAACTTCGTCGTCCATTTTGTCGGCGTACAAAATCATAATAGTCGTGAAATCCACCAACGGGTTAAATACACCTGTTATATCAAACCGTACAAAGTGGTTCAATCGTTCCGTAGGTTGAATTATGCCAAATATATAGGTTTATACAAACACAAAATTTTCAAAACAGTCGGAAACAGATGACTAAATGGCTACCTTTAAAAATAATTTCCAGCGTATTTCTCATATAAGGCGAGTTCCGACAGCCAATGAAAATGGGTCATTTCTCAAATCCTATATTAGGCAAGTTTTGTAGCCAATCAAAGCGGAGTAAACTCATATTAGGCGAGTTTTGTCGATATTGGCCGAGTTTGGTCGATATAGAGCGAGTTCTGGCATATATTGTCTTCAATTGTCTTGTATTGATAAGGCAATAGTCTCTGTATCTCGTCAAATACGTAATAGTTGATTAATAAATTGTAATATAAATATATGCAATTACGCCTTATGTTTTAATATTCAGCACACAATTATTGCCCGTTACATTAATATCATTATGAATAAATGTTTAAACCACATTTCCTCCATTACATATCCATTATCTTATTGGTATTTTCCACGAAGGATTTTCAATTAAAATCATGACATTTTAAATGACTCTTTTATATCAGTAATACAATGAAAACTACGGGGACAATTATGCTTGATCCACTAGGATGGGTTTGTTTGATCTTAGAATGTTTTCGCGTCTGAAGAAATCACTATTACAAGGATACAGAACTTTCTAGTCTTTCTCATATGTATCATATAACAAGTAGAGATTTCTTTATTATCATCATTTAGATTTCAGTGCATTGTAAAAGTAGCCAACATACATAACGTTATTTGAAGCACCATATGTGCTCTATATTTAAATAAACGTTATTGTGCATGAAATGCCAACCAATAATTTTTGCATAGTAAGACAATGATTTATAGCTTGCGAGACTTCCTAAAAATCAGCGTCAACTTGAAAAATGTTCGAATGTTGGCGCCTTTTACCGGTTATGGCTTATCTCTAAGTACTGGCATGGTCTGAGTATACACATATTCATAGTTTCACATAACGCAAACTATAAAAGGCACGCTCATCTTACCGATTTACTGTTTATAGACAGCTTTTATTTCTTCAAACACTGCTGTAGCCCATTACACACCAACATTGCGACCTTTTCGCGACAAAAAGGTGACATTCGCAAATAGGTTTCAGTTGTTTCGCTAAATTCGCTACGGAGGTACGCGATCGGGCCTTTGGCATTTTATTTTATCATAAATTGATTTTTTCTGTACATCAATCGTTTGTTATTTATATTAGTATGTTGTCTTTTTGCATTTTTTGCGCCCCATATATGACTGATATGTAACAATGCGGTAACCGACCGGCGCTTTATCGGTGACTGGTTGAGGATCGGCTCCAAAGCGGTTTTCAAGTGTACGCCGGTCATTGCCGTTGGATTCACGATATGCCACCGTCTATCAAATAATACCAGTCTGCGCTGTACGGCATACTTTGGTAAAAACATTCTCTAGGTTCACAACGACGATGTTTTATTAGTGTATACTTGTCTACACGCATCACTGGTGTGCGTAAAGTCAAACACAGCAGCTACTGCATTTTCAATCAGTCTTTGCACGCGTACCACATGCACCTTTTATTAACATCTTAACAACACGCAGATAAATTATTTGATCCTGAAAATCACATTTCATACACGTATGTTTTAATCATTGATCGAATGATATTTAGTCACCCACCACTTCCCTGTCCTAGAGGATTCGCTGACGAGTCACTGATATGTCTTAACCAGTTCCAAGCCTATAATCGTATCTGCGGTGCACAGTTTCCAAGACGTTGCCGACCAATCACTGATAGGTTACAAAACCTTTCGCTGAATAATCGTTAATATTGTCTTAATTCAAAACATATAGGTAAAAGTTGTTGCATCGTTCCCTGCAAACGTCAATCTGTTGCAAATGAAATCAGTCGCATATAGGTCGCATTGCGTTCGCAATGTTAGCGTGACCGGAGCTAATATAAAATGCTTCGCAGACCATGTCTTTATACTTTCTATAATTCATATTTTGAACGCACGGTTGGTCTGAACTGATTATGTAAAGCAAATACATATTAAGTACTTTAAGACTCATACTTTGTAGCGATGATAAAATTGTGTTATGCCAATTTAATTTTCCTGGGGAGGTTTTCCCACTTAAAAGTGACATCATATTACTTTTCAGTAGATCCATCTTTGCTATTTGCAATGTGTATAACGAGGCTCCTCTACGGGTTCCTATCGTTCGGCGGTGGGGCGGGTAAGCGAAACGACTAGGCAGAACCGCAAGGCACGAGAAACCAATGAAAAGAAGAACAGGAATAGAATACATAAACTACTACTAATAATACTACTAATAATAATAATATGTACAGTAATAATTCTGCTTTTCACAGCTACTTGGCTCACACACATTGTAACAAACGTAATATAAAATATTTTATTTCGTTTATCTTAAATACACTTAACAAAAGTAAAAGTGCTAAGCAAGATAGTGAGTGATTGCTTATTTTATATATACATGACACACTATCAGAACATGTAGAATGTAGATGACTGTGACGTTAGGTCTAAAGGTGAAACTTCCAAGTGTAATGCACCAATGGATATATCTCTTATTTAGTGCAGTTTTTAAAACTGTATATTGAATTATGAAAACAGTTTTAAACGGTATCCTTTTAAGGCAAGGACGTTGTATTGAAAAAATGAACCGTTTTTGAAGCCTCAATAAGTATTTTAAGATTATAGAATATTGAAACATTATCATACATGCATCAAATGACCAATGCACAACTCATATTTTTGTATTAATTCTACGTTTACTAGTGGTTAAATGAACACCTATACGGGACACTCGTAGTACTAATGCTTTACAATTGACGGCAATAAATATCAAAACTCGCCCTATATCTACCAAAGTCGGCCAATACGAGTTTCTGCCGTTTTGATTTGCTGCTTAACTCGCGAATACTGGATTAGGGGAATGGACCATTTCCATTGGCTGTCAAAACTCGCCTTTATATGAAAATGCTGTTAATTATTTGAAAAAAAACAACATCCATTGACTGTTTTGGAAATTGTGTGCATTGTTTAAAACATATCTGGAATTACTAGCCTATTAAATACTTCAACCACTTTGTACGGTTTGATATTTAAGTTGTTTTTGACCTGTTGGTGAATTTGGCGGCAATTATATTTTTGGAAACCAACAAAATGGACAGCGAAGGTGATGCAAATAGCGACCGATTTTTCATTCGGCTTTATTGTTAAGTCTGTACAATTTCACTAAAAGGGATGCATGTCAAAATCGGCAAAATCCAGTCGACTAGAAAAGCAGAATCCATGAATGAAAAACGGATATGTACGCTTTAATAATAACCTAAGGTAAGGCATTAGAATGTCTTAAATCAAAATGTCGAAGCATACGTAATAGTTGATTAATTAAATACTAATGAACTAGATAATTCATATTGGTCGAGTTGGTTGCCCTCAGTCAACAGAATACATGTATGAGCTAACTTCGGACAGATAAGTGGGCCAATTAATGTTTCGAATTTGATAAACATACCACATCTTAACCCACATCTTTACGACATGTCATTTTCGTTCAATAAAAATCGATCGTTGTAAAAAAACGTATTTCTTAATCGAAAAACATACATATCATATTTCTGTTACTCCTCATCTTTATCTATTGAAAAATGACGCACAGCTCATTGAACGTTCATGCAACATAAATTAGATTTAGCAAATACATGTAAGCGGGCAGTTTCATAGACTACAGAAATGTAAGTGTAAGTATTATCGAGTTGTCCTCACCTTTCGACGTAATGCCTGTGTGTTTGAAAATGAATGAGAACAAAACAAAAATAAAGCTAGAGAATGACATACTATACAATTAGCCAAAAAATCTTATATACTGGAACATTTCCTGTGGTAAAAGAATATCTAATAAAAAAGCCGAATAGCAATAAAAATAAATACGTTTTTGAATTAATATATTTGTTCAATTGAACAAAATACTATCATAACAATAGCACTGCAGATATTACACACCCAAAATCAACAGTTGACACACCGAATATTAAATGACGCTTGTGGACATAGTAGGGAATCAATTTATGGGTATGGAATCAATCTCTATAATAAAGTTAATGTCAATTTCAACTTGTCGCGGAGTTAACATATGCTGTTTAAGATTAATTATATTAGATTAGTACATTTAGGCCACTACTTTTATATAAATTGGTTTACAAAACCGGCGAGTCTAATTTTCCGAAAAGTACAAAAAAAATAAAATGATTTTCACTTTTTTTTCAAAATTACTTTCCCGACCGTATTGATTTTGGTGCGAAACGAAAGAAAAACGAACAGATAAGAGTACGAATGCAGTAGATCTCGACTGGTTTGTTGTTTCTTAGGCGTATTCGCCAATTTATAGTGATAGCATGTGTGCCAGTCAACTGTTATGGCAGCGCCGTTGGCAATGGTAGAATTGACGATAGCAGTCATTCTTTGTATGAAATAATTAATTTAAATGTGCAGGAGTTGTTAAAATAACAATAGCAATATACACTAGCAAATTTAACAGCCGACACGAACAATATTTTACTGTCACGTGATTGTTGTTTTTCCTCGTCAATTTAGGTCATGAAAATATTGTTGTTTATAGATAAAAAATAAAAGTGTCAGCGGCTGCCATCGAATTAGTAGACACAAATATCTGAAAATTATGTGTGAGAAAAACATTTTATTACATGTTATGGTTAAATATCAAATAACAGTGCACTAAGTGTGAGTGGTGAAATCGAAAGTAAAATTTCTAAGTTGACACCGGTGACCTAGTTTCACAAGTTCGGTGGGTGGTGTTTATGGATTTTAAATCACAGAATGGTTTGGAAATACTTGTCATTGAGTCAATGTAAAGCTTGTGTTTATTCTAGATTACATGTTTATTCATGTTTGGGATAGAAGAGTAAAAACAATGACAGAGTTAAACACATGTGTCAATGACATTTACTAATGCCTGCGAGTTGTGTGCAGAACATTTAGATAAAACAACACGGAAAACTATTTTGAATAAGTCCATATCAATTTGTAATGAGCTTGATAGTTCACTGTTAATGAAATTTGTTGTTGTAACCAAGGAATACTCTTTAAAATGAAAAATAAACAAGCATGAAGTACAGATGCCCTGTGAATGCATGCATACACAAAATGGCGGAGTTGGAAGAAGATGAAAATATCCGATACATAATTATGGATTTCTCTGTCAGTTTACTATCATTGGTACATAATGTTAAGTCACATACTAGATTTATTATTTTGCTATGTGATTTTTATGTACTGATGTGGTAATTTGCTGCAAGATTTGAATTTGAAATGGATTTGGTGAACATCCCATGGTAAATATCCCTGTCTGAAAATATCCGGACTTTGCAGGGATCGGGTAACATGCAACTAGTACCAAGCATGGTAAGGGTTATTAAAACTCAAATCTAGGTCTAGTTTGGTTTTTAGTTTTTCAGGAATTGTTTTCATAATATTAATACTCAAATGTCTTTATAAACTGTTATTTCCTTATTTTCAAAATTGGTAATTATTTCACTTTATTGACATTTTTCAATATTGAAAAAACTGAAACAACATTTAGAAAAACAACATTTAGAAAATGTAATGAATTGTTTTTATACAGTGCAATTTTTGTGTATTTTAATGCGTAAAATTCGCTTTTTCTTCTTTTTTAAATTTTTTATATTGGTCAGTTTTTAAGTATTCTGCATTCACTTTTGCTTTAGCATACCGTTAAAGCTAAACAAATGTCTTGCTGAGTGATATTCAATGTATATTTGATAGTTTATACGTTTAAACATGTTAAATTGTCAATAAATGATATAAATTTTCAATGTTTTTATGTTGTTCTCTGATTTTTACCCTTTAAGAGTATGTTTTGTGACTTTTTTCCTTTTTTTTTTTTTTTTTTTTTTCGACCACCCGGTGGACATTTTTACCAAAAATTCTTGTAAACCAAAAAATAAAAAAGGAGTGGCCTTATAAACAAATAATGGTCCGGGGACAAGCATACCGTACATTCAAAACCAGGCTCCCAGACATGCTTGCACAACATAAGTTGCATGTTATATTCGACCTCATATTATTCTCTTTACATATTTTTTTTTAATTGTAATTGCTCTGAACGCCCTAGGCACTAAGCTCCCATTCTATGCAAAGACATTCAATTAATTTATTCTGCATGCAAGGAAAATAGTTTTAGGACGACAATAATGGGAACGTGTAGCAATTTCGGAGTAGAAAGACACTGCTTGGAAATATTTTTTTCGTATTCCAAGAGACCGTTTTTATTAATTTACAACATTTAGGAACAATTTGATTATATCAAGTGGAATTTCTGCCGGCTTCCTTATTATTTAACGGAGACTTTCGGAAATAATTCTGTATAAATCATATGTGCGTGGAAGTATGGAAGAAAATTGTTCACAAGATCTGTGATATAGTTTGAGCATAGAATAAATAGATGTAACGTTTTATCGTATGCCTTTGTTGTATGGAATGTTTTAAGTGAGAGAAAGTTTAAACAGTGATGATTGCGGTAAATTTCCGACACGTTTCAGGGATGTAAAGCATACATATAATGTTTGTTAACAATTTAACCAAAATACGTACTGAACGAAGGCCACAAGTAAAACAAGTGCTAGCTCGAATTCGCAGATTATATACGAGATACAACGCGTGATAAATCTTTTCTTAAACGTTAAGAATGAACTGTTCATATTTTTAATCTGCATTCTTGCTTTTTCTTTATTTGTTCCCAGGTTTAGTACAATGATGCTTCTTATTATGAAACTCTATTATCACACAGTTTTAAACCTTTTATTTTATTAGGCAGACTGTGTGTTATGTTCATAGTTTCAATCAATGACTGCATCGTATCTTTGAAAAGATTTTGCATTAGGTGCTCTGAATTGTATTCCTCCGTCTGCAGATAGAGTTGTGATCTCTAATCATTGAAGTACTTGGGGTTTACTTATAAGTTTAATAGTATTTGTTTTATTATTAAATTTCCTCAAGTTGATAAGATTCACCTTTTACGTTTTTTCTTTGTGTAGGATTGTTGGGATAAGAGTGAAGTTTGTGCACGTAAACTGGTTTAAACCCCCAGTAAATTTACATTTTACTGACCGTTCCAAGGCGGTACCTAACAATCCTTTATCGTTATTGATTTGTTATGGCTTGGTCTTTCAACCCAACATTTGCAATGCGGAAGACCCTTAAACCGGTAGACAATTGGACAGTTTGTCTGCACGTTTGTATCGGATCAAAGTGCAATTATATTACACAGCATTCACTTAAGATTAAGACCAGAACAGTACGATTAATAGGTCAACGTATCCACCACTTTTATTATAGTCCCGGTGGTCATGTGGACTAACCGGCTGTTCTCTATTTTTCTGGACTTTATCGGCGTGAACCCAACAAAAAACAAAATTCTTTTTTATGCTATAACTGTATTACTTTCTGCAATTTCGATATCATAGAGTAAAATAATTATAAAAAATGTATTACCAGGAAAACTTTTTTTTGGTCCAAAACATGAGCGAGTCACTTTAATATTTATGCAAAAAAAGTGTTTACAAAGGATTATAATTGAACAATGTAGTTAAAAACCAATTAACACAGTTTCTTTTACCCTGTTACATGTTCACTAGCTCAAATCATGATGAATCATAGTTCACCATAACAGGAACAGTAGCAGCCACATCGCCATTCATCAAGTAGTAATATTTGCTAAAAGAAGTGTCTATTTGCCAACTTTTGTTGTAGTCTTTAATTCTCCAGCTCGTTCATTTATGAAAGCGAGTGTCAAATTGATCTGAATTCACAGACAACGTTTCACTATGCAATAAAAATGTCATTCGTGGTATGAAATAATGATCGTTTAAAAAAGGACATGCATTATAAATACTGTCAGTGTTTTTTTTAACAATAATGCTCTTGTCTGAACAATTGATTTTATCGGTTTGAAATACCAAAACGTTTTTCATTCACCGCAGTTTTATTTATTGTTGTGTTGCCAAGACAAAGACATTAATGTTTTAAGTGTTTACGAGTAAAGAGAAAATGTCAAACGTTCATGTTAAAGGGCATAAATAACTGATCGAGACATATTGCTTGTATATTGCGAAATTTGTTCCTTGAACGACAACACTCTATCACATTTATCGTTTTAATAATAAAAATAAGTATGTGTAAGCAAATCAATATCGGCAAATGTGGTTACAAAATACTTAAGTACAATGACTTCTTTCCAAATATTCCGATATTGATTGTTGAAAACAAATAACATAAACAAAGTACAAAAATTATCTTCGTACGAACTTGATTTTTCGCTCTAGTGAAGTAGATGTATTCCTGAAATATTTTTTCTGAACTTCATAAGATAAGTCATTGAATTCATAGTTTAAATCTTGAATAGCTTTTTAAACAAACTTTATTAAAAACATTTTTAAAACCAAAAAAAAAAATTAAAATAAGAGAGTCTTACCAGAAAATACACCATTTATCTAATGTTTTGAAATGTATTCAAGTTATGAATGCTTCTAAATCAATGGAAGAGTCTTTCAAATCTGAAAAAAAGAAAACGTACAGCAGGTTGAAATAGTAAGGCTGAAAAAACAGCAAAACGTACATATCCTGAAATGCCTATATAAAGTGAAACAGCTCATTCCATCCCGTTTGGGCTGGTTAGAGTGAGGCTTCATCGTGTAAAGGATATGATGTCGCTAATGTAAATGTAATCAACATAGAGCAAAGTGTGTATTTGTTAAAGATTGGCCAATAAATAGTAAATCTAGTTCGAATATTTTAAAATGGCATCACATGCGTTTCAATTTTGACAATGATATCCATACGCGACCGATGGTTTTATACCGATCTAATAATACGAACGAAAGAACGCGAATGTGGCCCTTACACAAACTAATTTACAGTAAATGTAATGTGAAGTGAACATTAATTTTCTGCGTACATTATGATCAAAATTTGTCCTTTTAGGAGTTTTCCGAACATTATATTTAAGAGATAAATGTATTAGGGTTTCACCAGACATGTGGAAATAATATAGTTTCTGTGCTACCATTACCGTGATTTTATCTATTAAGCAAATGCGTTATGACATACCATCAGCTAAAAGAATAATGTAATGAAACAGATAATAGGTTAGCAAGAAAGATAGAAAAACAAAATTTGTTACACGGTATAATTTAGAAAATAAGGATACTAATAAAATAAAAGTTTATAATATGTTACGCGTTGGCATATGATGATCAACTGTGATTTTCGTGTCCAATTATTTAAATCAATCTAATAAGTGAGGGAAAACAAAACTTTATTGGCTTGTTAGCTTGAACATACACATACGTCAAAGATAGATCATAGTTATAAGCCAGTCCAATCAGTGCCTATCATGTGACAACGCATAGAAACATAAATACTCTTCATCTTTAAAGCAATTTGAACAGTTAAAGACACGTTAAAAGATATTTGTGTAAAGTTTGGAGATTTTTAGTGTGTGCATTACTATTATATTATTTTAAAATTCAAAGTTTGGTAAAATTCAAAAGAGTTCTAAACACCAACAACGTCTTTTATTGAATGCTACACTTAATTCCAAATCAGTGTTTCACTTTATATAACGAAGTGCCTTTTTGTTATGTTTAAAATATGAATGTTTGTTATTCATGTCAGTTAATAGCTCATTGAGCTAATGTTTCTTATTATCATATACCCGACTAGTAACAAAACTTTCTGGAATATCTTGAGTCTTTATATGTTAGGTAAATCTTTAGAAGCATATCGACCAAGGACTTGTCCATGGCCCACGAGAATTTGGTTGTGCGAAATGCGACCAGATATCTCCTAAAATCCACCACTTCTATAAGTTAATTGTTTTATCAAACAATGCTCATTGTTCTGTAATTGATATCAGAAAACCGCATTTGTACATATGTCAGTATTGTAAATGCATGTCAACTGCACAAGAGAAGAATTGTTAAAAGTCAAATGACGTTATGGAGCCGTTTTAGTGCCAGCATTAATTGCGATGTTATCCACAATAATAAATGCATGTATGACGGCCGTTTTCATTTCTTTTTTTTTCTTTTTTCTACAACCCTGCACTCTCTTAAAAGAAACTTAGTCATCTATATAGAAATGAAAATTGTCCAATTCATATGTTGCATAAAACGAACACATGTTTTACAGCTACTTAAAATAGATTCAAAATTTTTGAGTAAACTTTCTTCGAAAGTTCATCTAAGTTAAACTTAATTTTTGGAAAGCCTTTTGTTTCTTCTAAATTTGTCTCTCTAAGTGCGTATAAGTGCATATAAAGCATAACACGTTAAAGTTTCCTGTGCCAGGCGATTCGCTAAAAGGCCCAGTTTATTTGTCCCTTAAGTACCCCAAAAACAAATAACCTTAATTGCTGTCTCATGTTTATCAGATGCCAGATCTGAGTAATCTTCTGTGAAGTTCTTGAGGATTTATTATAGAAATGAACAAATGATCATATCTAATAGTTTTTTTGTTGATAATTGTTAATTTCTCAACGGTCGAATTAATAAATATATACATTGGCTATGCAATCTGTATACTGAAGAGTTGGTCATTTGTTAGTTACAGTATGAGATTATCCACTCTAAAAGTGTCCACTCTAAATGACCCTGAGCCAATAAATAAATACAACGTAATTTGACCCCTGCTGTGACAAAAATAAAACAATAAACAAGGGATACACGAAGGGAATTACCATGCCAAACATTCCTTAAACTAGGCTTTCAATAACTATTGCCGAACAATAAAATATAAAAGATAAAACATTTAAAGGCTCGATATATCATTTTTGATAATTAAATGTATATATGGTAGTTACAATTTTTTAAGATATGACACATGCTTGTCCGGATGCGATAAACATTCACACAAATCACGAAATAAAATATTTAAATGTGTGAATAATGCATAGTTTAAGAAATTACCCAATTAAAATTATAATTTAGTAGGACAAAAATAATAAAAGAGGCAAGGTTTTTATGGATTATAGCACAAAGTGTTCAAAGAATTGCATCTGATTTTTATTTCTTTTAAATAAAAAACAGGTGTTACAAGATTAGGAATGGTTGCACTTGCCAACATGAATGACACTATCAAATCTACAGTGCCCTCGTGATCATTGCTTCTATTCTAAGAAAGATATTTGCGTTTTTGTAGGTGTGGATAAATTACTGTTTCCACTTGTTTATTGAATATCGTTTGCATTTGAAGAAAAGACTTATGGCAAAGCCACAATATAGCCTCAAACAATTTGACACATGTCTTAATATGCAAAAAAATATTTTAATAACTTTGTCAAACATATTCCTTGTTATGTTTTATTTTAACTCCTACCCTTAAATTCTTTAGGGAAAAGTAATTTCTTAAAATTCTTATAGATGTACAAATAATGAAGAACTGGTTAACCCATCATAGTGTTAAGGTCTTGGACTGCAACATCGTCAATCAAACATATATTCTGGGTAATATCTTGTAACCATTTGTAATATGTAATATGAATGATGACCATTGTCTGTCAGAGTCTACTGCCAGCGATCGTTATCCAGAGACTTTCAAATGACAAAAATAGAAATCAAACAAAGCATTTTACTGTAATTTCATTATTGATTGCAGCAAACAAAGATTTGCAATCCGATGAGAGAAGATAATGGAGAATATTAGATAATTGGCAGTTTGAAATGAACTTTTACTTTGTAACTTGCGTCAAGTAAAATATTATATTTAATTGTACGGCGTATAAGAACATTATTCATAGAAATGCCTTGTACATAGATTTGTATTATTTCTAATTGCAATCTAAGTACATTCAGAATATATGTATATTCAGTAGTTTCTGTACATAAGTATTAACGCGTTATTCTGTGATGAAAATACGGATTTTTTTTAACTTTTACTTCGTTAATAATACCTCGTATTTAAAGGTTTTAAATACCATTGACTCGTAAGATGATTTTTTGTTTCAACAATGCTTACAATTCAACCTACATTATGATAATGGTAGCTTACTTTACAAAGATAACACATTAAGGTACAATCTGATCTTGTTTACAAAGCGGTCTTCAACTATGACAAAAAAATGGGTATACAATATAATCAAATTTAAAAATAGTAAAACAAATCATCAAACATTAAGTGTGTAACACATATATACAGTCATCAAAATACTCATTTTGCGACATTCATAATGGAAACGAGCATTCATCATTTGCAGAAAGAAACTGAATTATTAAATGTATCGCTACAATTTTTTGTTGTCTGTAATAAGGTGTTTTATTTTTATTCACAATTTTAAAGGTATCTATTGCAGTGCAATCATGACAAAGAGTGGAATAGATTTAAGAAGTTTAGAAAAATAAGGAAACGATCTCATATCCAAGGTAGCCAATATAATAGGTTGCGAACCTTAGTGAGTAGTGTGAATTGTTTGTTAATGCACTAACTTCACCGTAATACTTTTGCATGAGCCCATCAAAAATTTCGATAATGACAACAACATACAATTTACACTTGTTATCAAACGACAACAAACATAAATGTATGCAAAGTGGTATTATTAGGAATGGCGTTTAAACAGGACTATTATTAGAGAACGGTTTATGTCGTTTATATAGATAAAAAAGAAGCGTCCAAAGAATGGATCCTAATAGGACTCCACTTTTGACATTTTGATATTAAGGTTTATTTAAGAAGACCGCGAAACACATGCATGCAATTCTACTACAGTGGACATTTCAATCATGAGTCAACTAAACATGTGGACTGAATGCTACTTAATTAAAGGTTATGAAATAATTGATTGTTTCTAACTTTTTAAAAAAAATCAGTAGATTTCCAATGTTTTTTTCAAACACTTTGGAAATTGTCGGAAGACTTGAGATATGATTAATTATTCAGATCATTATTGTATTATTATAATACAAAGTTGATCAGGAAATTTAGGAATGATATTTGTCAAGAACACTCTTAAGTGTTGCAAATATACTTGCATCATATTCATTTCTTTAAACAATAACTGGTAACAACATCACTATTCGAGTTCACACCTATCATATTACTTGAAGCTAGACAGTGGCGTGTTTCAATAACCAAAATTATTGGGACTGTCGTGGGTAATGAATTAGTTTGACACGGCTCATGTGTTTATGCACATCATTTTCTTTTTATTATCATTGCTTTCAGCTGCTGCTGATTGCGTTTACACGATTTGTAGATAAGATCTCAAATCAGAGTAGTCTGATTTTAAACATCCAATCAGTAATATATACGTTTATTTATGAGAAGAAGAAAAACTGTAATAAATCAAAAATATAAATCACTGACATAGACAGTAGGTTATTAAGCTTTTGAGCACAAATGACCACAAAATTGAGCTATAAGTAAACAAACCAACACCAAAAAGTCACTAATTGAAAAACAGTTAATCGGAGGAAATGTATTTGTTCTTCCGTTAAATTCTATTGCAAATGATTATCGAAACATTTAACTTTCTTGAAGATTTTTTAAACAAAACTCAAAATATCATTCCAACGGAAGGTAAGCACGTAAATCGCACAAGCTGCTGATTTATAAAGTATTACAAATTTACCTTATTGATTTCGCGTAACGACCAATTCTTTTCTTTACAAGAACTAAATCTCTTTTTAAAGAAAATGAAAACAAAACATTTGAAACTACGTGGGATTTGGTATTATTTCTTTCAAACTGATCCAAACTTTACAGTAATAATTATAGTTTAAATAACAGTAATTTACTGAAAGACTGAAAACAAGTTAGTTACGTACAGATTTGGACATTTAATAACATGCGTCTTACTTATTTCATATCTTAATATTCGATAGTTGCTTTCCAGACTAAAATATGGCATACCGGTAAAGTAATTGAATACTTAAATTCAGTGATGACATCTGAACAAAAACGTTCATGACAGGGAAACATTTCATACTGTTTTGGTATGCCGGATGCCGGCCTATTTTATCAATATACGGGATTCAGGGGTTGGGCCCCACTAATATAGCAAACGGGATTCGGATTCAATTTAAACCAGTAATCAAAAAGTATAGTAAAAGCAAGACTTTCATTAACAAATATGTTGTCATTCTTAGAATTCAAACAAACTTTAAAGTGTTGAAGAAATGTCTATCTGTTTGATCAACAAATGTCACTGTAGGCAAACTGTAAAATGACCACATTCTTGAAATGAACACAATACAAACATGCATTGTTATAAATCAATACATAAATTGCCATTCAATGTTTTAAATTTGTTGCGCTTTAAAGTATTACTTTTAACAGTATTGGTCATAGAGCAAAACCGTACTAATGTGGAGTGGCAGACAACGGGAATACACACAGGATGAATATCAAAGATACCCGCATTTTGTGCCATCCCCTTTATGTACCGCTTCAGTAAGCTTGTGGTGAAATATACTTGATTCAATCCAGACTGATGTCAATAATCAGGCGCAATCAAACCGATTATGATTTTTTCATAACAATGATTATATGCTACATCTGTCGGATTCGTCTCTTCTAGAATGAGTCCTTCACATTTCTGCTGCCATTAACGGATTATTTTTTTATGTACGTGCAAATTATGTCATAATTGAAAACCATAAAAAGGTTATATTTCATTTATTTCTTTATCTTAGTAATTTATAATGCCATAATGCATGGTTTTAGACGGTTTTGAAGGAGTCTCAAAACCATCATGTGACATATAAACTAATGAACGTATTAAAGGACGTTGATTATTACATCTTCGTTCATTAACATTAGAGCTTGTATAGCCTAATGAAGTATATATAATTTACCTTGTAAATTAATGTAGATATGACCCCCGGCACTCTAATTTTCACAGTCTTACGAAACCATCCAGACGCACGCAATTCTCTTGAATTATTTGTTTTTTATATATAAGAGTCTTAAAAAGCCAGCATTCCCTGTGTGCTACATTTTCGTGTACTACAAAAGACATCTTTGTAATGCCTTGACTGTATCACTAAAATATACCTGCAGAAAATTTCAAATTCTTTTCTAGCGTAATTTCCCCCCAAAGAATTGGATAAAATTTATTAAATATTTTACCAACTTAAAGTATTTAGTACTTTTGAGGTGTGTGGTTCACAATGAATTTCAGTAGTGCAACGTCAGGTAGGCTACAGTCGATGACGATGGACTCAACCCGATGGCGCTTTTGATATTAAATGTACGTTTTATATTTGCAAACTAACAGCTTTTCTTAATATTTACCTTTAAAGCATATTCACATAGTGGAGGAAGTTACCCGATACGGAAAGAAAGGGATTTCTTGTCAGTGTTTAATGCAAAATCGGTTACCTAAACATTCATTTGTCACATACTTGTGTAAAATTGTAATGAATACTAGAATACGGTTTAGGCTACGGAATGTTAAAACTATGGTTTCGTATAAGAAAGATAGATCAGAACATCCTCCCTGATAGAGCCTCTCCCACAATCTGTACAGTTTGGGCAGTTTGTAGGCCGAGTTTTTCACTACGGACAAAATAAAGTGACTGGTAACCAGATTGAACTGTCCTGTTCAAAGTGCCACCAAAATGGTCACAAATTCCAAGATTGCCGAACGATTGGGTATGTAACGGATGTAAAAGGTCAGGTCACAAGCAGTCTGACTGCCCTAGCGATGTCCCGGATTCGGATACGGAGTCAGAGCCGTCTGTTGTTCCTCTCCAAACCAAAGTCCCAAAAATGCAGCATCCAATTACAGTAGAAAGCCGCGATCTCGTGATCCCGGTCCCAGTCTACGCCAAACATCCTCCACGAGGAACGCACATAACGACCATCGCCAGCGATCAATGGACAATTTTGTAAACATGGCCGGGAAAGAGAACAAGCACGAGTCTCCTAACAAGGAAAAGTAGGCCACGCTCAAAGTCGTTTCCCTCCCACACCTGTTGACATTATACACGACAGATCGGACACAACTAAAAAGAATAAAAAAAAACAACATAGGGATACTTTAACTGCTTGTTTCGAACTATATGGCATTCTGCATTTATAAACGGACTATGATTTTGATTTATGATTTTGATTACGGCGCATGTTTTATCGCATGCCCTTCTATTAAAAACGCATGTTTTTACTCAAAATACAATGCGTTTTTGAAATACAAATACTCATGTACGACACATGTATATTATTTGAAGATATTGTCTTCAGAATTAACCACCATTAACATATGTATATGTATATAAAAATATATATATATATATATATATATATATGAATTATAGTATTTAAAAAGAAGATAAATCAATTATTGACGCAGGTAACATGATACCTTTGTTATATGCATAAACCTATTTCGTGTTTTAAGCCATTATTTGTAAGCAACTGTTGCTCTTTTTCTACTCCGTGTATTTTACAAATGCATGCAACAAATATTATCATAGAGATATAAATGATAGTGTTTTTAATGGTATTATTTGTGATAATACGTTTATGTTACAAGCAATGTTCACACCTAACTTGCTACATATACAAATTGTCTTAAATTTTTCTCTCTAAGACTAAACGATATGTGTAAACGCAAGATTAACCTATGCATAATTTTATGTGATGCCATGTTATACTTAAATTTTTTTTTTCGTTAAGTAAGCATGACGTGCATTTTGACTTATTGTGTGATACTATGTTTGTAAATGATGTTTAACTTTTTTCACATTTTATCTCTCAACTGTCAAGGGTTGAGAGATCACAACAAACGTCTACGTCTTAATGAATATTTGTCTAACCAAAAAGTAGACATAGCATTTTTGCAAGAGACACACTTGACTGAGGATATAGTAAATCAATTCTCAAACGACTTAGACGGCTGGGTAATACTTAATGCAAATGGAAACAATCTAAGCCGGGGATGCTCTATTCTAATTAAAAAATCTTTCTTAAGCAATTGCTGCATTATCGATAATGTGAAGGACTTAAATGGTCGGTATTTAATTTTAAATATCAAAATTTTTGAACATACATATTCCCTAATTAATATTTATGCGCATAATTATGTCAAAGAAAGGAAATCTTTTTTTCTTAATCTTAATAACATGTTAAAAGACAAATGCTTAGGTATTTAAGTGATTGGAGGTGATTTTAATGAATCAATATATAATATAGATAGAGTTTCTAAAAACAACAATAATGCAAAGTCGGGACAAAACGTTATAAAACTTATCAAAGAAAACAAATTAAATGATATATGGCGTGAAAGCAATCCAGATACAAAACATTACACATGGAGAAGGAAAAGCAGTAACGAAAAAAAGCAGAATTGACTACTGGTTAATAGACAAAACATTTGTTCCCTTTATCGAAAGTACTGATGTCCGACCAGCCTGTATTAAATACAAAGATCACATGGCAATTTCTATAAAAAAATCATAAACAAATAGAAAGAGGTCCAGGTTACTGGAAATTCAACAATGCATATTTAGATGATGAAAAATTTGTAAATGCAATGTCTAATACCTTAAAACGTAGTTTATCATTAAATGAAAACAAGAACATACAAACAAAATGGGAACTGATGAAAATTGAGATCAAAGATAAATCCATTGAATTTGCAAAAAATAAAACAAAGAACGTCCGAGATAAAATAACAGCATTGGAAAAAAACTAAATTATTTAGAAGCCAATGATATTAATAATGAGGAAAAGAATAAATACAAATTGATTTAGAAGAATTTTACGCAAACAAAGCGAGAGGTGCTCAAATAAGATCCCGCATTCAATTTCTAGAAGAAGGTGAGAAAAACACAAGTTATTTTTTGTCCCTTGAAAAATCAAGACAAACGAGGAAAAATTTGACAAAATTAAATGTGGATGGCCATTTATTTTCAGAAAAAAAAGTGATATTCTAAATGAAGAAGTAAAGTTTTATAGCAAGCTATTATAATCAGATAAATTAGATGAAAACGATATTAAAAATATATTAAAGATATTCCTTTAGAAAATAAGCTAAGCGCAAAAGAGGCGAAAATGTGTAAAGGTTTTTTCACTAATAAGGAATGCGAAAATGCTTTATTGTCAATGAAAATAAATAAAAGCCCTGGATCCGATGGCTTATCAGTTGAATTCTACAGAAAGTTTTGGAAATTAATAGGCCCTTTATTGTGTGATGTTTTTAATGAGGAATTCGTCAAAAAAGAGCTTAGCTATACACAAAAATCAGGAATATTGTCATTATTATATAAAAGGGGGACCCTACAAATATAGAAAATTGGAGACCACTTACGCTTGAAGATTACAAAATTGCAGCAAAGGTTTTATCACTAAGGCTACAGAGAGTTATATCCAAAATTGTTAGTTCAGACCAACAAGGGTATATCAAAAATCGTTTTATAGGGTACAACCTTCGTCAAATACAAGATATTATTGATTATGCGGATGAGCTGCAATCCGAAAGCGCGATCATATTTCTTGATTTTAGAAAAGCATATGATACGATTGAATTGCATTTTCTATTTCATACACTAAAACATTTGGATTCCACGATGACTTTATCAATAGGATCCAAACATTGTACAAAAATTGCTTCTTACATATTTTCAATAATGGATGGAAATCAAATCCGGTATTCCCTGAGAGAGGTATACGCCAGGGATGTCAACTCTCTTCATTACTTTTCATCCTTGCTGCAGAAATTATGGCCCTTAGAATTAGATCTAGTTGCATTGTAAAAGGTATTGAGGTCACAGTAGACAATGTAATAGTTCCACTCAAGATATCTCAGCTAGCAGATGACACGACTCTTTTTGCAAACTCTGTACATGATATTGAAAATGCATTACAAATAATTGAAGAATATGGTATTTTTTCCGGACTAAGGTTAAATAAAACTAAAACGGAAGGTATGTGGATAGGAAAAGCCAAGGACTTTTCTATTAAACCTGGCAATATCAACTGGTCAAATAAACCAATAAAAGCACTTGGGATTTATTTTGGTCTCAACCAGAGAGAGTGCGCATCTTTAAATTGGGATTCTAAAGTAGAAAAATGCAAAGGGATAGTACAAGGTTGGTCAAAAAGAAAATTAACGTTTTATGGAAAAATACAAATTATAAAAACGCTACTTATTCCAAAATTCACATATGCCTTTCATGCATTGGTCGTTCCGTATCATGTGATAAAACTGTTAAACAAAATCATATTTAGCTTTTTGTGGGATAACAAAAATGAAAAAAATAAAACGAAGGACGCTTTTTGCTGCAAAAATGAACGGTGGTTTAAATATGATAGATTTAGAATCTTACATTCTCTCAATAAAAATAAAATGGATACCTAAATATATGATGCAAAAGTTTGGCAAAGATTTTTTAGTTTTTTCTATGAATTTAGATAGTCCTAAACGCATTGAAATCAGTCAATTATCTCCCATTTATAGAGATTTAATTACTCTTTGGATAAGGCTAAAAAATGTTGAACCTGAATCCCCAAAGAGTGTTTATGACATCAGGAACCAAGTTCTTTGGGGTAACAAATTTATTAAATTTCACAACAAATCATTCATTTAATTCTGACATGATGATATATTAAATGAAGACGGTGTTATTTGTGGGGGGAAATATTTCAAAAATTACGCTATAGGCAAAATTGGATATCAGAAATAATTATTTTAAAACATGTTTTCCCCAAAAACTGGTTACGAATTACCTCTAGCGAAATATCAAAAAAATCAAGAGTGTCAATAAATAAAAATATTACTATTAATAATAAATCACTTCTACAACTGACAAACAAGGATATAAATTCGTATTTGATTAAGGACAAGGTTATCCGACCTCATGTCCATCGCTTTTGGAAACATTATTTTGATAAACAAATAGCTTGGGATTCATTTTATAAAACTATTTATGCCATACCAGAAAACAGAATAATACAATTCAAATATAAAGTTTTAAATAACATTTTTCCGTGCAACGTTATAAAGCATAAGTGGGGTATGAGTAACTCACCAATCTGCAATATTTGCAACACGTGTGAGACATATGATCATGTTTTCATAGATTGTTTAGCAGTAAACTCTGTTTGGCAGATCTTTTCAAATGCCTTTTCAAAATACGGGGTAAACAAGAATATAAGAAAGATTGAATATATTGTACTTGGATAAAATATTACTAATCCTGAATATTTTTATTTAAACCTAATATTCGCCACTCTAGTTTATAGTATATATAAAGCATATTTCATCAGCAATAGTAGACGAGAACATGTCGATATTATGCATATCTTTAAAAATAAATTTGTCATTCTATTCTCATACTATAAAAAGCATAGAGTCACAAACAGATGTTTTAATAGTTTTGCTGAATATTTCGGCATCATTTAAAGATTTAGTGCGTTTCATGTATTATAAAATTGTTGTTTTGTGTTGAATAAAATTTGAAAAAGAAAAAAAAAAGATAGATCAGAAATTCAACCGTTAAGAACCTTTTTTACAATCGCTCTCTTGAAGTATGAAATTATATGAAATTTCAGATGTTCAACTCGAGGGGTGAATGCGAAAAGGTTCTAAGTGACATTAAATAAAGAAGCAGATAGAACCTTTTCGCTTTCACCCCTCGAACTGTAACCTAATTTAGAGTAATAATTCCCAATTTGGGACTTAAACCAACCAGATAGTGAAAATAATTATCAAGTGTTTTTGGTGAGGTTGAGAACTTTCCAAATCACTCTTATCATTTCCAGATTATGGAAATCAATAACAAGTCTTAGAATTTCAAATCTTTCTTTTTCGTACACAACCATGGTATCATATTGTTATGGGATTAAATAGCCTTAGGCACAAGACATTTTTTATCTAATAATATGGCCTCCTATACAATTTAGATTTACCTATGAAAACACTTAGAAAGAATCAACTTAGTGTTTTATATAAATATGTCTTCTTGAAAGAGAAACAGCATGTTTATGTAATTTATTAACAATAAGATATTTGAATGCAAATGTTGGTTTCTTGTATAGAACGTACATGCAGTTAAATTAATTTTTCGAACTGCGTTCTTAAATTTGCAGATTAAATATTTTGAACACGAATCAAAGAAAAATAAAAAGAATCAAATAACTATTTGAGAAACTGTTTTACAATAGTATCAATTTCATCACATATTTCAAATCGTTTATAAGAAACCTTACTATTAAAAGTTTTGTCGGAACAAATTTAGAAAAGTTTGCGGCAATTTAACAGCGCAGCTGTTACGTGCAAACATATTTCAATATATAAATTTTCTTTATCTTCTTAGTGTCAAAATTTACTGACTAAAATAGAGACAATTATTTTACTGAGAGAACATTTATACGGTTTCCAACGCAACAGTTTACAGAGGAATATACGAATGCTTAGTTTCTGTTTGAAGAATGGTAAGCATTAAAGTATGCATGTTGCTTGCATATAATTTTACTATATTGACTCATGTTTTGATGTACCAGATAGTACAGCTGTATACTGGTGATCAAAAATGGTTATTTAAGATTGTTTTGAACCAAAGTTTTTGTCATTATTCAAACATTTCAAAGGGATATTTACAGAAGTTCTAAGATCAGAAAGTATAAGTTTTATTTTAAGGTGTGTGAGTGACTGTCGATTTTTGGAAATTTATATTCAGCTCTTCGGTGAATGAACTACTTTCATTACCTATGTGTAATCATTGTTTCAGCAGTGAGTGAATTTTATCGATTTACATGTTTCGATCAAGTGTTTGTGCTTCAATACATTCTCTGTGTAAAAGTAAGATTTCATTTCATGTGCAACATGTTTGGAAACTGTTGACAGTTTTAAGAGGAGTTTGACTATGATTTTATTTTCATTTACGGTATCTATTGGCTACAGTTATGAAAAAAATGTTGTAAACGATATGCCTTTGTCGCCGTGCAAAGTATCTTTTAAACAATGAACACGTGTACCATATCATGTTTTTTTCTAGTTTCTGCTATACGTTACTTTATCACTATTATTTTTAATTCAACAACGCATTTGTCCTCCATTTTGATGTTTTGACGAACACATTAGAAAGCTGCGTATTGAAAAACAGGAACTTGATTTATAATCACAGCAATTATGTACCTATATATCATTTGTCAGTTTGTGTTAACTCTAGTCCATCGTTTACATAGTCTTTACTTTTACACTTATAATTGTATTATTGAAAAGAGCTAGGTATTTCTAGTTAATCTCTCCACAAGTGGTTGTTTACGAGAAACGTTCATTATTGTACACGTGATCAATAACATTGCAGCTTTGACTTACACAAAAAACAATACATCTTAGTATAATAGTGTTTTGAATGTGATATGCAAAAGCTCGGACTATAAATATTTGAAAATAAGCTAAAACAAATTAAGTAAGGAAGTCAAAATTAGGAATCCGGAGGGTGGTATGCTGCAGAACCAAAAAAGACATTTATAACAATACATGACAGCATATATTCCACATAGAAAACATCGTTCCCGTCAGAGGCGATTTTGTCATCGGGTGGAATGACACAGAAGCGACTGCCCCTTCAGTAATAAAACGTTTCAATTAAATGCATCCGAAGTAAACATTCATTTTACAGTACACTAGTACCTTGGGATCATCACCGGTACCCACTGTACACGTTCATTTTACAATACAAAAGTAAGTTGTGACAACAACGTTACACATTCATGTTACAATACACATGCACTTTGGACCATCATCGGCACCTACGGTCCACGTGTCTTTAGCAGTTCACCTGTACCAAGGGATCTTCATCGGAACGCACGCTACACATTTGTTTTAATCATTCACAAGTTCCTTGAGACCATCATCGACATCCACGGTAAACGTTTATTTTACAATACACGATCAACGGCATCCATTTAACACATTAACTTAGCCATACACAAGTACCGAGGGATGACCGTCAAAGTTTTGATTTATTGATCGTTTAAGTAAATGATGATGACATAAATTAATGATTTTGGTGCAACAGGAACGAAGCAAAGTGTTTCAATTTCTGCCGGCAGGCGCTGTACAGATTTGGATGCCGACGAATGCGATACTGAACTTCTTGCACTTTGGATAGTAATTTCCGGTGAAATTGGGCGTGTTTGCAATTTCGATCTAGACATGCAAGATGAATCAAGTGCAAAAACGCGCCACTTCTTATTTCTTGAACTTTGTGGTTGATGGAAAGTCAATTATGACTTTTAAATAGAGCGCGATCATGATATATCCTTACACGTGAAATTTAATCACAAAATGAAAATCAAATAATCGTCAAAAACCCGATTTTTAGAGCGACTAGTTTGATGAAAGTTATGTATTATAAATAATGACATATTTTCTGTCTTGCTTTGAGTCCACAGCCAGAGATCATTATGGAGAGGATTTAAAATGACAATATCATAAATCACACAACACATTCGTATTCCTGGAATAACGTTGTTGATAACATAAAGGTATGGTTCTTGGAAACAGTGTTGAAAAAATCAGAATATTCTGCAGTGTGGTTCCTTCAGTTTTATTTTAAGTACAATGAACTTCATGTAATTGAAAAAAATATAATGCAACATTTTGAAATGGCGTAAAGATACCCCAGGCCGTGTGAAATTGAAATTAGTATTCAAGATCACTTATCGATCTGCAAATGTAAACTCATTTAGTTTGTGTTATGAAACAGTTATTATATCTTTCTAATGTAACTATTCCAGTGCACATGCAACGTTTTTGTTAATAATTATTTTCTTTTTTTTCAAAACGATATTTGCTATCAATATCATAACTAGTTACATTTTTTACGTTTTTCTACAAACGCCTACTTTTTTTTACTCATTTTTCATCCGTCATAAACACTACTTTGAAACTGCTTTAAAGTTTATAACTGCTTGTTTCAGAGCAAAATAAACACTTTCGACATCAAATATTTAATTTCCTGAGCAATATATGTTATCGTTGGTGTATATGAAGCATGTAGACATGCATACTTAACCGAATTCACGAAACGTTTTGGAAACAAAGCAACAGGAATAGAAACATAATGCAAAGATTAAGGTCAACTTCAGGCAGCTATTTCGAGTTGTTTTCCCTATTTTTTTCCCTTTCTGTTATGATTCTAAACAATGGCCTTGCATGCAGTTCAGATTAGTTATCATGACTTTGCTACAACCAAACATGGTCTTCGTGTCATAATAACTCAAATGTTAAATTAATATTATATTTACAAGCTTTACCAATATGTTGATGAGTGTATAATTATAATATGCAACTATTTATTCCTTATTTAAGTAACAGCGACCTTGAATCGACGAGCAGAAAGACACAGCCTCTGAAAGATTGCTGTTAAAAGCACGGTCACCCATATTAATTCACATGTAAAAGTAGTATTGACTTTTATTTTAAGGTTTCTGACTTAGTCATATGTATATACTAAGTTCACCTTTTTGCGATCTATATTTTCTAACGTAGTGCTACCAAAGCTAATAAATAATACAACGATGCCTTGGATTAACAGGGAAAAGCAGCCAACATATATGTCTCATTAATATAGCATAGCTATAATGAAAATGTGCTTAAAAAGTGTCAAGATGCACAATATCTTGATAGTACATAATTAATATATGCTACAATACAATACAATAATAACGAAACGACATGACGAACTTGTTCTTCATCGTTAACTCATCATCGAACCTACATACCATGGTGGGTATCCATGTTCTTACACTTTATCAATATCATCATATAAACACTCCTGAAAGGAGCGTGATCCACGTAATTGAATATTGTACAGCTTCTAATACAATTTTCTAAGGCCGCTGCACTTTTCCATGGCGTATTAGAGACCATGATCCTCTGCAGACCTCATTTGCTGTCTGGATGATAATTAACGACATTCTGTGGAACAACAATGGTCGCCTGCGGAGCGATACAGCATAATCCGATCTGTCTACAAACATACTATCAATATGGTCCTCTGGAAAGCAAAGATGATTTCATTTTTGATTATCATCTTTTTGCTAAACTAAAAAACCCACATGTTTAAAAAGTCAATACAAGAAAAACAAAAATTATGTAAAAAATAGTTCACACACTGCACATAACCGAAAAATCTCTACTGCAACCAGCGATAACGATTATAATATAACGTCCACAAAATTTAATGTCAGATTTATTTACGTTTAGCGTCATATTGCTCTTAGTTTTAATCTCTTCAAAACAAACAAAACACAGAGTAGAAGAAAATCAAATTATTTTATTTATGTTTCAAATACAAGCTGAAAGTTTAGTTTTGCTCTTATGGCGCTGACCGTTCCAAGGCGATATCCATGATATTAATTGCAAACTATAAACGCATCTGTTGTCTTTTGGCGTTGTTGTGTGTCTTGCGTTGAGAATGTAGAGGTTTTTATCATTGTACCTGGAATCTTATTGTTAACTATTTGCCTGGTGTGCTCGTCCCTGTAGTTTTCATTGTTATAAACGTGTTTATGTTAATCAAAAACTGTATATATTAATAATAGAAGTTAGTCCTACTTCCAATGTACGTTGCGTAATGGAGTTTTTTCTAGAGACGGTTTGCCAAATGTAGTGTTGAACGTCATTGTGTTTGAATATTTTTTATCGTTGTGTCGGTCTGTTATATGGCTCCTTTGATCCCAAAAGTAGAAGTTGAAGTCTCGACGCAGGGAAATGGTCAAATAGACGACGCGATAGCGGTTAATAAATAAACCTAGATTACATGTGAAGAAGAAATACTTCTCAATCCTCAATGTAAAATATACTTTGGGAGTACAAATGTTCATTTAGATTACTACAGTGTAACCGCAACTTCCCATGAGTGACACTGTAACGCATGTACCTCCAAACGAACACCTAGAAACATAGGATTTTAAAAGGAATATTATTCACCTGCATATTTCACCCTGTCTATCAACTCTTATGGTCATCGACATATGAAAATTAACTAGAAGGTCATGTGTCGCATGAAGCCTCTACGTATTTTACAAAGATCCATGAAAGTTCATGAAAACAATAAATAAGACATAGTGAATCTTGAGTTTGTTTGACATTTCACTCGGTTTTATACTAAGTATGACCAGTAAATGACATTTAAATCTTTTTTGTTCCAACCTTATTACGGATTACTTGGATAAAATTGGTATATGCGTCTCATGTAGATATATCTGTCAAGGTAGGACATTTACACTCAAAAACCTGTATAAGAAGTTAGTAAATTTTCAAAAAATAAACGTTTCATTTATAGTAATAACCATCCTGACTAGATATTCATCTTCTAATGACAAGGGTGGATTATTCGCCAGGACCAGTTCATTTTTTGCCCTACCTTTTAATCGATACCCAGTCCTTTAAGGTGTCTGTTCATACAAATGACAGAGTGTAGCTCCAAAACACGCAGTTTTCTCCCACTACATTGAACAAAAACATCACCGGCATAAACCTTCATAATAAATCATAACAAACTTTCTGCCTATTAAATAGATTATACAATACTCTTGTCAAAATGCAAAATAATCACATTTTACAATACACCTGTTACAATATTGCGTGTTCTGATAAAATAATCAATGATATTGTATCACACGTTCTTAGCATAACACTTTTATATTTAGACAATCGTGTTTGCACGTACATATGTATTCATAATACGGCTAGCAGTAATATCATCAGTTCGTTCAACATGTTGCATAGATTAATAATGTAAGTTAACTTTCTTTGATACACACATTATCCAAAGACTAGACGCACATGTATAATAAACCAAATACTCTTGCTTAAATTATTTTCAGTTATGACCCCTGTACGACAGCAGTTCTTGAAGCTCATTGAATATCGGATCGCCATGTATCCAAGACGGTGGGGGACATTCCAACTGATGGGAAGTATTAAAGAATATCTTATCTGTGTTTTAGCGTAGTGACTTTTAATCGCTGATTTTGTTTTTGCAGTAACGTGAATCTAGGCAAACGAATACGAACGTTTGATACTTTTCTAATTTAAAACTAATGTATTAAGTTAACTAACATCCGCTCTATTTTATCCATGCCTGGCGATCCAGGATAGCCCATGAATGTACATTGTACTTAGTAGACCATCTAATTCAATTTTGTCAAAGACGTAGCTTAACTTTTAGACCAGTTCATGAATCGCAGAAGAATGTTTTTTTCCACGTTGCACGGCGTGACGGAATGCAATGGTCGTTGTGTTTGAGGAAAACGTATTATTAAATGAAAATGAAGTTAAAAATTAAAACGGTCTGTTAGTTGTTTCTAAAAATATTGATTTTGAATGCGAACTTATCCTGCATTTAAGTCTTTCCACAGTTGTAGGTTATCCGCTACCATTACAATGTCCTATATTGCTCCATTTCCTCCTCGATCGTCCTGCTATTTGATATCGTGTCATGTATTATGTTACCTTTGTGAAACAATTGGACATTCACATGCTGTTTTATTATGATTATTTCATTTTTACCTGGGCCCATACAATAACCTTACCAATGTTAACAAAATCCCACTCGACACTGTGCCATTGAGTCACAAATTGATATCTTTGGCAAATAAAGGAATGGTTCAATTTTAATTAATACTTGATTTGCTACTTTAATTTTATACACGCATTATTTTTTAACTCGCAAAACCTTTTAATTCATAAATTTGTTAGTTAGTTATTTTATTTATGCAAGGTATCTAACTATTTAGAAACAAACAGCAACCTATAATGGTGATGTTGTAAGAGTTCAAGTGTATTTTTATTGTAAATGTACAAGTCAGTATCAAAGCAAGAAATGATTGTATTATTTGTGTGAAACAGAGTTTTGAATACAGTTCATCAAAGGCCTGTTTGCGTTTCAAAACTAATTGAATTGATTCAATCGTGTAGCAACGCATTAGTTGGAGAAGTTGCACAGAATAATGTCGAAGTTAACAATTCTTGAAAAAGAATTCTAGCCAATAAAATTGACATTAGCCTTAGTAATGTTCGTATATATTTTGTACGATTTTTTTTGTAACCCTGGGATAGAATTCTGTTTTGAACAACAAACTTCCCTATCAATCAATTGCATTCCAATCAAATCACTTTTAATATGGATGTAACAACTGTCTGTTCAGAAGTGCAGACATGTTAGCACAACATGAGTTGCATGTTATATTTGACCTGAAAGATGAAATTGCTGTGAACTTAACGGCCACTTGTATGCAAAGATACGCAATTAAGCTTTCTGCATGCACTTGTATTTTGGACGACAAAAGTCTTAACGTGAGGCATTTTGGAGGAGGAAGGCATTACTTGGAAATAAATTGGTTTATTTCCCGGGGGACCTTTTTATTAATAAACTACATTTAGGAACAAACTAATTGTATCAAGTAGAACTTCTTCTGTCTACATTTTTTTTGAACGGAGCCTTTCATAAAGAATTCTGTATCTATCACATTTGCGTAGAACTATAGGGAAGAAAATTGTACACGCGACTTACGATGTAGTTTAAGCATACGACAAAATGGAAATGTGGTATGAGAATGTTTCACGTGTTCAAGTGTCGGAGTATTTAATCAGTGATGATTGTGGTTAATATCGGACACGTTTAACTGATGAAATACATAGTTACACATGTTTCTTAAAAATTTAACCAAATTTTGCATTAAACAAAGTGTCTTCGACGTTCAAAGGAAGTGTTTTAGGAATATATTTTCAAGAATATATTCCTTTTATAGGAAACTGTGATACGGAATTTTCTTCCCTACATAGACTGAACGGACACCTGCTTTGAATAAAGCATTATGGTTATATTATGTCAATGGGCTATTATATATAATATAATTATATAACATGTCTCTTATTTCAATTCTAAAGCATTGTAATATAAGTTTTATAATTATGTTAAAAAAAATAACTATTAAACAAGATCATTTGTTCATTTCTATAATAAAACCTCCAGAAATGCAGAGTAAGACACTCATATCTTAGATCTGATAGACAACAGACAGCGATAAAGATTAAGATCAATACACAAAAGTTGTATACTATACATGGAAGGGAGGCACTTATACAAGGCTTAAACTAGGGCTTTAAACATCAATTTGTCGCGGTGTAAATTTCCCACGAAACGATGATACGTCGTGCTTAATTTTGTGTCGTAAAGTTGTCTTTTGCGACAATATTGCAAATATCACATTTGATTTAAATTACTCTACAGTAATTTTATTCTTGCAATGTCAATATCTCATATTACAACAGTACATGTTACATCAATACAACAATGTATGACAGATTGTACTGGCATTTGTTCAACTGTACGCAAAACATCTGATCATAATGAAAGGAGGCCACGGAATACACGTCAGCTGTCTTGTATACGACAAATAACGTTGGCACATGTCTTCTAAAACGTTAATAAGGTTATATCATCCATTTGTAATCTGTATTCTTGAAAATAATCTCTCAGAAATATAAGACACGATTTACAAAATACTATATTATATTAAACGATCCCATGAACGGAGATGTTAATGTTGATATCATAGAGTTGTTAGGTGCAAGGCATGGAGTGAGGTAATACGTAAACATAAAATATCTTTTAACAACCAAATGTAAATCTGACGTCCTTAGTTTCGATTAAAGGTCATTTTCTACCACTTGGTTAAGTGACCAACGTTAATAGTGCGCATACCTACTTTGTTAAGGGCTTTCTACAGTACAAACGTTGGTGGGCAAAGCCAACATTAGATTGTTTCAAAATATATGTTTTATTTCGAACTTAAAATATGATACAGAAATAACATTTTGAAGCATTTTATGGTTTGGTCCTTCAACCAACAGTTTGACTATTTGATTCTTGTTCTGCACCAAGGTAACTGATCAAAATGCAATGATACTTGACAACATTCACTAAAGATCTTCTGCAGCAAAAACGACAAGAATAATATGGTAACTGTTCTTAACACAGTTAACATTCTTCATCAACCAGGCTGCATAGTGCTGTGACATTATCATTGATAGGTTAGACGCCATTCGAAATTGGGATAAACGCAATAAGTCATCGTAAGATTATCGCACATAATTGTGACGTATATACTATTAGAACATTGCAATTTAAAACGCTAGCCGATTAAATCGTTTTTAAAACATGTATCCTTTTCACTAGCTCCTATTATGATGACTCGTTTAAAATTTCTACACTAACAGTGACAGTTACATCGCTTTTAGTACCTTTTTTTCGTTACCACAGTGTTATTAGTTGTCTCTTGTTTATTAGACATAGACATTTATTTTTTAACCATTAAAGAGAATATGTGATATGAGTTTACTAACTAATCCAAAATATCTGCAAACAACACAATTGAGAGCCAGAAGTGGAGTAATTTTGCAAAAATACCAATTTCAAAAACGGCACTGTTTAGCATTGTTTAAATAATTTTTACCTCAATGAATTTTAACATTTTTATCAATAAAGACATTTTGAAAGAATATTTTTGAGTTCTGAGAAATGAATCCAACAAAATACTTATTTAACTTTTATAATGAGTATTTCTCCATTGATATGAACTATTTTTCTTTTTTCAATTTCTCATTGAATTCACCGTATCACATATTTTATCTCATAGAAATAATGTAGATATTATCAACATTGAACGTAGCTTTTTTGTTAAGGTTTGCCCTATACATTGTAAATCCGTCACTTATATCGTTGAAATATTTACATAAAGGCGGCAAGCGCGCTGCCATGTTGATTCCCGGGACAACGATATCCTTACGCGACTGATGGAAACATACTACTCAATTGAAAATAAAGGAATCGATTGAGGTATTTAGATAAAATAAATTACGTACAAATGTAATTATAAAATTATAATTATTGGAATTCAACAACAACTTGACGTGTTTTATTTAAATACGAAAATTAACACCTTATTTGCATATAAACTGGAGTGTTTATGTAAATAAGAGGGTATTTTGGACAGATGATACATCAATGAAACGAAAAACAGTAATATTCAATTCCTAAATAGAATATGAATTATATGTAAATCATACATTTTATAACGACTTGTCATTGCTTATACAAAAGGAGACTGAAGATATTTCGAGAAAAAATTCCAGTAATAGACTTAAAGGGTTTATAATTATGTAATTCACAAGATTCTGTGATGTACTTCAGCAATGGGTATTATCAACACTCCTGTCGGGGATGCACTTAGAATCTTAATACAAAAATAGGTTCAAACAACGAAGCAAATACTCATTGTGCACTGCTGATAATTAAACATTATGCTCTTTGACACTATACACTATTTTATTCTTAAAATCTGACAATCTGTCCTTTTACGAGTTATCCGGAGTTAATTAAATTTGTTTGGGCTTTACCAGTCATGTCGGAATTATATGTTTGGTATGCTACCACCATAACAGGTATTTTCTATAATAGAAAAGCGGTTTGAAAGATAGTGAAAATGAAATAGTAATGCTAAAGGAACTGATATCAGGTTAACAAGAACAATAAGGATAGAAAATCAAATTTTGTTTTCCGCACAATAAAATATAGCTACTTATAAAAACGATATCTTAATCATAAGCTCTGGGTTAAAGAACGCGATAGTCAACTATGATATTCGTGGTCCAATTATTCAAATCAAACTAATAAATGAGGACAAACTAAACGTGTTTTTGGTTTATTAGACAATTGCCTCATACGTGCAAATAAGAAATAATGATAAAAATGTTACAATTTGTATATTTTACAGTGTCTATTGAAAATCGTCGACAACATATGTATGAGGGTGCTAAATTGTATGGTTTCAATCTTCTTATGCATTTCTCAATTCCGATACAAGTACATTGACGGCAGAGATTATAGGCATCTTTGCAATAGATAGCTCTGCGGCAATTTTCGACTTTGTCTTGTTTGCATCAGTCCAATTTCAATGTGGTAGAAGCGAACATAATTACTTTTTGCAATTTCATCAATCGCTTTATCAGTTTTAGTGATAATTTTGTCACACCGTCACGGTCACTGTTTCTAATGACAAATCGCGATATTCGACAAAACAGAACTCGCAAGATGGCCACCAAATGTCTGAAAAAATAACGTTCGGTTGTTTTAAGACATCTCTGTTATATGTTTTACTAGTCGTTTACGGTATATCACGAATTGTATCGACATGAGTATAAAACTTCTTCGATACTTGTTCAAACATATTAGTGCGAGAATGAAGAGCTTTTTCACATACTGGCTCCAGTTTATGCGAATGTAAAAGCTTATAGGAGATTCGTACGATTTTACGTACGCATTTGAGCAATAATTTAGTGATAGCACCGTCCGTTTAGTCCGATTGTCCGGTTAGAGCAGACGTTAGCGTAGCGCACTCGCTTATGCACCCGGGTTCGATTCCCGGCCTGGATGCATGTGAGTTTGGTTTATTGTCACCAAGCCGGACAAGGGTTTCCTCCGGGTACTCCGGCTTCCACCACAACACAAGACCACAATCTCACGTAACATCATTATAATAACTTGTTTCAAATAAACAAGTTTAAACTAACAATAATTTAAGCTACGGAGCTATATATATGATATACGGTGCCAGGGGTATCACATAGTCTATTGCAATTTTATTGGTTTTAAGGTGTTTAGTTTCGAGTAATTCAGCCCGACAGATGTTTATTTCAACGTTCTACAAACTATTAATTTAGATTTTGCCTTTGACTTAAACCCAACAATATTTACCAGAAGTTATTACTGATGATACTTTCATTAAAAATTTCTCGGCAAATTTCCTTTGAAGCTTTTTATAAATAGGAATTTGGCTGCTAAAGTCTATGTCATGTTTTCACCACAACAGGTTTTTTTTCCTAACAGAATTAAGTATACGGTATAAATCTAATTTTCTCCTGTTTTTTTCTCGCGTTTGAAATTAACTCTCACATTTGTTTTTCTCAGTAATTTGATTTAATGATATAAGAAATTAAAGCTTCACGAAATAATAAAAAACAGAACAATACATTATTTTTATATTTATATACTTTGTAACCTATAAAAATATTACATTAACGTCAACATGACCGCTGGTTATAAAACAAGAATTTTATTAAACAACACCATAACAAACTTTTCAAGTTTAATGGTCGTTTCTCTAAGGACATGTTTTACATTGTTACTTGTGAATTATCTTCCTTTAATCTGAAGATGTATGATTCTTTATGATAGCTATTAAAGTAGATGTAATTTTTTCAGGGAATCTTACGAAACATCGAAAGCAACTCGATGTGTGGGACTGTCTGTAATCTTTAGCGTTTGTAAGTCTGAACATGTTCAAATAACATCTTTATAAAATGATTGAGCAGGAATGTGGCTACTGACAGAAATAATACGTGTTTTCATTTGTATCCGCCACAAGTTCCAGTAAATACACAAAGTCATGCATTAATAACACATCTTCCTTTCAAATACACGTTAAAACCACATTTCAGTGAACAATGATAACATGTTTTAGTATTGCTCTATTTTTAACTTTTAACGAATTAATGTGCAAAAATTTCAAAAGCATAATAACGAATTAGAAAAACATATTTAGCAAATTTTAATATTATATGTAAAGTAAGAGTTTACTTTGTGTAGACTAATCGGCAATATATCGATAAGATGTCAAAATAAAATTATAACGAAGTCGTTTTCAAACTTTTGTTCTTCCAACTACCTAACCAATCAATACTAGCCGTGTGACAAAGCAAGTGAGTCTCGTTATACTTTAAGCAATTTAAAAAAAACAAAAAACGACATGTCACTCATCTTTTAAAAACAGATGTGTGCTAGTTTGGAGCTATGTTTTGTGTACCTTACATGTTTTTATATTTCGAAACCAGGTTAAGTTTATATTAAGGGAGTGCTTAACACTGATAAAAAGCGTTTAATAAATGTTAAAATATATTTCAAATCAGAGTGTCACTTTGAGATACGAATTCGCTTTTGCTTCTTATACATATAAATTAAGTATTGCTGAATCTGCTGACCAAAGACTTATTGTTTGTTACGAATTCTTCCATATTACAATAAAAATTAACCCCTTATATAACTTCATTGTTACTTTAACCAATATTCGTTATTTTTTAATTGATGTAAGAAAACCGCAATTTTAATTTGTCAGTTTGAATTGCATGCCAGCAGCTCAAGAGAAGGAGTGTATACAGTCAAAAGAAATCAAAGAGCATTTTTGTTGCCACCAACAATTGCGCACAATTATGAATGCGTAAATTACGTCCGTTTTCACATATTTGACTTCCTCCGCTACCATTCCTTTTCATAAAAGATATTAAGTTAATTATGCACAAACAGAATCAATGAACACAACACTGTCTCGTTTCTACATTGTATTTGTCGCACAAATTGAAGTACATTTGATAATAGATTTGAAGATATTGATTAACCTTTCTCTGGGTATCCTTTTAGTTAACTTAATTCTTGGAATACAAAGCTTTTTGTTCTTACAAAAATTCTCTTTGCTGAATACCGAAAAGGTTTCATGTGACAAACAGATTCGCTAAATAAAAAATAAGAATCATTAAGAGATCATCAAACATTAAAGGACTAGAAATATCATTTTCTTAAGGACAATTCGAAAAACTAAACGTTTGTGATCTCCAACATTATAAGAAAACTATATTTTACAATTGTATTGCGTCATATTCCACTTTTGAATCATCATATCTTATTTTGTTCATATCCAACAGCGTACCAACGTACAGTCTATTCTGTATTGTTTAAACGAAGAAACTCTCACATTACAAAAGTGAATTTGAAAGACAAAAGCAATACAAAATGACAAAGCCTTCAAAATGTTGTCCTTTTTAAGGTCCAATATTTAGCAGCATACATGTGAAGGTGTTTTGAGTGCTTATCAAGTTTTAAAAAAGAAATTGTATCAGATTTTCATTCAATAATATTTTTTATTTTAACGCAAAGGTGTAAAGATTAGAAATGGTTGCAGTTGCTAACATGTATGACTCTATCCGATATATTGTCACTTCATGATCAGTGCTCCTATGTTAAGGAAGATATTAGCGTTTTTGTAACTAAGAATTGAATATAAATCACTATTTACATTAGTTTATTGAATATCGTTTGTATATGGAAATAACTAAGACAAAACTACAATAAATCTAAAATCAATTTGTCACATGGCTATAAATGCAAACGTAATTTCAACAAATTTGTGAAAATATATTCCGTTATTAAACTTTTAAATCATTATTGTAACTCATACAATAAAAATTGTAGCAAAAATGTATATTTTACTCTTGAAAAACTTTGCTAAGTGGAAATGCCCTTTAAATGCTCGTAAACGCCTACAATACAGAAGGCAATGACAACTTTACGTTACACATCCAACTTTACAGTTGACAATACACACAAATACAGATGTACTAAATAAATTAAATCTATTTCTATGGTCTTAACTTTTTTTGGAATATCGATTGTTTTCGTTATTCTTGGACATCTCTCTAAAACAATATTGTTGTTCTACACGTTATGTAGCACTGGACACAGTATAGGTCCAGGACTGCATTTACATCAATCATTCATATTTTGTGGGTAATATCTTGTTACAATATGTCTAATGTTATATGAATCATGATCATTATCTGTCTCGGTCTACTGCCAGCGAGAATTTTTGAGAGATATTGAAATTGCAGAATTATAAATCAAACAGACTATTATATTGCCTATAATTGCATTTATGATGACAGCGAACAAACATTCGCCAACTAATGACAGTTGAGAATATTAGTATAGTCAGCAGTTTGGATATTTATGATGTTAAGCGTGCGTCTGCCATTAACATTCGGAAAACAATCTTTAAATCTAACTTTTCAAATAGCGTCATGTAAAAAAATATAGCGTACGTCGAAGTATAATAGGTAATTACTAGGATTCAATCGAACGATGAAAATAGCTTTGTAACATACATTAATAATAGTAATGTATTGGTCTGTTCTATACATAGTTTAAAGTTAATAAATTAAGCGCCATAATCAAGGTAAAATGGAAAATAATTCCAGATTGTCCAACTTTCTCTGTAGATTTGCAATATTTTTTTCTTTTATAATGTAGGAAAAATTGAGATAGATCTACGATTGTTGAGATATTTTTGTTAGAGTGTTTGTATATCGAAATAAAATAATTGTTTAGACAAACAAGAAGTACTCACCTGAAACGCTGTTCTTTACGGTGGAGGTGATAGGTCCAAGAATAACATCTTAACAATATTTGAAATTCTTTGGTCCTTCTTCATTAAGTCAAAAAACCGAATTTTCTATTATTTTTTAAACTTTAAAAGTAAACATAAACAGATATGTGAACATTCAGAAAGTAATTTTTTGTCAAAAAGCTACCTAAGTGTTGCAAATATACTAGTGATATATTTTTTTTCAACAATATTTTAGATGTAATTGAAATTGAAAATGAGGGCATGTAATATGCTTTGTTATACAAATGATGTATATTAAATCAAATTAGATGTGTAACAAAATGTCTTTGTTGCTTATATGGAACTGTTTCATTTTCTTTTCTAAGTTTTTACGATGCCTTATTGCAGCTTTTATTTCCTAAGAGACCATCGTTAAGTATTAAGAGATTCTATACATTTGGTTTCCATAGGGGCGTGATTTGGTACATCTGTTTACAAAGTTGTACATATAAATTCTTTATTTGTCTATAAGTCCTTTATTTATGCTTACTTTTGGCATTGTAATATTAATATGCCCAGTAAAACATACTGAATAATGGTCACTCAGTCTATATACTGGAACAAGAACTTAATGGTCGATTACGTTACACCGATTTTCTGAAGGCGTGACATCTCGTATTTTACTATGCTCTGAACATTTTTTCGCTTTATGTAAATTGAGTGTGACTTTTTGAAGTATATCTAAATTTATGAGGTGCTTAGACTGATAAGGAGTTAATTATTCCGTTGTCTGTGTTTGCGTACAAACATTGAATAACACATTTTTGAATGCACTTTTGTTATTTTTTGTGAATTTCAATAACCAACATCTTACGGTCTAATCGTATTGATATTAACCGTTTTACTCGGCTTATGTGTTTGTATATCAAATTTTAGATTTTATTAACATTGTTTATAATTGCTGCTTGCCGAATGCGTTTGTATGATCTGTAGATGAAACCCTAGAATAAGAGTAGCCAAGAATGAACCCAATCGTGTTTTTCATAGAAGAATAAAAACAGAAAATAAATCAATTATGTAATTCACTGACCAAAGCAGTAAGTTATGAAGGTTGGGAAAAAAGTACATAACTTAGACATTTGTAAACAAACGTACACTAAAATGTAACTTAATGAAACAATCATTGAGAGGAAAAGTCAACTATTGTATATATCTGTTCCGCCATACATTTTGTGCAAACAGATAACGAAACATTTAATTTATTTAAAACTTTTACCCAAAAGGCCGAAGTATCATTCTAACGGAAAGGTCGTCATTCAGTTTTGAACTCTAAAATACATGCACCAAGGTTATGTCTCACAGATTCGGACTTTGTAAAAACATACTTCTAAATATTCAATAGTTCGTTAACTATTCAAGAATCAGCAAACGAATATTTTTATTCGTAGTAATATTCAATGATTTAACAGAAATGTGTCAAAAAAGATATACATATGTACTACATCAAGCTTTTTCTTTTTTTATTTTAAAAGCATTTTTAGGTATCCCCAATCCCATTCCACACATGTCATCGGGAAACAGAAGCCATTGTCTTAAAAAGGAAAAAAAGGACGTAAACCATTCATAATTATATATACACATCAATAATATACGTATAAAAAGTTTCAAACGAATGCTGAGACAAAGAATCACGTTTAAATAAGCTTCTTATTTTATAAACACTGTAGGCAGTTTGCGAGGAATATACAACAAAGTAGGGCTAATGAAATGTACATGAGTCATATATATAATTATATAAATATATTTTGCTTAAGCGTGTTTCTTTTAAAAGGGAGGACGGGTCACAGAGTAAAACCCTAATGACATGGCCGGACATAGCGTTATTTTCGCTGCCCTTAATATAACACCTACGCTACCTAGTGAAGATGAAGGGGGTGGTGATGGTGTTGCGCTAACACTGATATCAGCGATATTAGTCTTAATCCAACCAAGAAAGCTTTCTTCTTAAAATTGGTGTGTCTAATGTTTTCTTTACATTTTTGCCGCAAATTGCCAATTATTATTGTAGGTACGTGCAAATAATATCATAATTAAAAACCATAAAAAATCATAAGTTGATTTTTGTCGTATCTTAGTCATTCATATTGCCATAATTGCTGGTAGTAGACGGCGTTGAAGGAGTCTCCATCATGTGAACTGTCTAGTAATCTAATGAACGTATTTAATGATGTTCATTTTTAGGACCTTCGTTCATCAATATCGGTAATTGTAAAGCCTAATGAAGCGCATCAAATTAACAATCGTCCGTGACCCTCGACATTTTGTTTTTAATATTCTTACCACGCCAAAATCTTAGAAATAATTTGATTTTATATAAATACGGGAAAGATCAAAATGTAATACACTTTCGTAGTTTGTGCGTTCCTTACAAAAAGTGACTCCGTGATGCTTTAACTCTATCAAAATAAAACACATTTGTACAACAATTTGATAGTTAATCTCGAACAATATTAACTAAATGTATAAAAGATAATCATTTACTAAAATATTTCGGGGAATTTAAAATATGTTATGTAAACGTTTAGTGAAGTAAGGATTATCGAGAAAAATCAAATAAGCATTGTTGCGTACTACAAAGATATATCCATAATTATGCCTTTGACAACATTTTTCAACATCTACATTTTTCAGGTATTGGTTTATGTGAACTTTTAGATGTTCAACTGTTGCCATATTAAGATCGGGATGCCAACTTTACCAAGCTAATCAATGTTTCCTAATGAGGAAAATAACATTGACTGATCAAGAACATTAGTAGTTTGAGTTTGGTACTATAAGACAGCTGATATTAAAGCTATCAAAGAAGATCTATTTTACTTAAAGAGAGGAGCTATGTTATGTTTGAGCTTTATTTCAAAACAAGAAGATGTTCAGCTTTGCCAGACTGATCATTCCGTCCACAATCAGTTCAAAGGGTGTTCAGCATTCGAAATGCAGCTGTTTGAGTAAGAAATTTTGGTATTATAACGCCGAGACATTTTAACTTGAACATGTTTTTGTGTTGATATTGTAATTTACTAGAATACACATATTTCGCTGAATTGTGTTCCATTCCTACGGCACAAATTTAAAGACAAAGATTTAAACAATTTTCAAAACTTCGACATAGTTATGCCAGAGACAAGATAGTTAGCTACATTCCCGTATCCGCAGATGTTACAGTATTACTCATTTCATTGCCTGGTTGGTTTTGAGCCTACTCGATACCTCCAGAATTGGAGGATAAAAAAGACGTCTTACGATTTTAGATCTATTTTTCTAATACACTACCATGGTTTTAGATTTTGTGTAGAATATAGATCTTTAGGCACAAAACAATGTTTACTTCCTAAACAAATTAAGACCCAGCTTATGGAATCGGCTTTCCAACGTATTAAGTCTTAAATAGATATGCGTTCTTTGAGGAGAAAACAGCTTTTCTTCATGATCAACAAGTTTTTTGTTACAAAAGTAGGTTTCTTGTTTACGAAGACCTATATAGTTTCATTGATTAATGTCTCTAAAGGTGCAAGTAATAAACATTGCGGATAACTTATTTTATCATAATTATGAGATCCGATCAACTGTTTGTTAAAAAGATGCCCCGATACCATTGAAGCTGATTTCTCAGTTAAACAAATACCGCGAAAATGTTTATGCATACAACACAGGAATGTGCCCATTAACGTGTAATATTATTTGAATTCAGGTTCAGGTTATTTGGCAAGAAATGGTATTTATCTGGGAAACCGTTTTCATATATATTCAATTATATAATATATAATACGAAGGTAAATATTATATTGGTTTACTTGTTATAGTTTCGATAAACAACAGATAAATCTCTTTTCCCTAGTGCAGAATTTGCGAATTCATCGAACTTTAGAACCAAAAGATCTTTTAGAATACCTTTTCCCTTAAATTTGTGTTTCAAGTATAAATAATTAATTAATTAATGGTATACTTGATAAGATTTCATATATTTACGAAACAGCTGTCTGAACAAGACATGAATAAGAAATGTCAGCTTTATTAATCCAGCTCTGATTGAAAGCCATATTACTCAAAAGTACATTTCCGCAATCTTTGTTATGTATGTACTTTATTCTCTAGAAAAGCCAAGTACTTTATATTCTAGAATAACCAAGTTTATTGAAAATCACACTGAAGTACATTCATAATTAATGTAAAAATTCTGTTGATAGTACTCCTCCCGAACGATAGTGTTTATGGTCGGATTTTGCATTAATAACAGTTTTATCTAAACATCTGATTCTTAAACAAATTGCACTTTTAACTTTGTCAAAGCAGGTAATATTATATAACTGTTGCATGGCTTCCAGTGTGACAGTACATATTGTCAACATGAGGGAAATACTGTTACCAGAGGCGAAGCCGAGGGTAACAGTATTTACCCGAATGTTGACAATATGTACTGTCACACTGGAAGCCATGCAATATTTATTTTATTATATCGAACACAGTTGCATTTATATACATATATAAGATTTTTACCATTACACAACTTTCAAATTTAATCAATTTATTCTGTAATTATTGTTTGTTGGCATTATTAGCTGTCATTTTGTTGCAACCAGATAAACAACACATTTTAATATGCGCTTACCACCTCAGACTTGGGAAACCAAAAATGCCTATTTTTAGACCTTTTTGAACTTTTGGAATCTTTATAGACTCAACTAATGTATTGCCATCTGTCTCCGTATGAGAGGCAAAAGGTTAAGAATTCAGTTTCCACTACCTCTGATGTCCTGACAAAAATATATATATATATATATTTTCATATCGTAGTCGATAACTTGAACGGTTTTGTTATGCAATTTTATATATTGTGCGGGCATCAGCTCTTATTATTAATGCGGCCATTAAAAATTCTAAAGCGCACGCGCATCTTTTCTGCACATGTGATATTACTTTGCCAGTCAACATTACCGGGCAATATTAAAAAACATTGACCGCTCTGGTATAAGGAATTTAACATAGAGAATATAAGTGAGGTATAATAAATATATATATATATATATATATAGAGAGAGAGAGAGATATTACAAATTACGGATATCAGAGCGCAGAATTTACATTTCATTTTTTTAAAGAACAAATTTGCTTAATTATATAACAAACAATATTTATGCGAAAAATACAGAAACAAGCTCAGTAGCAAACAGTTTAAACATAAACCCGGTTTAATGGCACTGGGTAAACGCCAAAGACATTGAACATATAAACAAAAAATCACAAACAAGAAAAATGGAAGAACAGCACAAAACTCCACAAACAGCACAGTGCATACATACTATATATAGAAAACTAGGTATGTTAATCAAGGAGTGTTAGGTACCGCCTTGTAACGGTCAGTAAAATGTATATTTACTGGGGGTTTAAACCAGTTTAAGTTACTCTTTTCCCAACAATCCTTAATAAATAAAAACACAAAAGGTAAATCTTATCAAAGTATGCATTAACTTGAGGAAACTTAACAATAAAACAATTAATAATAAACTTAAAGGTAAACCCCAAGTACTTCTATGATAAGAGATCCCAACTCTTTCTGCAGACGGAGGAATACAATTCAGATCACCTAATGCAAAAACTTTTCAAAGGTACGATGCAGTCATTGTTTGAAACCATGAGCATCACACACAGTCTGCCTTATAAATTGAAAGGTTTAAAACTGTGTGATCATAGAGTTTCATAATAAAAAGCATCATTGTACTAACACTTGGAACAAATCAAGAAAACATTATTTTAAGAAATACCCCATATTTTTAACCAACTTCATTAATGTTATTCCTTAATGTGAGTCATTTCATTGGATATTCTGCACACGGCCATCAACTCGCATCATTTACTTTTACAAATGTCTAAGACGATGGTTAGAATAATTGCTTGAGATAAGTGTTTAAACAAATTAGTTTAGGTTTACTGATATTTACTTATTTGATATGCTTAGATAAAAATTGCAATGATGTGTTGGAGTTTCTATCGCACAAACTGACTTTTTTTAGAGGAAGTCTTTCAAAATAAAGAACGCAGAGAGTAGAGACACCACGTATAAGCCATTTCCTTATTGCCTTAAAAACATAACAAAATGATACATAGTGCTCTACAATTGACACACATGTTGAAAAATACTGATTGACGTGTTTGACATTCAATAATACCGATTTTACGTATAAATTACATGCAATTCTGTTATAGAAAAGGCTTGAAATACTTCAGTGAATATAACGACTGCATCATTTCATATGTGATAATTACTGGGTAAGGTAGTCAAATAGTTTTGTTTTTTTTTAATGAAAAATGAACCTTTGGTTACATATAGCAAGGTATTTAAGGAGTTGATAATTGACATCCTTTAAATCATTTCGGTTAAAGTATACTTATTGAATCTGCGTTGACGTTGTCTATAATATCCACCTACGTTGTCTTTGTTATCATTAGATGATCTGATGTAAAAGAGATACTACCATTAATAAAATACAGGAATTCAGCAGTTTATACAGCTCGCAAGCATATCACTAATCTTAGCAGGGATTCTACCATTAAATTCATTATAAACATAAATAATTACTACGAAAACAGAATGTTTCAACGGGTTAGTCACAAACGAATAAAAAATAATACGTAGAACAGTCGAACGCTAACGAGCGTTTATTCAAATGGTACCTATTTGAGAGAAGTAATTCGCAATGCTATCAGATTAAACACATATTTTAAATTGTTTCTAAGAAACTTCATTAGTTAATGTACAGTCGCAACAAACTGAAATTCGTGGAATTTTCAAAGCGCAGCTGTTCCGCTTTAAATATATTATAATATATATATCTTTTATCTTCATAGTATCAGAATTTAATGTCTAAAACAGAGACAATTCTTTCAATAACAGTACATTTATACGGTTACCAACGCAACAGACAGCAAAAGAATATCGAATATACGAATGCTTACTTTCTGTTTTAAGAATTATAGACATTAGCGTATGCATGTTGCTAGCGTACAATTTCATTAGTCTGAAACATGCTTTCATATACCAGATAACACAGATGCATTTTTATGATCAAAAATTGCTATTTATATTTAGGACTTTCCAATAATAGAAAAATCTTGCCAACGCTTTTATCAATACATTTAAAGCCGCTTTAGAATGATAACTTTACCTTTATATCCATCCAAGCTAGTCCGTCAACTATAAAGCTCAAACAAATTGTATTAAACCAAACCCAATACATTTTTGTCACAGGGTAGTAAACAGAAACTTCAAGATCAGAAAGTGAACAAACTTTTCGTTTTATGGTGTGTTAGTGACTGAAAGCGCTGATGTACTTGTCCAATCATTTTGAATGTTGTTTTATTGTACTAGATGACGAACCATGCACAGTTTTACTTAAGTAGTTTTTAGGCTTTTAGTGTTCATATATTTAATTCATATTCAAGCTCGCTGAATGCACTACTTTCATTATTGATAATGATACATTTTTTACACGAGTAATACTTTGTGAGCACGTGTTTGCGCCTCAATACATTCTCAATCTAGAAGTAAAACTTAACTTGATGTGCAACATGTCTTGAAACTGTCAAGGTCGTAAATGGCCTGTTAGTTCAGCAATAGGAACCCACATTTGATTCTGAAGTGTAATTGTTTTTGTAGACTGTTTGAAAAAAAGTTACTATGATTTTAATATCATTTCCTGTATAGATCGGTTACAGTTCTGATGATTATGTTGTAAAATATATATCACGTTGCCGTGTGTCGCGAACATCGCGAAATAACATACTTTTATTCTAATATGAGTTAGTTAAATATACAATACTTTTGAGATTGATTCTTATGTTATACAGATGTTATATGGTTATCATTTGTTTAAACTTTAATTTGTATTACCTTAAGCTTTTTACAATATTACAGTTTAATCGTTTAAGAATAACATTGTTCATTAGCACCGTTGACCTTATAACTAATCGCTATGAGTCTACCGGTGTTATTCAACGGTGTCAGTGCTCCGGCGGAGTCGCACGAATAACATTTGAATTCGTGCTACTCACAATACTCGTGCACTTCATGTTTGTTTTTGGCGGTAAATAATAGTATAAAATGCCTTTGTTGGGCGTTTAGAAAAGAGTTGAAAAAGTTAGAATAAAAAAGAGTTAAAAAGTAAATTAAAAGGAATTATAATTAAAAAAGAGTTAAAAGTGATTTAAAAGGAGTTAAATAAAAATAATTTAAAAAGGTTTATAACATCGGGCTATCAATTATAAATTGGATATATGACAAATTGTTGGATTATAATAGTTAGAAAGTGTTAACATCTGGAAATAAATTTATTACTTACTGTTCACTATTTAGGACATTTACTGTGAATTGTTATTGGAATTAAAATTGTTAAAACTGTATAAATAAAGAAAGAAACAGTGAAAATTTGTGTTTGTGGTCTTTTATAAAGTTAAGACCTAAAATCTAATGTGGCTAAAATAAAAACACCGCCACATTAATTGGTGCCGGAACCCGGGAGTATTACGGGAATATTACGGGAAATAATAAAATAAAAACAATAAGAAGAAATTAAAAATAAATTAAAGAATTAAAAGAGGAATAAAAGTGCACGATGGGAGCTGTTAAAGTGTAACAGTGGTGTTAAAGAGAAAAAGTAAAAATAACTTGTGAAAAAGTGTTGTAAGTTATCAAAGTGTTTGAAAATAAAAGTGTGAAAAAAAATCAGTAAAAGAAAATGGCCGCGACACACGTTGTATACTTAAAAGGATTACGAACATGGTACTTTCATGCTATAGAAAAAGAGGTTAGTAATGCATCAGTGTTGTTAGATGCTGACATAACAACAATTGACAAAAATGTTTTGTCAGAAATTGATGTTTCTATGGGAATATTACAATCTAGTATTGGTAAACTTGAGGCACAATCTGAAAAATTGGCAACAGCTATCGGAGATAGTGACCTTGATTTAATTGATAAAATTGTTGAAGATGATTCAAAATTATTAAACATTGCTGAGAACCTGCTTGTGCGTTTAGAGAATTTAGAAAAGAAATTAAATAGCGCCATTAAGGAAGAAAAACAAGCAAAAGAAGAACAAATTAGCGAAACTAAAAATGAAAAGGCAAGTGTTGAAATGCAGAAAATGTTTGAAGCTCAAATGCAATTACAGCGGGAATTTTTAGAAGCCCAATGTGACACAAAGAAAAAAGCAACATGTGCAATCGGTTAAGTTACCAAAACTGGAGATATGTTTTTTCAATGGTGATAAAATTAAACGGATTGAATTTTGGGACAGTTTTGAAAGCTCAGTGCATAAAAGTGAAACGTTATCAAATATTTATAAATTCAATTACTTAAGGATTATACTTGGAGGTGAAGCTCGTAGTGCTATAGCGGGCTTATCGCTGTCGAACGAAAATTACAGGGTGGCAGTCAACATTCTCAAGGAGCGCTTTGGTGACACTCAGGAAGTCAGTGACCTCCACTACAACAAGCTTATCAACATCAGACCTGCTGGCGAATATGTCGAAAGCTTGCGGAAATTTCTAGATACCATGGATAAACATCTAAGAAGCCTGGAAGTACTTGGACAAAATATTGATCAAGATGTGTTCGTTACTGTTGTAAAATCGAAACTACCGAGCAACGTTATTTGACATTTTGAAATCCAAAAAGGTTTACGCGAAAAGTGGACAATAAAGAAGCTTTGAGATATACTCTGTGAATACATTGTGGCTAGTGAAAAAGCAGAAAAGGTGCAAAAATCAGAAACAGTTAAACCTAGAACAAACAGGTTTAATAATTACACGAAACCGGAGTTAAAAGTACAATCATTTGGTCAACGAAAAGTGTACAGCCAGCCAGTAAGTTCATCAGAAGCGTTATCTGCTGGCTCTATTGAAAACAGGAGTAAAAACTGTCGCTATTGTTCAAAATTACATTGGAGCGATGAATGTGTAAAGCACAAGACCATTGATGAAAGAAAATTATGTTTAAAAGGCAGTTGCTTTAAATGCTTTAGGGGAGGACATTCGTCGCGTGACTGCAAAAGCAACAAAGTATGTGTACATTGTGGTCAGCAGATTGTGCATCATCGCAGCTTATGTCCAAAGAAATTTGTAAAAGTAAAAGTGTGAATGAAAATGTAGCTGTATCTGAAGAAGTGAGTGAAACGTACGAGAATAATACACTTCCCAAAGAAAATGCTCTCTTGTCCACAGGTGAAATAGTTCTAATGCAAACAGCGCGAATAAATGTCGGACATCCTGACAGTCAGTTTGAAAGAAAAGCTCGTGTCTAACTTGATTCAGGGTCTCAAAGAACCTACATCACTGAAAGCTTGGCAAGTGCACTTAATCTCAAAAAAGCTGAAACGCAAGAAATTCGTTTGGTAACGTTTGGCAGTAATAAAAATAAAGTAATCAAAACAGAAAGCACAAAATTGAAGTTAAAGCTGACTGATGGAAGTGATATGATGATTACTGCAAACGTTGTTCCAAATATAACCGGAAACATTAAAAGAAAACCTGCTAACATCTATAAAAGGGATGATTTCAAAAACCTGTCTCGCAATCTGAGATTAGCAGATACTGTACCATGTGAAAATGAATCAGGTCCTATCGACATATTGATAGGGAATGATTTTTATTTGGACATTATTCAAACTGATAGAATAGAAGTTATACCAGGACTTTATTTGCTGTCATCTAAACTTGGATGGTTACTCTCAGGAAGAACAAACGCAGTTGACAATAGTGTTGAAGATATCAGTATGCTCATTCTTACGCATGGAAAAATGGTTACAGAATCGAATTTGTTCACGGATGTTGATAAGTCTCTTCCTACAAAACCAGACCTTGAGGACTTCTGGAATGTCGAAACGATCGGCATAACAAATCCAATAGACCAGTCAGATGATCAAACAGCAATGAAAAACTTCAAGTACACATTTAAACGTTCAGATGGCAGATATCAGGTGACTTGGCCATGGCGTGACGAATACTAAGAATTGCCTGAAAACCGTGGCTTGGCATTAGGAAGATTAAAATCTTTAGCAAACAAAATACAAAGAAATCCAGAGCTTATGGAAAGGTACAATGCGAAAATTAATAATCAGTTAAACAATGGCATTTTTGAAAAGGTAGACAGAGAAAACTGTGATGGGCGCAAGCATTACATTCCACACCACGTAGTCATCACACCACAGAAAACAACCACAAAACTAAGAATCGTGTATGATGCGTCTGCAAAAACAAGGGAAGAATACAAGAGTCTGAATGATTGTCTCTGCAGGGGACCGGTATTACTCAATGACCTTTGTGGAATAATGTTGCGGTTTAGACTTTATAAGATCGGAATAGTTGCAGATATTGAAAAGGCAATTCACCAAGTTGGACTACAACCATCGGACAGGGATGTGACACGATTTTTGTGGTTTAAGGATTTGAGTGAACAAATGATGGATCAAAACAACATTCAGGAATACAGATTTTGTAGAGTCCCATTCGGTGTGGTATCCAGTCCATTCTTACTGAGTGCTACTATCGAGCATCATTTGGATACGTACGAGACATAAGTGGCTGAAAAGCTCAAAAGTGATATCTACATGGACAATTTGGTTACAGGAACTGATTCTGTTGGTGATGCAAAAGATCTGTATCGTGATTCAAAAGTTATGTTTAATGAAGCACAAATGAACCTTCGAGAGTGGAATACAAATAGTGTCGAAATGAAAAATGTGATTGAAAGCAAAGATTTAGCTGACGAACAAGTGACAAAAGTTTTAGGTCATACGTGGGATATACAAAATGATACCATAGCATTAAATCAAGTGAAGGATCTTAATGAGAATGACAAGGCAATTATGAAGAGAAAAGTGCTTAAACAGATTGCGTCGGTATTCGATCCGATGGGATTATTATCTCCTGTTACCTTAAAAGGAAAGTGTTTGCTTCAAAACCTATGGAAAAAGAACATAGGATGGGATGATCGTCTTGGAAGTATGGACGAAAAAGAATGGCTTGAGATAAAAGAAGATTTGCAAGACATAGCAAAATGTAGAGTGAAACGTTGTGTAGCGTTTTTGTAACGTATACTCTTGTGTGTTTCTGTGACGCTTCCAACCTGGCGTACGCTTCATCGATATATTTGTTACAAGAAAGCAAACGCAGTAAAAAGTGTGATTTTATCTTTGCTTAGAGTAGACTAGCACCAGTAAAAGAAATGACAATACCAAAACTTGAATTGATGACAGTATTGATTGGTGTTAGAAGTACACACTTTGGTGAAAAGCAATTAAAGATAAAATTGAAAGCAAAGATATTGATGTCAGATTCACAGTGTGTTTTACATTGGATACACTCACAGAAAAAGTTGCCAGTATTCATTGAAAACAGGATAAAAGAAATAAGAACTCATTCTGATATTAGTTTTCAATACGTTAACACCAAGGATAACCCAGCAGACATATTAAGTCGTGGATGTACCATTGGTGAAATTCAAAGGTCCAATTTGTGGTGGAATGGGCCGAAGTGGTTGTTGGAACCCAAGGAACAATGGCCTATAAATAGGAGTACTGATCCTAACAATGAAAACAGTTGTGTGACAAGTGAAGTTAAACCAAATCGTGGTCAGATTCAAAAAGAAGAAAATATTCTAGTAGAAAAAGAAAGCTCACGCGATATTAAACCACCCTTGACATTGAAAAGTACTCCTCTTTGACAAAAGTGTTTCGAATAACGGCATGGTGTAACCGATTTGTGAATCGACTAAAAGATAACGTTCCAAGTTGTGTTAATCTTAAAAGTGAAGAGATAGAAAATGCTGAAAAAATGTGTTTACTACACACAAAGAAAATACATTTCTCAGATATGTTCACATCGCTAGGTGCAAAGAAACCAAACAATTTGACCAAACAGCTAGGTCTTTACATTGAAGATAGTGGTATACTTAGGTGCCATGGAAGACTTGATCAAGCTTAGTGAAGCAGAAAGACATCCTATTTTACTACCTAGCAAGTCCAGATTTACGGATTTAGTGATTGAAAAGTATCACTCACGAATGATGCATACAGGCGTGTCCCAAACATTAAGTGAGATAAGACATAAGTTTTGGATACCCCATGGAAGGGCAACTGTGAGAAGGGTATTGAAACTGTGTTTAGTTTGCCGTCGTGTAGAGGGCGGTCCATACCAATTACCACCGATGGCTCCGTTACCGCGTGCAAGGATTACGGAAAGCGCACCCTTCTCCAAAACAGAGTTGGATTACTTGGGACCTTTGTATTCAAAGGATTCCAGCGGCGTCAAAAAAGTATGGGTATGTCTTTATACGTGCATGGTTACACGAGCAGTGCACTTGGAAATGTTTCATGATATGTCTGCAAGTTCATTCCTTATGTTTTTAAGGCGATTTATAGCCATACGGGGAACACCATCCGAAATAATTAGTGACAATGCTAAACAATTCAAATTATCAAGTGATACAATCAAGCTAGTGTGGTCGAATGTAATTAAAAGCAAAGACGTGCAAAATTGATCATCAAATGAAGGAATAAAATGGAATTTCATAGTTGAAAGGGCACCATGGATGGGAGGTTTCTATGAGCGATTAGTTGGGCTGGTAAAAAGAGCTCTGAGGAAGTCGGTTGGTAGAAAAATATTGACAGAAGATCAATTACAAACCATGTTAAAAGAGGCTGAAGCTATAATTCCCGGCCGTTGACGTACATAGGAGATGACCTAAATTCCTCAGTGACAATAACTCCAAGACATTTCCTATGTTTAAACCCCAAAACTGGGATACCAGAAAGTGATATCTTAAGTGATGACCCGGATTATAAAGTTCATTACACTGATAAGGACAAGTTGTTAGAGTTGTGTAAAAGGGTGAAACACTTCTTAACGCATTTTGGAATATTTGGAGAAATGAATACCTCTTACGTTTAAGAGAAAGGACCCAAAACAAGTTAAAGTGTCAAAGAGTGCAATCCCATCAGTCTCCAAATGTTAGGGACATAGTACTAAAAAAGGAAGATTTACCGCGAGGACAGTGGAAACTTGGAAAAATATTGCAGTTGCGTTTAAGCCGTGATGGATTAGTACGTTCATGTGCGCTTCGTACGTCCACCGGAAGTGTTATGAACAGACCTATCAACTTGCTGTTTCCGGTTGAATATTCTAGTAGCCAGGGTATCAGTGACAAATGCGCAACCTTTTCTGGAGATAAAGACTTAAGTGCTCATCAATCTACTCATCAACAACGTCCTGTATGCGAAGCTTCGAAAACGGCCAGGGAAAAAATTCAAACAATGTGTTAACTTTAATCAGAGACGTACAGAGTAACTTTGATGAGGGGACGGTCGCCTTCGCGAAGATTCTTGATTTTTGAAAAGAAAAAAAATATGTTGAAATATGAACTTTATTCGTATTAATTTTCATTATAAATATTATTGATACGCCTTGTTAACAGTGAAACGTATTACTTGTTATTTGTTTAATTGTCATAAAAATGCATTTATGGTTAATAATTCCATGCTAAAGTTAACCAAATTTGGGTGTGTATAAATATTAATTATTGTTGCGTCGGGATTGTCGCGAACATCGCGAAATAACATACTTTTATTCTAATATGAGTTAGTTAGATATACAATACTTTTGAGATTTATTCTTATGTTATACAGATGTTATATGGTTATCATTTGTTTGAACTTTGATTTGTATTACCTTAAGCTTTTTACAATATTACAGTTTAATCGTTTAAGTATAACATTGTTCATTAGCACCGTTGACCTTGTAACTAATCGCTATGAGTCTAGAGGTGTTATTCAACGGTGTCAGTGCTCCGGCGGAGTCGCACGAATAACACATGAATTCGTGCTACTCACAATACTCGTGCACTTCATGTTTGTTTTGGGCGGTAAATAATAGTATAAAAGGCCTTTGTTGGGCGTTTAGAAAAGAGTTGAAAAAGTTAGAATAAAAAAGAGTTAAAAAGTGAATTAAAAGGAATTATAATTAAAAAAGAGTTAAAAGTGATTTAAAAGGAGTTAAATAAAAAGAATTTAAAAAGGTTTATAACATCGGGCTATCAATTATAAATTGGATATATGACAAATTGTTGGATTATTATAGTTAGAAAGTGTTAACATCTGGAAATAAATTCATTACTTACTGTTCACTATTTAGGACATTTACTGTGAATTGTTATTGGAATTAAAATTGTTAAAACTGTATAAATAAAGAAAGAAACAGTGAAAAATTGTGTTGTGGTCTTTCATAAAGTTAAGACCTAAAATCTAATGTGGCTAAAAAAAACACCGCCACACCGTGCACGTTGCCGTGCAAGCTATTTTTATGACAATGTGCACGTGTAACATAGCATGTTTTTCTAGTTTCTGGCCAATGCGAGGGAATATGACTTTATTGTATACAACGTTACTATACAGTCATTCAATCAATACCTAACATGTATTTTTTTCAAATTTGCCAATACACAAGTCCTACATCTGAATTACTTGGCTAACACATTAGTGTGCCACACATTGATAAACAAAAACTTGATTAAAAACAATAATAGTGTGTTACTTTAAATCAATTGTCAATTTGTGGGAACTCGCCACTTGTGAAAATATGTTTTCCTATGACACTCATGAAATAAAATACGATCATACACTGAAATAAACAAATATCCTCTTTATATTTGGTATGAACTTCAGTTTTAAATTTTCCGATTTATTTTGAAATACCTACTATTTGTTATCTATATTACTTTTATAAGTTAGTACTTGCAAATGTAAGACATATTACAACGGTGTTTTCTACAGGGAAAAGCCCAGCAACCAACAAAGTATTGGGTTTTTTTGTTCAATGGTACAACATCATGCGTATTTTGTACAAACATTATACAATCTTGTTTAAAGGACCAACAAAACACAATCTTGTTTTATGAACAAACATAATTCAATCGCGTTTGATGGCACAGCTATAATAAATAATACTTAATCAAAGGCAAAAACCAAAACGACAATCCACAAGTATACTCAAGATCTAAATAATACATAAAACCAATATCTTTTATATGTATTAACAAAAACATAAAATATACTAGTTTTAAGTTTATGATCGTTATATCATCATCAAATGCCCAATGGTTGGTGTAAATTTATTGTCACTACATCATCATCATGATGAAACATTCACAGAAAAGCGAGATCCACGTAATTCAATTTTGTACAGCTTCTAATACAATATTCTAAGGTAGTTTCACTTTTCCATGGCAAATTAGAGACAGTGGTCCTCTGGAGACCTCACTTTCTGTATGTTTGATAATTTACAACGGTCTGTGAGCAACAATGGTCGCCTGCGGAGGGATAAAGGATTATCTGATAGTTCTGCATACAAGGCTCTAAATACTGTCGTTTACAAATCAATGATCATCTAACTTAAGGTTATCCCTCTTTTGTCAAACTCAGACACATGATACATGTTTTAGGAAGTAAATTCAGAAAAAATCTATAAAAAGATAAGGAAATAGTTAACATACTGCACATACAAATACAGAGTAAATCATTGTAATAAACCGTCTTCAAATTGCATTGTCAAGCAGTTGCCATGCACCTTTCACTTCGCATTGTGCTGCGTTCTGTGTATTGCAATATGGCCAAGACAAACGTTTCATGTTAAGCGCAATGTAGCTAATAAATTTCGGATCTTCCAGTCACAAACATACCAACAAAAATAAATAGAAAAGAAGGTTGAATTCATGATAGCCATAAAAGCATGAAATATAGTTTTACTTTCATGGCACTGACCGTTTTGATACCTATTATACCTTTTGCAAACCATCTACATGTCATATGACTATAAGACTAAAAATGTATTTTGTGAGGTCCTTACTCTCGCAATGAGTGTTTAAGGCATGTACTACTATACTAACTCTATCAAGCTCATAGTTAAATTTTTAGCTGGTGGCCTCGTCCCTGTAGTTTCAAACAAACGGTGTATAGAGTAATTATGACAGGTGTAGTGTAACACTACGGAACTCTCAAAGTGCACAACCAAACTCATAACATAACAATTTATTCCCAGTTCATATTTTATTAATTCAATATATTTACAGTGGAGCATAATTACACCTGTCTGCTTCTTAAAACCCCACTCCTACGTTAAATATCCAAAACCTCACTCTAATACATCTGAGGTCATCTCAGCTTCATGGCTCAACCGGACTCTCTAACACGGAGAAATGCTCGAAATAAATACCAATATTATGGGGCAAATGTGATAACTTAACAACCCAAAGCCCATACTCATTTGTAATAAACAAGACAACTTATTCATAACTGTGCAATTGTACACAATCAGCTGTCAACCACAGCCAATAAGTGGCCAATAACATATCAATCAATCATGCCCTACAATAAATAATTAATTGAGTATCAAAACAGGTAAGACAAATATACATTAAATTAAAAGTTAATTATTTCTTAAAAGTAACGTTAAAGTTATCATTACGTTACAAAGATTGTTCTACTACATGTAGCACATTGCAAAATCAAATTATATTTAAAGAACGTTTAACGGATGTAGTAGTGCTGAATGTCGTTGAATTTCAGTGTGTTACTCTGGTGCTTGGCTTCTCTTGCTCAAAACAGTAAAATTTGAATTGACAAAAAAAAAAACCTTTAGCAGATAACTGGGCAAGTCAATGCTGACTTTGTTCACGACAGAGTAGAATGCAAGGGAAGAAGAAATACTATTTATTACCAATGTAAAATGTACTTTTCGATAAAAAATGATCATTTAAACTCCGCAGCTGTACACGAGTGAAACTCAAAATTAATAATCGTACATAAAAAGGTCAGATATATAGTTTGCGTGTCACATGGACCTATCTGTAAAAGCATTACATTTACTCTCAAGAAACTTTATAAGAGTATTGGGCAATCTCAAAGAAATAACCGCATTTATATCAATAACTTTCCTTGCTGAATATCCATCCGCTACTGCCAAGGGGCTGATTATTCGCTCTGACCAGGGCATTTTTCGCCATCCCTGTTAATCGTTTAGACATTCCCAAGCAATGCTGTTTTTTTTTATTCAAATAATGTGTGTTCGAATGTAGATTCACAACAAGAAATAGTGAAATGAACAAATCATGAACTACATTAACCTTCGTAATAAATCATAACAATGATTCTGCCTTTTAGATACATTATACACTAAACTTTCCTAATATGCAACAATAGCATAAGGATGATGTTTTACAAACCTTTGCTACAAAACTTCATTTCCCGATAAAAGAATCAATGATACTGTACCAAGTGTTGTTCACATCAGACTTTTGGTTGGAAAGTATTCACGAAAAGCGTATATGGCAGTTTAGCGCAGTAACATTTGATCTTTCATTTTGTTATAGCGGTGAATTGTATTTTAGAAAACGAATATCAACGTTTGATAACTGCCGTATTCAAATTAACATTAATAAGTTTAATTATCATCACCTATTACTACATTTTTATGTCTCATGATCAAGGATAGCCCATGAATGTACACTGTACTTTAAACATATACGAATTTAAAACAAACAGCTAATAACTACGTGGCATCATATTCCCCAGTCGAAAAATCACCAAAATACAACTTTTATTTTTTTATCTATACACGAATCATATTCTGTTTTTGTTTTTATCATTCAATTCAAAGCTTTAAATATTTTAATGCATATTTTTGTAATGAAATGCACCAATCTAAATTGTGCTTTTTTAAAGTTCATCCTACGTCAGTTTTGTGGCAAGATAAGATAAAACCCTTTTTCCTCGATAAACTGCAGCAAGAACCACATATTAAATGCGAGTGGCAAATGTTTATGACTACATGTTTGTCCTGTCGACTTGATATATATTAACAATGTCTTGTTTCAAAGTGTGTTAGTTGGTTGTTCTTATAGATACAGCAGAACGGAAAATGTAATATCGAATACATTGGGGTTCGGTGGGATTTCCCTAGCACATCCCTTAGTTTAAATACAAGCAAAGTACGTAATATTTACTGATGCACGGGAACCAAACACACTTAACGGGTTACATAAAACGTCAAGCGACAACAAACATTAAACATTCCTCATTTTTCAATGCATAACCCTCTAATCTAAATTGCCACGCAAAGAAACCACTAGATCTATTTTTATATCGTCTTTAGAATGATTTGACTGGGAAACATTTCGTAGATAATGAGTACTTTGCATTCTTAAAAGATTGTTATTGGACATTTGAATTGTTGTAATTCTCAAAAGTTGTTGTTATTTATTTTATTTATGCAAGATGGGTTTTTTTAAAAACGTATAATGATGATTTTGTGTGTAGTATCTGTATTTTAGTTATACATCTACAGGTCACTTTGTGATCCTAAATGATAATATAAATTGTCGTTTAAAGAATATAATATACTCAAGGCACAAACATTTTGTAAGCATGCATACACGTAGGCGAATGTTTTATTGTTTTTTGTAACAATCCAATTGTAAACGTTGGTATTTCACAATACTTCAAAGGCGGTGTTGCGTTTCCAAACTAATTAAATTGATTCAATCGTGTAGAAACCACATTAGTCGGAGATGTTTCACAGAATAATTTGAAAACAATCACAGAAAAACAAACTTTCTAACTAATACAATTTGCATTAACCCGAGTATAGTCGTGTATAATTTGTACAGATATATTTTTCAATTAACCGTTTTATGGATTTTTGCTCTTTATGTTTTAACACAACAGATTTCCCTTCCTATCAATCAATTACATTCCAATCAAATGTTAAGACAAGAATAAGTAAGACTGAATACGCACTCAAACAAATTGACTTCTTCACGGAACATCATTGTAATGGTATGAACGATGTGTTATATTCGTGATATGTTAATAGGTTTAAAATGCGCTGCATTTCACCGTACTAACATTAGAATATCAATACATTCGATACAATAGTTGGTGTTGGAAAATAATTACAATTTTTTTTACATGAGCTATACATATGCGCTGTTTTGCCTTCAATTGTTGCAACATATGGAATAGTATTTCGTTGAAAACTATATTCCGCACCACTTATACTTTAAGCTCGGTCCCTTGAAAAATAGGCGAATCTTATAAATGGCATTGTAAGCTTGATTAGTCCTCCGAGGTATGAGATCATTTAACGCATGTATTCGGAACTAATTGAACAACATCAGTGCACGTGTTTACTCGAACTAAAGTTGTGGATATACAAATACGGACTAAGCTTGTAGCAACAGGAACGTTTACATTATGTAAGGAAAATTAATTTATGTCACAAATAATTACGAAACGTATGCTAACGTCCTGTTACCAATATGCATCAGTTTGCACAATACCTCTCGATGTCACCTGCACATGCCCCAAAAGTTGCCCTCTCGGTAAACTATTATGCTAGTCTATAAAATAACCAATATCTCACACTCCTATAATATAGTTAACGGCGTTATCAGGGCGGGTAATCGACCTGCACCGTCCCATTCAAAATGTAAACAAAAACCGGTCATCTTGGGTGTTTAAAGGTATGTTTTTAACTATTTCTTCGTTTTATTCTTGATGTAGAAATAAAATTATGAACCTGCTCCTCACTTTTCCACATCTTTTAGTACCTTTTACGTCGAGTTGAAACTCAGTTTAGAACAAAAGTTACATGTGCATAGAAGATTGAATCGATGTGTAATGACCACGATTTGACAGGGTAAAGTGCAGTGCATTTTGCTATTTCTCACTGTTTTATATCAAGAAAAAAAAATTATTGGTAAACTCTCCAAATATAAAGTGCATTTTGCTAATTTTAGCACTGCGCCGTACCAAAAATGAAATACGACAATTTTACTGAATACTAGTGCCTCTTTCAAAATTGTGTCCATTGGTTTGAATGCATATTAACGATTGCTGTTTCGAAATTGTCAAATAAGTAAAAACTGTTGTTTTAAAATGTGAACGGTGAATGTTGTGCCATTTCTGAAACTGCAATGCAGGTAGGAATATGTTTTGAATGCATTCAGAACCACAAACACCACAACAAACGGACAATCAAATATTTTACCGAACGAAGATTGGATTACCGCCTTGAAACAGTCAGTGAACCTCGAGATCACTGGAATACGAGCATCAAACATGTAGTTGCGGTATTTATCACTGCATATCAAAGGTGTTCTCCTGTACAGGACAAATTATTTCAAATTTCAATTAAATATAAATTTATTCAATATTGAATGTTCACCACATTAAACATATGCATTAAGTAAGATTTAAATGAGAACTGACATAGGAAAATAACAGTTGTTGGATCATTCCGAAAACAAACGTGTTTAAGGGCCGGCAGCGTGCAAAAGTGGGTGGGGAAGGTCAAAAAATTAAAACTATAAAAAATACATATTTTATTTAGCTTGAGGAACGATCTTTTTTGGGAGTGAACCATTTGTTCTTGGTGACATGTTTTGGATAAGTAAGGAGTTAAATATAAGTTACCAAAAAAGGTTTTAAACAGATTTTCGATAAAAAAGCATTCACATTATTACGGAAAAGTCTGTCGATGATAGTACTTCGTTTTATGTCAAAATGGCCCAGACTCCTTATTCAATAATGGCTTGAGATATCTCGATGATATCTTGTCAAATACGAAAGTTATTCAGAAAAAAATATGATTTTCCGCGAATGAAATTCATTTCCGGGTTACCAAAATGCATATACTTTTTTTTGTAAAATAGCTGCAATTAACACACAAATCCACTAGAAATTGTTGATGGGGCAGTTCCGATAAATTTGACGCACAAACATATTCTTTTTGTATTAAGACATTTCCGGGAAAGCGTAAATGCTTTCTGATTGAAAATCTGGTAAAATATTCTTTCGTAAAAAATCCTCAACTCCTAATTACAGCTTAATTATACCTGAAAAATATCCGGAAAACATACTCATTTAACTGTATATATGTCGTAAAATGACATGGAATGTACGCCGTGTACGGATTGTAAACGTCGGAAAGAATAAGCATTGTATCGGTCCATGTTATAAAATTAAACCACAAGAGTACATGAGAATCATGTTGTAATATGGAACTGATCCCTTTTTGTAAAATTCAGGAAACAAATATGGTCCTTTACGTTAATATCACGTTCAATTATAAACTAACGCTTGAACCAGTTTCCAGCCGAGTATCTTTTTTCTAGTTCTACGTGTCCTAATTTCACCATTATATTTTTTTTATTAATAAAAACATGACACATCTTTAACAACGCTTTTTTGTTAGGCGTGATCCAAAACAAGGGATTTTTTCTCTCAGCTTTCATTCGTGTCTGACGAAAAAAGAATTACGATCATACAATATGTTTTTCTCAAAACTGGTCGATAAAAGGTACATATTTTTTTATTATAAGGGCTGTCAATGCATTTTAAATCTTTTCGACGTCGCGCGAAACCTCGACGTCAGTTATGAACAGATTTCGATGTTGTACCATGGAGCATTACATTATCAAAACGGAGCAGCCATTATTATCGTTTTAAACTAAAATTATAAAAAAAAATTTTTTTATAAAAAGCAACCTTTATTCACAAAATTGTAACAACTGTATAAACTGGTTAAATAAAGGAAACATCAATATACAAAACAAACTCATATCTTGTACTGTTATTACAACCTCTTAGACACATTTAATCGGTATTTAATAACTTGTCTCAAAACTCGCAGGCTACGGTTTTTAAAGCATTGCTTTCGATCTTTAGGACCCGATTTATCAAAGCTAAGAAAAAGAGTTTCAGAGGATGTTTCTCTTTTTCAAAATAATGCTATTTTTAATAAATATGTCAACTTTAAAATTTAATGACAATTCATTTCATATAACAGTATTAATGATAAAATGTAGGAACTGTACGTTACACAACCATTACATAGGCTCACACAAAAACATTATTGATATCTATATGAACAACTACAGAAATTAGTACAGTAGTCGAAAGTTATGTCAGTTATTAAATCAATCGCAGAAATTTCAGTGATGATACTTCCGGTTTGAGTTTACCCCAAAACAACTGAATACTGGCATTTTCCATGAAATTAATCGGATACTAAAACAATTTCGAACAATGCTGTTCAAGTAAGAGAAACGTACCCAAGACCAAAAGATAGAAAATGGTTTGTTTTCAAATGCCGTAACTTAAAGCTTGAAACGTTGGATCACAGCTTGCTGAAGACTCCACGTACAGCTGGATTATGGTACGATTAATCAACGCAAAGTTGTTGTACGAAGGTAATCCATGTTGTGGTTAAGCTGGACGGGTGCAGTATTTATCAAAGAATTAAAACATCTGGCACCAGTGTCATCTTTAGGTTTCGAGTCACAGATTTTTCATATTTGAACTTGCAAAGTACTTTTCTTCTTTTAAGGTTTGTGACAACACTATAAGTTTGGTTGACAGTAAGAAATGCCCAACTGAAACAGAATCTGGCCACCTTGGATGAAGAACTGACAATAAAATAAAGTAGCAAAAGTCGCACTAATGGAGAAAGCAGACTTTATAAATGACAACTGTCAAGAATAAGGAGACCAAAGTAAAAAATAAATACTAAATATTACACTGGGATTATAAACTTTTAAGATTTAAAGCCCTCCTCAAGTTCCTCAAAATTATGAAACGCCATATCAGTGTTTTCTTCCTTAAGGAATAGTGGTGGGACCTTTTAGTAGGAAAAAAAAGCGTTGTTTAGGTAAAAGTGGGAACTACTATATATTCAATTAATGTTCAACTTGTTTTCAAACTGTGTATTCAATAAACCTATCGACAATTTCTTGAATAGCACTAAATCACTACATATGCTAAATGTTTTGAGGGCAATGCTCCTTCCAAATTCCAAAAAATCTAGTATTAGAAGAAGTGGAATGGAGTCGAATTTCGGGCGAACAAAGACCCGAAAAAACCCACTGCATATGAAGCTGGACGAAGAAATTCGAATAGTTGGGTTAAAGATGGAGATACTGTAATGGCTGTAAAGGATTTACTATTAATACAGAAAATTCTTATCTTGGTTTAAAACTCAACATTTAACCTTTTGCCTTCTAACATTCAAATGCCTGCATCCGATACTTAATTGGCAAATTAGATGCCAAGCACAGTTCATATTGACCGTCTAAAATGTAATGTTTAAACATACAGGATTTTAGGTTATACTCCTTGTATACCAACTTCTCTGTTTTAATACTTATGTGAAAAACTAAATTCATTTGAGTCAGGGTGTTTTTACCGCACACTTTTAAGAATGTTTTGTAAAGGACAAAGTTAATTAAATTACCGAAACAATGTTGGATCAATATTTCTGAAGTTTAACAACTAACACGTTCCTTTAGCATTCTTCATTGTTTTTTATTCATTTTGTGAAAAGTATAAATTATCATAATGGTCAATATACTTGACCTTAACTAGAGTAATAACGTGGTATGACAATATCGATGCATTTTGAATCTCATCAGTTGAGTTAATACTGTTGGTTCGTTGTGAATGAATATCTATCATTGGCTTGCCTTTTAATTCTGATAGATATCTCTTTTTGTCTCTAATTTCTGGTACCTTAAAATGAAATGCAGGCTTAGAAATTGCATAAGTAACGCTTTTGGCATATTTCCAGTACGAGCTAAGTAAAGGTTCTGCTAAAAAGGCATGCACCCTAACTATTTTGACCTCAGTTGCTTTGAGATCAAGGTAGTGGTGACCTTGAGCTGATAATCCGACTGTTCAATAACAGAATGATCCATGAACCTTTTAAATTGGTACGATTGTAAATTGCATCTGCTTCCATTAACCCATTATTAAAAACATTCGCGACGTGTGTGATGCTTTGCTTCAAAACTAGTATTGTATTTTACTAATATACAAAGTACAAACTTAACGCAATGTATAAGGCCACCTAAATTAAAGCACCGAATGTGCATTAGAAAGCATGGATAGCCAAAGTTGTCCATGACATATCAACCATTCAATAATGCATAAAAGACTATGATTATAACTAACGACAAGGAACATTATACCCCAGGCTAAAAATGTGAGCCGACAAGCCCGTGCAAAAGTCAACGGTCAAAGAAGGATTCCGTAATACTTGATAGCGTACTGTGTACATATGGAAAAAAACGTGTAGACAACGTTTCTTACAAAAACTAAGTTAGATATTTACTAAACGATATATGTTTGGCAAAAAAATGAAGTTAACACAACTGTTGCACTATTAAGCAGTTGACTCAAGGGATTTACAGTACTTCGATAAAGTACATTGATGGAATAGTGTATAGTCCATGGACAGGCATACCGTGTATATCCACATTTGAAGTTCAGACGTCCAGACATGTTAGCACAACAAGAGTTGCATGTTATATTCGACCTCATATAATTCACATAAAAGCTGAAATTGTTCTGAACATTACGACCACTTAGCTTCCATTGTATGCAAAGACGTGCAATTTAGCTATTCTTATTGCAAGGAAAATAGCATTTTTGGCCGACAATCGTGTTAACTTGTAGCCATTCTGGAGGAGAAAGGCATTGCTTGGAAATAATTTGTTCCATTTCCCGGTGGACCTTTTTATCAATTATAGCATTTAGGAACAAATTTATTTAATAGCGTAGAACTTCTGCTTGTTAGACTTTTATTAAACGAAGCCTGTCACAACAAATTCTATTTACACCATATTTGCTTAAAATTGTAAATTGTACATTAGTTACGATGTAGTTTGCTCATACGACAAATAGTAATCAGGTAGCGTTATATTGTATGTCTTTTGTTGTATGGAAATGTTTCACGTTTTCAAGTGCCAGAAAGGTTTTACCGTAATGATTGCGGTTAAAAGCGGACACGTTCCACGTTGATCAAAGTGTCTTTAGTACGTTTTAAAGGAATATGTTTTGCAGCACAAACGTGGTATGTGAAAGGCCTTAAATTAAAATGTTTCAAAACGTTTAATTAAGGGATTAAAAGCCTCACATTTAAAACAACAAGCAATTATACATCAATGATCATGTAGCAATATTTACGAGAGGGAGTGCCATCTTGAAGTCTTCTGCTACAGTTTTTTACTCTTTACTGCAAAACAACCGACCATCGTGGTATTTATATAACAAGAAAATACATTATTAATACCATCATCGATTTTTAAACATTATTGTTCTTGCATGCACGACTATTTTTTTCGGTTTGTAAAACCAAAGCGTTTTTTGTTTACCGCCGTGTCATTTACTCCCCTTGTTTAGTGTTGTGATCGTCAAGACAAAGATGAAACAACTTGACAACGTAAGTACACATATTAAAGCACGTTATCACTGTGCATTGCTAATGAAATCACAAAATAAAAAAATGTACTTTCAAAAAAAAAGTTAAAAGATTAATAAGAAAGATCTGTTTTCCGAGATATTTCAGTACAAGAAAATAAAGCTACTTATAAAAAAAAAGTTAAGTAAACGCTACGCAATCTATTACATGACGATCAACTTCGATATGTGTCATCCAATTTTTTATATAAAAAATATTAGTGATGACAAATACATCTCTTTGCACACAGCACTATTAATTTGTCAAACAAGCCGTATTCTTTGCATGCAGCCATCAACCAACGAACTCGTTCTAAACAGTCACACTTGTTAAGAAATCAAAATTTGCTATGAAAGACAAAAACAATCAATTTCAGACGTCGACAATTTCAGTGATATGTTAATGTTCAAATTGTGATTCTTTATTGAGATCGATACTAACGACAATGTGCACAACATGGTTTTACTAAGGAAAATTCATTTTTTTGGCCGCGTATCCAAATGCTGTCATATTTATATCCTTTTTGATATTAAACCGTGGTGATTTCGGTCATTCAAGAGTATTTTGTGTTTGAAATAGATTCACTTTAAAAATAAATATTAACTCCTTAATATTGTTAATATCATTCTTTTGGGAATTGAACAATTTGAGTGGTAGCCCGTGTTCATATAATAAGTACAATGTATGTTTTGACAGAGAAGACTCCTGTAATATAAAGTTTTCAAGAAAGAAAGAAAATTAAAATTTTATCATCACTATAGTTCAGTTAAGGAAAATGTGGCTACTTATAAAATATAAGTTCATTATACGCTACGCAATTACGTACATGATAATAAACTGTGATGCTCGTGTCCAATATTTCAAATAAAACTCTTTAGAGCCATAAAACTAGGTATTTTTCGGTTTATGAGATATTCAAATTCACATATTTGTTACGAAAGCTGACATAACTTTTGTATGATGATTTTTTAATGGTTGCAGTATTCAAATGCATTTCTCTTAAGCAACGTTCACAACTACGGGGTGAATATCTACTATAAATGTTATTACACTACCGCCAAAAATATATATGCTTCGAAACTTACTATCTTAAGGCTTACGATCTTTATTCGGCTATAAACTAAAATATAAGTTAAGGAGAAAGTAGGTGACATGATATGGTATATACGGTGCCAAGGTCACCATCAAGCTGTCTTTGCGTCGTTAATCTCTTATCGGGTCACTGACCAACCCCAAAACGGTAACATCACGCCGACATCTTTTTAAAGAAACTGTTATCATCAAAACCAATTCATCAAAATCCCAGACACTAACCCTATCCACTTCGATTATACAAAGAAACAGTTGCAACACATAAACTGTTTTGCATACATTGTTCAAACGATGATTCAACAAGTGATTAAAATGATTAAACAAGACAAAACTATTGATGCTAGCAAGTTAGCAACAATGATAACGCCACGTGTTTCACTGTAGAAGACGCCTGTATAAGAACAGAGGCACAACAAGCACAATAACGGCTTCATGATTTAAGGTTCGGTTGTCCGGTTAGCGCAGTGGTTAGCGCTCTCGCTTCTCACCTAAGCGACCCGGGTTCGATTCCCGGCTTGGGCGCATGTAAGTTTGGTTTATGGTCATCAAGCCGGACAAGTGGGTTTTCTCCGGGTTCTCCGGTTTCCCCTACAACACAAGACCACACTCTCGAGTAAAATCGTGCCAACGAGAGTGATTAACATAATGCTGTAATAACTTGTTTCACAATCGTTGTAAAATAAATATGTTTAAACAAAGGTTCGGAAATAATATCACTCTCTCATATTTAGATTAGATTCTGCATCATAAAGCATTTCTAAGTCGTAACAACATTGCAGCTCGAGTCGGTTGGCAAAACCTCAATTTATTTTTCAATTTCAGTTTTAATCACGTGTTTGCCTTTGCACATAATCTCAGTGTAACAGTAAAAGTTAATTTGACGTGTTATGTGTCTTTAAAGGTGTCAAGGACTTGTCTTCAATAATGAAATTGGTCTGTAAATTAAGTTATAAAATCCCTAATTTTGACTTCCAGGCCTTTTTGTTATATTATTACAGCATACGATGTGTATTGGAGTTTAAATTTCAATTATATATATAATTTTGATATCACAATGCTGACATATATGAATTAAAGCAGGAATGAAAAGAAAGTTCACTGAGTAGGAGGTTGGATTCAGACAGAATCTTAAAATAACGTAACAGAAAACTACATTAAAGGCAGTAAAAGTCGTTCAGCTTTAATTTATTTTTTCTATTGCGATAAAAAATAATTCAATTTACTGATACTGCAATAAATAGTTGTGGCGTGTAAAATGACGCGCGTTTAGGATTAACATTATTAAGAATCTAGACAAAAAGAGAAGGATTGTGCGTATTAATATAGAACTAGGTTCAGGAGTGGGGAGGGTGTATTAATGGAGAAAAACAAGCTTTTTTGCAAAATCATTTTATTAATCATATGTAGATATATACATGATGAATTGCTTATTTTGGTTTGACCTACAATAGTTGCATTAATTTGTACGATTTTTGATAGTATAGACTTTGTAGTTTATTTTTTAACACGGTAATAAAATATTTTCAGCACCATACAATTACCATCGACTTAGCATGCTTTATCCATGTTGCTCCATTTTGGTTATTTTGCGAGAGTTGTGTTTCACAGATAGTAGACAGCGTTTCTATTCAGACAATCTTGACTATGTTAAATGACGGAAAAGACAACAGTTTCGCGGAATAACTCAAATTTTGTTTCACTATCGCATCAAAATGTTTTATTATATCTCTGTTAATTAAATGTTTATTCGTATCCAAAATCAAAATTAACCATATATAAATTCGAAAAATATAGTTGTTTTAACCTTGCTACCTTTAACCAATTGTTGTCTACAAGTGTTAGTCCAACCAGCACCCATCGTGTGACGACGCGTGGTAGCTAAACACTCTTTTAAGCGATTTTAAGTATGTTACAACTGACCCGTAAAAAGTGGTTTGTCCTACGTTTCAAGCTATGTTTTGTGTACATTACAATTATTACATTTTAAAAACCAAATCCTGTGCAGTTCATATCAAGAGAGTATTTAACATGGATTATATCTTTAATAACGAATGTTACACTTAATTCCGAATCATAGTATTACTTTAAACAACGAGCTCGCTTACATACCAATGGATTATTGCCTTTTGATCCATGAAAATAAAAGATTTTCAAAGAAATATAGCACACAATATACATTTGAAATAGGCCAACATAACCCATGATCAGACATAATATAATACAATGGCTTATGTTAACATGTATAGCGAAACAGATTTATTATCAGAAATATTCATATCACAGTTTTTACAACTATATCCATTAAATTAATGTAATTTTCTAATTATATCAATTATGAATTCTGCTGTATATCTAAGAACAGAACACCTGTTATTTGTTTTTATTTCAAATCATTTTTTTTTATTTGGGAATTGGGTAGTGAAGAATGCTTCAAGATATCCCTAAAAGTTATCCACTTCGATAAATTCCTTATTATTCAACAAATGCTTAATATCATTTAATTGATGTCAGAGAAACGCTTTGATATTTAAAAAATAATAAATTACCCTTCTTTAGATGGTGATGTTCCTAGTTCACCATCATATGGTGCTTTTATTGCACAGTTGATAAGATTTGCTAGAATATGTACAGATGTAAAACAAATTCAGCTCTCGCAATAAACTTATGACGCAAAAACTTCTGAAACAGGGTTTTAGGTATTATAAATTAAGGAAAACTTTCTCAAAATTTGTTAATGGTCATTATAATCTCATATCAAAGTACAATAGTAGTCTTAAATCGCTGATTGCTAATAGTATTGCTCATCCCGATTTTTATGGTGATGTTTTAAAGAAAATTCGTAAAATTAAAATGTTTCCAGCAGATAGTTGGGCAGATAGACTTAATGAATTACTTGGAATTTATTTAAACCGTGGATATAAAGGCAATATTTTGAAGAGCACTTACCTTCTAGTTTTTGAAGATGAATACCTGAAACAAAATATAGGGTTTAATATACATAGCATCCTTTCATAACTAAGCTTTCAGTCCTTTGATTTTTTATGAAGATTTTGCTAATTCATGTTATCTTTTAAACAATATTTGGACAACACGTTTTTTGGCTGACTCGGAGTGTTTTGGCATGTGACTTCATTTTCTTTAAATATTTTACATTTTCAAATCATTTGAAAGGAAAGATTAGCGAATACATGTCGCTTTTATTTTTAATAATGTTTTCTTTATTTGTTCCCAGTTTAAGTACAATGATGCTTTTTATTATGAAACTCTATGATCACACTGTTTTAAACCTTTAATTTTATAAGGCAGACTGTGTGGGATGTTTATAGTTTCTAACAATGACTGCATCGGATCTATGAAAAGTTTTTGCATTAGGTGCTCTGAACTGTAATCCTCCGTCTGCAGATAGAGTTGGGATCTCTAATCATTGAAGTACTTGGGGTTAACCTATACGTTTATTATTATTTGTTTTATTGATAAGTTTCCTCAAACTAATGCATACTTTGATAAGATTTACCTTTTGCGTTTTTTCTTTATTAAGAATTGTTGGGATAAGAGTGAGGTTTGTGCACATAAACTGGTTTAAACCCCCAGTAAATTTACATTTTACTGACCGTTCCAAGGCGGTACCTAACAAGTCTTGATAAACATACCTATTTTTTATGTATATAGTATGTAGGCACTGTGCTGTTTGTGGAGTTTTGTGCTGGTCTTCTATGTTTCTTGTTTGTGGTTTTGTGTTCTATGTCTTTGGCGTTTGCCCAGTACCATTAAACCGGGTCTATGTTTAAACTTTTTGCTACTGAGCTTGTTTCTGTACCTTTTTGCATAAATATTGAATTGAATACTAACTGGGCAAAAGGAGTTTATACAGTCAAATATCGTTATGCAACCTGTTTCGTGTTAGCAAAGATTGCGACATTGTGCACTATTTAAAATGCGCATGTAACACAAGTTTTGAAATGTTTGAAATTTTCTACAACCATTACTCCTCATAAAAGATACTTACTTTTTTGTTATTTTCTCACTTTCCTTTTACACTAAAACTTGTTGCAAAGGATGTATGTTTTGCCTTGAAGAATAGTCTACTTAAAACTAAAACAAACTTATCAAACGTTTCAATGTTTGGCCTTCACATCCATCTTGTATTGTGGAAAGGCCCTAAATGTCTGCGTAAACGCCTGAGCAAAATAAGGCAATGACAGCTAAACGTTAAAGCATTAAAATTGTCGTTTTGCATTTGACCAGAATTACAATAACAAAATTTCTGTATAAATGAAATCCAAAACATTTCTTTCTACTGTCTGAACTCTTGTTGGTAAAGCCATTGCTTACAATATTTTGGGACATCTGTCGTAACAATCATTGTAGTTATAAAAAATACGTAGCACTGGGCAACCAAGCCAAGTTAATCGGTCTTGGACAACAACATTATCAATCAGACATATTTTTGTGGGTAATATCTTGTTACCATATGTCTTATATAAAATGAATGATAACCGTTTTCTGTCTCGGTCTACTGCCAGCGAATATTATCGAGAGATCTTGAAATGACATAACTATAAATCAAACAAAACATGTTACTGTCTGTAATTGCATTTATATTTACAGCAAACAAATATTTGCAATCCAATGACAGTTATAAATACTTTTATATTCAGTAGTTTGCATAAATAAATTGCGAAGCGTGCTTCTGGCATAAAGAATCGGAAAAAAAATCCCCAGCCCAGTTAGAACTGCGTTGGTCAACAACCTAATCTACATTAACAGTTACATCAAAAATACCTAGTGAGCATTCTGCTTCAATTGCTACGGACTGCGTTCTGCATATTAATTAGCTTGCTGAAAATAGCGTTGTTAGATGTTTTGTTATGCGGTTAATATAGTTCGAATAAGCTGCGTTTTGCGTAATATAACGCGATTAAAATTGTACAAAAAGCAATTATTTAAATATCGGCGAGTTACAGAACGAATTATAAAAAGCAGATTCTGCAAATAGTTTCTAAATGAAAGCGTACTGAATCAAATAAATACATGTAAGGCCAAGGACCGATGATATCTACATGTACTTTGTAGTTAAGAATAGGATCTGGGTCATCGCATTCAGACAGGTTTATTTCCCGAAAATAAACTCTGAGAACTCGTTAAAACCCGGAAAAAATATGGATCGTATTATGATGCAATTAAATGCTATTTAGGCGTAAGATATCAAACCATAATGTTTTAAATGAAATTATAATACCACATTTCATCCTACAATCAGTTTATTTTTGGTTTTCATTCATAAAAATATTTTCTATGTTTCAAAATGGTTTAAATCGCTCTTACTTGACATTTTTATTGGGATCGATAGTTTGTCCTTGTGTTTGTTAAATGAGTGTCGCATAAGACATTCTCTTGTGTAAGTACATACTAACAACCTTTAACCAGTACTAAATGCATATTATACACTTTTACCATTCAAATCAAATCGCGTAAAGCATTGACAGGCTATCGGCTTGCTACAATTTGTGTCATAGTCATGTAATGCCGAATGAAACAGAAAGTGTGTGAATATTCCCCAGAGAGTCTCAGTAATTTCAGACCAAAGTCTTGAGCATGTAGAATAATGCATATGTATTTTTAAAAACCACTGATATAAATGAGTAACCTGTTCATTTTGTGACATAGGTTGAGGGCATTATTAAGATACATATACATCAAACATATAGGGAATAAATAGTATTTGGGTGATTCGATCCAGAGGTATTTGTCGTTGTAGAAGGAAGCTTAAACATAAACCTAATTGATATGTCCAATGCATTTGTTGGGATGCATTTGGTTAGGCTGGCATATCGTGGAAGTAAATTTAAAACGCCTAAGTCTAGTTGTAGGGTAGATTTTACTAAAATTCCTAAATGCTTTATCCGTGGCAGTGCATTGTTTTTGAAACCAAAGCTCGAGATAAGGTTTCATATCATATTGAGAATTACTCCATACCTAATACGTATATATTTGGCGTATTGCACATTTCAAGTGACTTATACTACATAATCTAATTGAGAATCAACATAAAACTCCAATGTTTTTCCAAAAGAAATTATGAGCGAGCATAATCTATCTTTAGATTTTCATGTTTATAATTATGTTTTACAATTACATGACTATACTCACAAAACATTGCAGGCCGAAAGCCATTCAACGCTTTAAGCGCTTTGATTTATATATTGCATGTATGCACTGTGCTGTTTGTGAGGTTTTGTGCTGTTATTCCATGTTTTTTGTTTGTGATTTTTTGTTTTTATGTTCTATGTCTTTGGCATTTACCCAGTGTCATTAAACCGGGTCTATGTTTAAATTTTTTGCTACTGAGCTTGTTTCTGTAGTTTTTCGCATTATATTGTAGCAAAGGGAACTAATGTTATTATGCGTGACAGACGATTGTTACTAGCGTGTATTGGTTGTACATGCAATAACTCAGTTAAAACCTCTGGTATGAGCCCTCGAAAAATTGACAGATAATAACACTATTTTTTACATTTTAACCTTAATCAAAAGAAAACGAACATAAATGTATGCATATTGGATCATTCGGAAAGAGGTCGATACTGGAATATTTTCAGAGAAAGGTTTATATGTTTGATAAAGATCAAAGAAAATAGAAGCCCATTTAGGAACCTTTTAGAAAACCACCTCGCTATTATATTGACATGTAGATGTCTTACAACCAAACTTTACAGATTGTTTTCGATTGAGTAAATACCAGATCATCAGCCTTTGGCTAGATTAAAAAAATGATACAATTACAATTTTCGTAGATGAAATATCTACAAGTTTCCTAAGATCTAGGATAAAAACATTCAAGCCATTTAACCTGGGTCGACAGCTTGTACCTAAGAATCAACTAACAATATGGACGGTCAATAAACATCTAAAGTAATCATCTCAGCATGTAAATATCTAAATAACAATTGTTTCAAATTTGAATTTAAGTTGTTACATCATATAGATCACAACACGAATATACATACATGTATAGGTAAAACAATCAGAATGTTGTTTTCTTGTTAACTTAGAACAATTTTGAATTACATTTAAGTTTGATATTAATAAATTGCAAAGAAACATTAATGAAAGAAAAATACATCAATGATAATAATTCATTACACTCGTACATAATAGGTTATTCTGACTTGATATAAGAAGAAAAACAGAGACATCCGTTATTGAGTTTTCACATTTTTCTTATCAGAGGATTAAGATTTTTGTTGTAAATACAATCCTTCTTACGTTTACACTTCAAGTCATTCCTACCTGAACCATATATTGCATTATATGTATAATAATTATCATATCTAAAGCTAGTCTTGCTTTTATTGTTACGTGTTTCCACGTTCCATGGTATTTTGACCTGACTGTCAAGTAATAGTTTATTCTTATCATCTGCTGAGTACTTGTCGAATGGTCCTTACTAATAGGCCATGTTAGTTGAAGCTTTATCGCTATAGGCGTGACGTCAATTGAATTAACAAAAGTGATATAGCTTTTTGTGCGGCACTGATATACTGCATAAGCTAAACACCGGGGGAATGATAGAGCAGCACGTAACGAGGATGTCAGTGATCAGGCTCAATCAAACTGCGAATGCTTATTTCGTACCATGGTGTATTTTTTAACTTCAGACAGATCTCTCTTTTAAAATGTTTTCGTCACGATGTGGCTGCAAATAACTGAGTATTATTGTATGTGCTTGCAATTTCTATCATGATTGAAAATCATAAAATAATCATAAGTTGATGTAATTCGTTATCGTAGTGATTCATACTACCATATTTCCTGGTATTAGACGTCTTTAGAGGAATCAATTATGTGAAATGTCTAGTAAACTAATGAACGTATTAAAGGACGTTCATTATTGCATCTTCGTTCATTATTTCGGAGCTTGTAAAGCCTAATGATGTGAATCAAATTTACATTCCACCGTGGATATGAACTCCTCTACTCTTTATGCTTTATTTTTCTTACGAAGCCAATGTCTTTAAATTTATTTGTCTTTGTATACGGTAATATAAAGAATGCAGTATTTTCTGCGTATTACATATCCGTATGTTTCACGTTATAGTGATAACAAAAAATCGACTCCGTGAAGCATTTTCTCCATCACAGTAAAATATAATTGCAAAATAATTATATGACTTTCATTAACATAATATCCAATAAATACATTTAATATAATCAAACAAATATTTCACCAATTTACCAAAAAAATTTGTACAATTAAAGCTTGTGGTTCACAAAGTCGTATAATGGTGTAAAATAAATTGAAAGGAATCGAATAAGCGTCCTAATAAGACTCCCTGACAACGTTAGGTAGGTTACAATCGATGCTATTCGACAACAATCGGTGTAGCTATTGATTTTATATGAACGCTTTATATTTGCATAAGGATATTTAGTCTACAGACAATCTAGAACAATGGTTAAATAGTAGAAAGATATTTATCTAAAATCCTACCATTCAGAAATATTTTAACATCTTTATTGTTGAGAAATTGGTTTTGGTGAAATTTCAGATTTTCAAATGTTGCCTGATTAAGCAATAGTTCCCAATATAGAAGCGAAACCAACCAGGCAGTGAAATCAGCTATTAAGTGTTTCTTGTTGGGGATACGAACTCATCTGGAACAAAAAATAACAGTTTTGTATTGCAGCCATTTGACTTGCATAAGTGAACAGCCAAGTTTCTTTAACAATAGATCAGTAAGTTTTATGAAGGTTATAAAAAAAGAGTCATAGACAAGGAATTGTAGTTTCTTTTCAATTTCACAAGATGAACGATTATGGACAGCTTGAATGTAGACATATGATGTGTCACACTGTTTATTCATACCAAAATCAGTTCAAATTGTACGGAATTCTATCAGGGCATTCGCGACGTCGTATCTCGCACCTTCGAATTGCTCTAGAACCAAAATATATTGCCTACAATTAAGTAACATTTTCACACGTGTACTTAGTCTTACAACTGTTTGGAATATAAGAATCAAAATTGAAGAACAGTCAATTATCGTAACTATTTCAGAGAGGAAATTCACCATAATATCAGTGAAATCACAGAGAAAACTCAGCATTTAAAGTATTTTCGGAACAAATGTAGCGCGTTTGTCTAAATCAGAGACAGTTTCATGAATAACAGAACATTTGCATGGTTACTAAAGGAACAGATGCAAATGAATATCATATATTCGTATGTTTTATTTTCTGTTTAAAGGTTCATCGGTAAAAACGTATATGAGTGCTTGCATAAAACTTCAACAAAATAACGCATGTGTTCATATACGAGGTAATTCAGATGTACTTCAGTACTTGCAAAAACCATTTTTTTTAATTAACATTAATATCTTTAAGGACGCTTTTATTGATAGTTTTACATGAATTTAACTTACTTTTGTTAAAAAGGAAAAACGAACAGTCGACAAGTATGGTATGCAAATTTTAAAGCTCTGAGCAGTTAAAATATGTCAAAGGAAAATAAACAGAAACTCCAACATCAGAAAGAAAGCTAACAAACTTTTAACTCGGAATTTTACCAAATTTTGCTTCATGACGAAAACCCAACAGTTTTTTGTAGTTAAGTTGCAAAAATAAACTGGAAATACAATACAATACAGTTAGACTCATCAAACCATTTCTCTTAAAAATGACTGTACAATATTTCGACAAATGTTCAAAGTCTGAAGAACAAGTTGATATGCAAAGAAGGTTGTTTTGGGATTAAGACCTAATTTGTGCACAAAACAAACACACATAGGTTAACCAACTAGAATTTATATACCGCCCATGGTCTCGAATATAAGGAATGCTTTTCATGCATTTTTTTTAGTTAAAACTCTAAGTAGTTGAAAACAAATAGTTTTTCTTTACGCATGTTTACTGTCTATGATTGTTAACATACCACAACTGTAGCTAATCTAGAAAGAAATTCCTCCAATTTTCTCTAACTAATGTTGCGCTTCTAGCATAATTAAGATTGACGGATGTGTGCTAGCAGGAAACCCATTAGTTCAACAATTTACATATAAAAAAAATGAAAGTTTACTTTTCCTTGATGAACATATTTTCCGAACAATAACATATTTAAACAAGACATTGACGTCGTTACTCTTAGCAAACGAAGTCAGAGTTGGTATATTCATTCTTTATGATGCGTTTTAACGTATGTTACCAACTACAAGTCAAAGTCGATATAGTATTTATAGAATATGATATAGTTCTCCACTCATTGCACACACTGAAGTCTAATGTGCATTTCTGCCTGTCATTGTTGATATATGTGTGTACTCCTTTCACTGGACTCAATAAGGTGTTCTGGGCATTTCTGACAACCAGCGTTGATATATTCGTTTTCCATTTATGACACACAAAATAGTCTAGAGTGCATTACAGACTATCGGAGTTGAAATATACGTTCTCATATCATCGCAAACAATGCGTTTTAATGTATGTTACTGATAGAATAGTACTCAACCCTTTATAATCATATACAATTTCCCGTACTAGGGCAACACGAGGTATTTTATGATATATTTTTGGTCAGGTTGTTTTCACAGGTTTGAAAAAAGAAATATTTAAAAAAACAATTCTTGATTTTATCCTAATTAATACATTGAAGGCTACCCCATTTAACTTAAATATATTGACTTATTAATAATACCTTCCAGGCCTTTTGCATGCGTTGGATTTAACATGATACATGTTACTATATCACAGCAATCTTCCCTTTGTTTCATAGTTTGTTAATCATCATTTCCTCTTCATCGTTTCAATTTAGTCCAGTGTTAACAAACCATGCTCGAATTCTAATACTTAAATTTCCACAAAAACTTACACTTTGTCATAAACGATTGCAGAATCCCCTCTCCGCTGTTACGCTTATTATTTACAACAGTATGCCTTATATCAAAAGCATGCAAAACAATTGCCCTTCAGAATCACAAAGCAAAACAAAACTGTGTGCGGACTCAATTTATGTTACGGGACCCATTTGCTGTATTATTAAATACTTGCAACATATTTTTCATAGTCTGATATGTTATGCATTATATATGGATACATGTTGAAAGTTTCAACAGCAGAGTTTTAACATACTTTGATAAGCGAGGTTATTACAATTAATACAAGCTACCAAACTAGGATAAGCAACACTTTGAACAATCATGTTAATAAGCCATATGCATCTCGGTCGAATCAATATACTGAAAACCATAACAGAACACATCTCGCGGTAATAAACATAAAAGAAAAAGATATCAATTTGAAAATGATATTTTGCCTGTTCTTGTTAGTGGAAAAGATTCCGGACAAATTTTACACAGACCGAATTGATGAATTGATGAATTGTTGACCTTTATCGTGGGGTAATTTGAAATAATTACAGTAGTGAATTTGTCTAGTTATAATAACATTCATAAGCATAAGTAAGTAAAGTTGTCATAATAAGTCAAAAAAGCACCCAATTTTGTTTTCGTATTCTTTACCACTTATATCTCGGCACAAATGAAACAGAGAAATCTGTGCTGCTAATAAATTTTATGTCCAACAAACTGCTTTTCAATGACCCATTACCGAGCGGGTTGTAATGCTTCTGTCAATCACAACCCAGTCAGTTGTCCAGGGCCACCGATCTAGTGTTGTTGTTTTTTTAATGTGCACACAATGTATACTGCTTCTGCTAAAATCCAAGCCGTCAGGAACTACAATCTTTTAAAATGGCACAAGGCATGAACGTCACAACGTCAAAAATAAACAAAACAAAAACATGATAAACATCAGAAACACAATCCAAATGAGTATTGAAATCAAAATATTTTTCAGCAAGATTTGAAGGCCACAATTGTAAGTATTGTCTTAAACAATGATTGTCAAGTCGTGATGTGGAATAAACACTACTGTTTTATTATTAAATCAGTAAAAGGAACAACTAGACACAAAGTCAATGACTTTCTTTTTTTGTCCATGTAGTTTTTCAAGTTAGATCAAGAAGAAGCGTCTTCAATTTCAAATATATGTGATATTAAAAACCAACAACATTAGAGGAACAGTCTAGCATTCATAAGTATAATACGATTGGTAGCAATATATGCAGACTATTTGCCACTTACTATAGTCAAAAATAAAATGGCAATCATCAATGAATGCTTAACAGTCAAAGATGCGATTTCATTAGCGTTTCCGTATTTGTTTTGTACATAAATCGGAAATTTAGTCTATATAGATCATTTCAAATTGTCAACATTACTTCCAGGTTTTTAGACTGATTGATACGTGCTGTCAGTTGTCGGACGCCGGCGAAACTATATCATCCTGTAGAAATATATTACCAGTGAATTGCCTCCAAAGTCTTTTCAGTCAGTAGTTTCAAGCGTGTGACTTAAAGCAGTGCACTGAACACTGACGACCATACATACACTTAATATATATTGAACCAAACACTGCTGTGAATGGATGGATTGAAAAGATTATGGAAAGAGTCTCTTTAGTTTATATTATTTCAACATCAAGGTAAGGGTGTAGTATGAACGTCTTAAATTCGATGTTATATCTGACCAGTAGTAAAATACTGTAAAGCGATAAGTTCAATTGCTGTAAAAATGCTGGTTGAAAGTTTGGTTGTCTCTCAAACTAATTTAGATGGATTGATTCAGTCGTGAAGGGAACAAATTAGATGGATATATTCCACAGAATAATTTCGAGAGTTCACAATCCCTTAAAAACAAACTATCCAGCCATTGAAAATTACTTTAAGCCTTGTAATGTTCGTCTAGATTGTGTACGACATATATTTCTTTTATCCCTCTATGACTTATTTCCTGACAACCCATGTACAAGTAAATATCGTAAAACAACGAAGCAACTAATTATCAGTATCATAACGTAGTAAAACCAATCGGTTATTCTTTTGTGATGATGTGTCATTATCAAACATTTTGTATGTATTTTTCGCATTGCACTGTCTTAAACCAAACTTACAAACCAAACACTATTGTAAACCATTCCATAAAATAAATGCAATCATAAATGCGAATTCAATTAAACACATTATTACCCACTGATTAATTGTTCTGTTTCTTTCGGTGTCTTTTCTCAAAACAATGATTGACAGTACGTAAAAGCATTAGCCGTATTTGTCCAATTCTTATAAATGATTAATACCTTATGTCTGATACAATTATGGACTGTTTCTTAAAAACGCATTTATCCCAACACGCAGCTGCTCTACGCAAGTCCTGATAATTTAGTAATAAAAACGTCACGATGGATTTCTACCAGGGATTCAGTTCTTCTGCCTTTGATGACTTTTGTTTCTGTCTACTGATAAGTTCCCTTCATGGCTTTTTCATAAAAAAATCATGACTTCTGTAATAAACTGAGTTCGCATCAGCTCATTTTGAACACATCTTAGTCGAGGTGAAAATAGTTTGCAGAAATGAATTTTCTTAAATGTCATATGCAGGCAAGACTACACTCATTCAGTTTATTGGAATGCATTCAAACAACGGTTGAATGACACAAAACTTATCTTTAGTTCACCGCCTTTTTAACACAATTAATGGACCCGTTTATTTTATTGATATGATACGATGCTATTCAACCAGTTATTCCAATACGATCAGAGATTTCAAAAATATTAAGGCATTCATTACAAAATGCTTAATCAATGAAAATGTTAGGACCAACAGCAGTGTTTTTTTACACCAATACCAAACTGGCAAGGACAGGGTGTAGGTTTTAAACACCAATACCAAACTGGTAAGGACAGGGTGTAGGTTTTAAACACCAATACCAAACTGACAGGGACAGGGGGTAGGTTTTAAACACCAATACCAAACTAGCAAGGACATGGTGTAGGTTTTAAACACTTATACCAAAACAGGCAGGGACGGGATGTAGGTTTTAAACACCAATACCAAACATAAAGAGGCAGGGTGTAGGTTTAGAACACCAATACAAAACTGACAGGGACAGGTTGTAGGTGTTAAACAACAATACCAAACTGGCAAGGACAGGGTGTAGGTTTTAAACACCAATACCAAACTGGCAAGGACAGGGTGAAGATTTTAAACACCACTACAAAACTGGCAAGGACAGGGTGTAGGTTTTAAACACCAATACAAATCTGACCAGGACAGGGTGTAGATTTTAAACACCAATTCCAAACTGGCAAGGACATGGTGTAGGTTTTAAACACCAATACCAAACTGGCAAGGACAGGGTGTAGGTTTTAAACACTAATACCAAACTGGCAGGGACAGGGTGTAGGTTTTAAACACCAATACCAAACTGGCAAGGACAGGATGTAGGTTTTAAACACCAATACCAAACTGTCAAGGACAGGGTGTAGGTTTTAAACACTAATAACAAACTGGCAGGGACGGGATGTAGGTTTTAAACACCAATACAAAACTGACAAGGGCAGGGTGTAGGTTTTAGACGCCAATACTAAACTGACAAGGACAGGGTTTAGGTTTTAAACACCAATTCCAAACTGGCAGGGACGGGATGAAGGTTTTAAACACCAAAACAACAAAACTTACAGAGGCAGGGTGTAGGTTTTAAACACCTATACCAAACTGGCAGGGACAGGGTGTAGGTGTTAAACACCAAAACAAAACAGGCAGGGACAGGGTGTAGGTTTTAAACACCAAAACAAAACTGGCAGGGACAGGGTGTAGGTTTTAAACACCAATACCAAACTGGCAGGGACAGGGTGTAGGTTTTAAACAACAATACCAAACTGGCAGGGACAGGGTTCAGGTTTTAAACACCAATACAGAACTGGCCTGGACAGGGCTCAGGTTTTAAACACCAATACCAAACTGGCGGGGACAGGGTTCAAGTTTTAAACACCAATTTAAAACTGACAAGGACAGGGTGTAGGTTTTAAACAACAATACCAAACTGACAGGGACAGGGTGTAGGTTTAAAACGTCAAAACATAACTGGCCGGGACAAGGTGTAGGTGTTTAAACACCAATACCAAATTGCCAAGGACAGGTTGAAGGTTTTAAACACCAACACAAAACTACCAAGGAAGGAATACAGATTTTAAAAACCAATACCAAAATGCCAAGAATAGAAAGTAGGTGTTTAACTACATTACTAATTGCCAAAGGCATGCTTATAACTTTTTAACAGAAAACCGAATGGCCAAAGGTTTTTCAAGACACCAAATTCACGCCACGTCAGAATAATCATTTTTTACCGCCATGACATTGTCATTTATTAACTGGTTTTCGAAAGTCATTCAGTTAACGTTAAACAATTTGTAGGATAAAATAGTAACCATAATTTACGCCAGGATGTTGGCGTTTTTAATTTAATGTCATACCGTTACAAGGGTGGTAATAATTATAGAATTGGAACCTTATTATATTTTTCATGAGAAGATCGTTATAGCAAATATATACATGTACAAAATGAGGAAAAACAAAAATAAAAGTGATGTCGAATGTAGATTACTCTTGTAAGAAAAAAAAATCAATATTAATAGACTTTTTAAATCTTGTATACCGATTTATAAAGCCAGTATATCCTCGTACGCTGGGTTGAACTAGCCAGCTATGTTTAATCAAGTTTTAAAACATATGTGCGGAGTAAAATCCGTCATCTCAGTCCACTTAAAAGTTATAAATCAAATATAACGAACAAACCGAATGCATTTTTATGTGAAAACGTTACAACTTCAATCATTTTAATATTGCTCTATATCTCCGATTTTTTAGATTTACAACATAACGCCATGCGTGATATTGAGAGCATTGTACTTTTATCTGATACATGATAATCGGCAAATAGCATCTGCAACGACAAACTGGTGTTTAATTTAACGATGAATAAGTCAGGAAATATGTGTGGTAATTTAATATAATACGAATGCACTTGAAATGAAACTGTATGGACAATCCTTATCCATGTCTCGTCTACTGGCTGCACGAAATAACCTTTAGAAAAAAACTACTAAGTGTAAGCGAAACCAGACAAATCATATAATTCGTTAACGGAGTATATAGTGTTAGCGCTTTTTAAGGGAGTTCCGAATGCAAAGACTCCGGTACAGTCAGAGGTGTATAGCAATTCAAAGGTACGAATTTTTTTAAACGTTATTATTTCTTCTGTTGTTTTACACTACAAGGTCCTAAATATAATCAGGGACGTTTGCTTTTAATAAAATAGAGATATTTCTGCTTAATGATCATGGTTTATTTGTCTATTTATCTCGTCTGGCATTGTCCCATTTGGCCTGATGATAAAGAAACGCTAACATATATGTAATATATTACTGAATCGATAATATTCGATCAATATTTGCTTTCTACATCAAGATTTATTGATTTCCATTTCTTCAAAAAGCACAAAAATGCTATTTGGCCTTAAAGCACACAAATGACACGAACTATCATTATGCTGAATTTGCAATCACATGATCATACAACACTTACCTACATTAGCTCAAACGAAGATATATAACGCTATATTGATAGGTACAGGTGGATGTGAGGAAGGTATCCGATAGTTCAGCGTAAGATTAGATCAATGGTAAGTTTGTTTTGCTTTATCTTATGAGTTCCAGCAAATTCCGTATATGTTTTCTTTCCATTGGGTTAGTGTGCACTGTTAATTGCATTTAAAATCTAATTTTGTTCTCGTTGGATCCTTTGAACTGCTGTACTTCTAGGCTTTCCTTGACCGATTAACATGAAGGTACGAATGGAGAGAGCAATAACATTTCTATCGCTGCATGGTATTCAATCAACTTCAGAAGAAGGAAATCGTTTCTGCATTGTTTTGAACACATTTTGAAAATTAGTTTCTGAACGGGCTTCTTAATGCTCTAGGTAAAAGGGTCCTATTTTGGCTATGACATTTTAAAAACATTGGTAAGTATTCACGAAGTTGTGAGCCCGATCCGTTAGTCCGTAGGTTATAAAATGTTTAACAAATAATTCCCCATGTCATTTCATTCGCCATCCTTGAATCCAACTTTGTTGCTTCCTTGAAAAAACCAACGTTACTCCTGACATATTTCTTAAAATAACACCGTTGTAAACCGCAAAATTCTTGCTAGAGGGTGTTTGAAGGGTACTTTTGGCGTGAATTCTTCTGATCGCAGTATCAAAACGCTGTCCGTCACAAATCATACATTAATCTTATATTTTCGAGCATCGAATAAATGGGTTCGAATCTCGTTTGTACACGATGGCGATTGGCTTTCCGAAGTGTTACAATACAATCGTAGGCGTCAAATGTCTTATTGTGTGTAGCATTTATGTTTCAGTTCCAGATATACCTATCAAACATAAGATAACCAAATCTGCCTTAAGACTAGACGTTAACCCCACTTCTTTTCACTGTTTCATAAAATAAGAATACGATGCATTGGCTTGATTGTTCAGGACTTTGTTAAAGTTAACAACGGGATTAAAGACATTATTGTTAACATTTAATGATAAAATATTTTATGATTTCTCACATATTTAAATAATACCCTTGTAAGGAATACTGCAGATCATAAGTGTATCTGTGAAATATATTTTTGAAAGTTAACAACGATGACGTTAACAACGCTGTTATTTTTAACAAAGTTCTGAACAGTCGGCATTATGTCTACTTAATAGATGGATTTTCCAATTTACATCGCAATGCATAGGACTCAGAAGGAATTTTTGCGGCGATTGGATGTTAAAGCAATCTCAAAAAGGAATTACATTGTTTATATAGGCGCTTATAACAGCGCCATAGAAAGAAAGCCTAAGCTCGCTATTGTTGTTTTGTTCAGTCCAAAAAGATATATGGGCATGCAACAGATATACGAGTTTTTACTTAGCAACCTTACTTAGTTTCATGTGAGTGTATTAACCAGTTTTTTGAAATATGGTCATACTGAAAGACACGACTACGAGGCTATCGCAATATCTCAATTTATTTCTTAAAAAACAGACGTGCTAAAAGTTAGATAATAACTTAATCAATGACAAATATGTAATTAGTAAGAAAAAGATCCGATCAAAAACAGCGCGTCGTTTGACAGTCGCCTGACTCACCACGGGCGAGTCCAGGGATATGTTTTTAATTCACTACAAATGGTTTGATGGATTGCATTCAGACGCATTTTACTGCAAAATGGAAATAACAAAATTTCTTTGGGAAGGTTTACTAGTGCAAACAGTTTGCCAAGAGATCCTATTTGTGGGCATATGAGCGCGAAGTACTTTGAAGGCCGTCTACGTTCAAAACCAGACGACCAAACCACAAAAAGCATGTTTTATTTAGTTTTGATGCTCATTATTTAGCAAGCCTAATACAAATATCCGTTGCAACATGTGTAGCTGTAATAAGGGGTTGAGCATTTTTACGAAAGATAATTTAATCAGATTTCTAATAAAAACATTTGCATTCTTAAGCACAAAATAAATATATTTAAGTGTCAAACAGTGAATACTATCCAAATAACAATTTATTGGGGCGTTGTTGTGTTTGCAGCTATTTTAAGAAAGACATTTGCATTTTTGTAGCCAGAAAAGGAATTTAATCCGACACTATTTTTTCATTATTTTATTAAATATCTTTCTTCTTTGAAAATATATCATTAGGAACCTTGGGCATGGTGATAAAAAAACAACAGTTTTTTTGTCGACAATTTTTTCCGAAAAAAAATACAAATGTCAAAAATCTGATAAAATATTATTTTGTAAAATTTGGTCAACTCCTTATTACTCCTCAACATGTCACAGAGGATGTAGGTTTGACTACCTAAAAATTGTTTCTCAAAATTTAATAAAACAACTTTTGAAACGTTTTTCTTTTATCTTTGGCCTACCCGACCTTCTTTTGCACTGTGACAGGCCCTTTAACTACATTGTTTGGCAAAGTAATATAGTTTTGAGACATGTATATCGTGCACATTCGCTTAAATTTACGAATAAAAAGTAAAGACATGTTGGTACTACATGAGTTGCACGTAACGTATTTGCGACCTCATATAATGCTCAATTTAGGCGAAATTGGTCTGAAAATTGCGACCACCTAGCTTGCATTGTTTGTAATAACATGAAATTAACATATTCTGTGTGCACTTGAAATACTGGTTTGGCCGACAAAAATGTTAACTTGGTGCCATTTGGGAGGGAAAAGGCCATACTTATAAATAAATTGGTTCATTTCAATGGGGATTTTTTTATTAATTTATAGAATTTTGCTGGCTTCCTTATTTTAAGAACATAGAATTATTCAATATAATCATAGCATGGGACTTATATCAACTTTGTAACGTTCGAAGACAAACAAGTGATGCTGACAGATTCTATTTGGATATTATAGTATTTGAGTTAAAGATTGGTTGCATTTCTTCGTGTGTTCATACTATTTATTTTCGGACATTTGGATGCATGCCGTCCTGTTTTCATACATGAGTACACGAATTAATGATGTGATAACTTATAATAAGTAAAGATCACAATTCAAAATTTAGTAGACTCTTCTGTAAATGAGTATTTGTTGTTAAAGAAATGTTACCGTCAAAAGTCGTTTGTATAAAGAATAGCCGAACTTTGTAATTGTGTATATGATTGGTTGAATGACTCTGCGCTTATCCAATCAGAGCGCTAATCAAAAACGATCGCAATATAATGAAAAGGCAGAGACGTCATCGACGCTTGCGGTGAACAAAATGTTTATATATATCGTCAGATCTGCTCTTCACGATATGGAGCTGCAGTAAATAGGGTAAATCTTCGACTGTCATTGGCCCGCAAATATGTGCGAAAACCAATGAATTATGAACAAAACAATACAAAGATACAAACATTAAAGTGTGATTTATTTTCATCTGTGTTAAGAAAAAGTGTTTTGAAATGATTTTTTAATTTGTTGGGATTTCTTCTAGATTACCACCAGATGGATTGGATTGTATTGCTTGAATAATCTCTATACTACAGAACTGAACTATGGTTATGATAATAAGCTGATTCATTGTCAGTTGTGCGACATAATGTCCATATCATCATGTGCAATATTCGTATACTAACACGTGGGCTAAATTTTTTAAACACGGAAGACGAATGACACCCAGATTAATTGCTACCTGATTTCCCGCTGCATCAAATGCTTATTTAAACTTGATGACAAACACAAACAAATTATGCAATGTGACTGCTGAGTGTTGCAATGCGTGTAATAATGTGTTTCGAGAGTTATAAACACCAGTAAATTTTATTTGCATTCATCCATAAGGATATACATTATTCGGTGGTAATTAGGAACTGGGTACTCTTAATGGCACTTTTAAAGGTAAGGGGTCTTTCCACTTTTCAATATTGAATTATTTTTTAACCCATATATTGTGTTTCCTAGCCAATATATAAGCACAAAGCTACAGAAACATGCTCAGTAGCAACATGTTTAAACGGTTTAGTGGCAATTGGTAAACGCCAACGACATAGAACACAAAATCACAACAAGAAACATAGAACAGCACAAAACTCTACAAACAGCACAGTGCATAAATAATATATATATATATATATATATATATATATATATATATATATATATATATATATATATATATATATATATATATATATTTGGTACGTTTATCAAGAATTGTTAGGTACCGCCTTGGAACGGTCAGTAAAATGTAAATTTACTGAGGGTTTAAACCAGTTTAAGTGCACAAACCTCACTCTTATCCCAACACTCCTTAATAAAGATAAAACCAGTCTTAATTCAGTTATGTGCAAATTTTGAGCACGTTTTATTTATTTTTTTATGTATAACGTCGAAATCTTCTACCTAATTTGAATTTGCGATCCATATTGGAAATACGCAATTAATAAAATTCGTTTCATATCATTAAAGTGGCTAATGGAAAGCCAAACAGGGTTATTTTATAAAGCATTGGTCACAAACATCTATTTACGGGCTCTAGTGGGCGTATCAATGAAGGTGCTTTATAATGTAATTTATATCATTTTCATGGACATTTCATTTATTCAAACAGTGAGTACAAAGTATATGCATATCAAGCAAAGTAACATTTATCCGTACCCATTTCATATATAATGTATATAGTTCTACTTTCTAAGTAATAAAAAATAAAAGGATCTATTTTATAGTCATTAAAAATAAACATATGTGGCTCTACTACAGTCCAGTTGAAAAAAATAGACAAAACAACAATGTATGTTTTATCAATTCTAAGTTTATGATCTTAAGTTAAGTGATTTGTAATTTGAGCGATTTAGCCTCACTCGATAGTTAAACATTTTATATTATATCGCTTTGAACGCGAAGAAATATCCATGATTTCAATTGATTTCAATGAAATGAAAAATAATAATAATAATAATAATAATAATAATAATAATAATAATAATAATAATAATAATAATACAACATGCAAGTATATCACATATTGTCGATGTAAGTTATACATAGAATTATAATTCTAGTAAAACTTTATTAGAAATGTAGTAACAATAGATAATGTTCTACAACTGTCTGTTTAGACTTTCTTAAATCTGATATGTTTGTGTTATTATAAATGCTTAGAGCCAGTCTAAGGCTATTGTTAAACCCTGATACTGTTGGTATTATGTTTGTTTGTTTTCTTTTACAGAGGAAAGTAATTCAAGGAACAATAACAATATATTACGCGTGTCGAATATCTTCGGGAGCGGTATGTATGATGCAAACTGCCTCCTTCGAGGATTGTTTTAGAAATAATTCATTATTATAACGGTACAATTGACACTGATATCATAAAAGCACTAAAAGCAGTGCTGAGCTCAGTATGTTTTAACTTCTAGACAGTTGTGGGCATTCGAAATTAAAGGCCGTAAGAAAAACTTTACCGTCTATTTTATTAAAGGTTACAAGATGTAATTAGCACACGCTCATGTTCCTATTTAAGGTCAACCTTTACCAATCAACAAACAACAAGAACTGTATTCAAACTTGACATAGAGTTATAACATATAACCAACGACACGCAGAAAATGTATTTTATTAAACGTTCGAAATCGGCATGTTAAATATGTATACACAAATAGTGATCATGTTAATTCATTATTTTGAAAGTACTCATGCTTTTTTGGTCTTTCAAACATATCAAAATATCGCCATTTTATTTTCAGTTACTAACATCTATGACGTCGTATTTCCTGTTATTGTCATTTTACAAGTAAGATCCATTTCAGCTTGTTACGGTGTAAATCATCTTATCTGGAAACTCTCACATCCTCATTTGCAATAAACAAGGTATATCGTGTTTCTGGAGAAGTTGAAAAACAGTTGATAGTACTACTTAACATGGCTGTAAGAGCGTAAACAAGTGCTGGCTTATATATTTTCGAATGTGAATGTGTCATAGAACTAAGACAAACACTAATAAACAGATATTACCGTACCGACGTAAATGTTATTAAGTTCAAAGATTTATTACAATCAGAAAGTTGTGTTGTTTTGAAAAAAAATAGCAACAATATTGTCATAAAGCATTTGCTGCAAGAAACTTACTATTTTACAATAAGTAATATATGAGCATAAATATATATACATATGTGCCTTCCTAAAACTTAAACATTGATTTCTGCCTGAAATAATTATTTATTGTATTGCAAGTTACTCTCCTTTCGCTGTATCTTTCTACATGTACATAATACTCATCGCCAACCATATGAATGTATTAACCATTGTATTTGTATACTGTACTCATGGGCTTATGCCTAATGTAAATATGTGTTTCCACAATAAACAATATAAAAAAGGTTTTTAGTTTGCATGACCGAAATGACCCGTATTAAACTTTACCCTTAGACTTACTGTTTTAATCTAACATGATTTTATAAAGATCGGATAGAACATGTTGCTGCCATTGTGAGAACCTCTTTCGACACGGTGTGATACTGCTCCATTTCGTAGACGGGATGAAACAACAGTGGCCCTGCTAAGCTTGTATACACGTACATGTATGGCTGGTTATTATATTACGTACTATTAATCAGTAATTTCTAATTCCTGTACCCGAATACCAATAATTTAACATGCGTATTATATATATCATATTAATGTTGTTGCATACTTTGTTACCTGAATTAGTAAATAAAACGAGTTTTGAGTTGAGTTGAGTTGAGTTGAGACAACGTTATACAGGACTTACCAAAACCTCTGTTCTTAAATCGTTTTACTCTGCACACTTCATAGTATGCTTTGTTTAATCGACCTGAATTTGGGATGTTTTTCTACACAAAAGTACCAAATCAAATTACAATGACATGGTAAAGCATTTAAACCGTATGTCTCTGTTAAAGCATCGGTATAAAACGCGACTAAGTTGTTGAAAATTCAGATTGAGTAAATGTTTATCCTGCTACATAAAATTGCATGAAGCTGATGAATCAACATTGACAAGAACAATGCTATTCGTTATTTGTATTAACATTGAGTCATCGTATTATCCAATCTTTGAGATGAATATGTACACTTACGTTTAAAAAGAACATTTAACACATTTTTGAAGCTTTGGTTATATTTTATTCATACAAATTCTTTCACCGGTTCATAACAATCGATTTAAATGCACCAACGGACCAATTGACCTATTAAAAAATATATCGTTAATCATCTAGATTTCAAAAAATGCTATTTGAACCTCATCCGATAAGTAGTATGTACTACTGAGAGTATGTGTTTATTTGGGATTAATGATTTTGTTAAAAAATGGAAGTGTAAATGATAGACAAAAATGAAAAAAGTCGTTGCAACTATTAATTAAATCAATAAAACACAAAGGCCACAGGGTGATTCGAACTTAGAGCCCTGACATTCATTTGTAATCAATCGTGCACTCAACCTACTGTACTATTCCGGCCAGTGAGCAAGGTTTTTAATTTAAAAAACTCCGAAAAAAATGTAATCCGAATCAAATATCGGGTAAATCTTAGTCTAGTGCGGCCTCTGATGATCCAAGTTCCTAATGGTAGAGCGTGTATGAGGATATGATTTTAATCATATTGCGGCTCATTTGTATGGAGAATAAGTGGGACTTCCAAGCAATTTTAAATACCTTAGAAACAATTATCGACCATTCGACATTACTATGAATGTTAGAGACCACTTAATAAATTGTCTATATATGTTGAAGTCTATAACCGCGATAAGTAGCCAATGGTCTGAGATGGTATAACCATGCATTAATTCACTGTCATATGTTAATTGAAAGAAATAAGGCACGTAACAATGAGTAAGCACTTCCGAATTGGTGTATTTTACCCTATGGAGCAATATTTCATAGAAGGATTATCTTCTATCATACTTTTTATCAACCTTTAACGCTCTTATGAAAAGAATCCGTCGTTTGTGTTACAAGCGAACTATCATCTGAACGAGAAAATGTATTATAAATATCATTGGAAGAGAACCATGGAATTATCTTAACTACAACTGCACACGGATGTATCATGTCTCGTGTGGATACTATGAATGATATCAGGGTATTTGCATTTCCAGTCAATATTGTTTTGTCTGTTCAACTCTGTAATGCCTATTACTCACACAATTATGTTCTATCGCATGTATTGTTATTACATTTTAAATAAAACAACACTTTATTCAACATACTTTGAGTGCAATTTAAGTACTAGAACAAACGCAATCAACAAAATACCATTTATTTCTGGTAATATGTTTTCACTTTATATTGTATCAAAGGAATTCCTGACGTGTGTTCGACCTTCTCTTTAACTTTCAGATAACTGCAAACAACACAATCAAATGCATGGAGAGGAGTATTGCTTCATTTTGCAAAACCATGTGAATTGTACGTAAATCATATTTAACGACGTCTGAACTTTCTATGAAAGAGTCGTTAAAGTGTACAGAACAAGGGCCTCAAGAGCCTAAACGTATTACTTTTACAGGATTATATTATGTACTTCAGCGGTGGGTATTCATAACACACATGTCGGTGATGCAATTGGATTAGAAACACTACAGGAGTATAAACAGCGAGGTATGTACCAGCGCATTTATCATTTTTAATATCAAAGAGTGCAATGATATAAAAGCGGAAGCCCTCCAATCTTTGAATCATTGTATCTTCTGGCGAATTTAATTGTTATCAATAGCTATCATTTTAAGACTAACCTCACGATTATCTGAAGAATAAATGTGTACAGCCCTGACAGGTGCGGACGATATTATCATACGGTACCCTATCTAAAGTGTCAGTACAAGAATTGCGTTTTGAAAATCATCATATGAAAAGGGTAAGGCCATGGATACAGATGTGGTGATAAGGTACAAGAAATATTTTGCGGTCCATCTCCAGTATTTAAGATGATTTTATACAAAAAAATATAGCAAGTTTAATTAACGATTCGATATGAGCGATGCCAGTCAACGACGCGGTTGTTTTCCAAATGGTATATTAAATCGAATATCTGAGCAAATACTAACTGTTTATGGGTTAAGCAGCCATTGTTGTTCGCATGTTTTTCAAAAGTAGATCATGTTATAAGCTACATGTTTGTTGATACGAAATGATGATATACATGTTACAATTCGTACATTTTACGCTCGAAAACGATAACGACAGCTGTCGACAACATTTGCATGCTTTAACATTTCACATTTGACTGATCACCGAGTTTTAAAAAAACAAAAAACAAATCTCCAATCGTATGTTTTTTGCATTAGTTCAATGTTTAATGAAAACACTTCGCAATATTTGAGAAAACGTACTCCACACATGTGTCTTACTCTTCAAAAACGCTCACACCATTTGCATTGACAAGTAAGCGTGAATGCCTACACAGTATGCTTTGATTTTCTTTTCAGACATTGAGCGGGGTGAAGGTTTCAAAAGATGTGCCGGGATGAGATGGATTGGTACCCTTAGTTATGAGCATGTTTTATATCGTTTGCCGTACAAAAACTATCAAGTTGCTAAGTGAAAGGTTTGATTGTGTGTGTACTTCAAAAGTAACATGTTATGTACAAAATAATACAATGAACAACAGGACAAGCCCAGTGGTAGAAAATTCAAAAATAAATCATTTTTAGGGGCACAAGTCAAGGGCCAAAACGTCAATGAACTATAGACACACCCATTTAAATTATTAACATCGCATTCACAATTGCAACCACCAAAAATAAAACTTACATCACATACATAAATACAAACACAACAAACAACAATGCCCACGTCGAAATTGCTTTACTTGTAAATGGTTGGATTACTGCCTTTGAAAGTCAGCGAAACAAGAGTTCATTGGAACTCAAGTCTGCTGGGGAGCTAAATTTAGTTAACATGGTCATTACCTCACCCGAGCATTCGAACGACACTTTTGTTGATACTACTGGAACAAATTATTGTATTTTGTCACAAAGTTCACATTTAACTGTTTCGACTGAATGAACGGGAAAATATGTATGTGATCACTTTATGTTGAGACATTGGAATATAAAGCATTAAGAGAGAGAACATATTAAAGCAATCAAGTTTAACAAAGTGCAAGGAGTGTCAGTCGTTCATATAAATTCTGCATAAAAAGCGTATATATATGATATATTACATTTAAATGGTACAATGTACCCTCTCATATGATTTAAATGCATTCTAAAGCGTTAACTAATAATGGAGGAAAGAGATTGAGCAGTATTTACGGAATTGTAATGGTAATGTGTAATATTATATAAATAATTCAGAAATCCTCACTCTTCTTCTAAGTTATACATTTTATCCTTAGTAGTATTCTTCACCATGTACTCGCTTACGCTACCATATACATCATAATAACACATGATTTGCATTTATTTCAGTACATAGCTTCTCGTAATTTGTTTTTGTTGCTGTATATATTGCATAATTGTTGCTGTTTCAAATCTTCTATATACGTAAATATATCAGAATCACCCTCATATAGGATTAAAGAGAATATGCAACGTTGATAATATCACAATCATTTTATTGCTAAATGTTTGACAGAATCTTGATAAATGTTTGGCAATACTCACTAATAATTGAGATTCGTATTTCTAACATTTTCGTCTCTGTTACGTTTGAATGGTTGTTGGTTTTATTTCCGGCGCAGACGACACGCTAGCCAGGTATTTTATTTTTCCGTGGAAATAAGATGGCACAATAAACAAGACGAATTTCGATGCAAGTCATCAAAGACGCGACTTGATAGGTTTAAGTGTGAATATATACGAGGGCCATCCATTAAGTGCGTTGACTGCCATGATTAATATTGATAAAAAGATGATATTGAAGTAAAAGTCTTCAAATAAGCAGAATATAATGTTATTAATATATTTCAATAGTAAAATTTTCATATTATTGTCATGTACTTAAAAACATGCAACCTAGGCAACGGATGTCAGGCAGTACGGAGCACTTTGAATAATTCGCAAAGTTTTGTTACATTCATCGCCGTAAACCTGCGAAATCTTTTAAAAAAATAACGGTATTGTCTTCAAAATTCACATGATGTCAATTTAAACTTTCATGACGTTTACCGCCAAATTTCAACGTCATATCAGGTATACTGATATTGTTGTGAAGCAAACACGTAGCACTGTAGTTTCAATGCTCAGCGTCACGGATGGCGACGTCAATATTATAAACAATTATTCGAATCAATGTCAGCAAGATAGATTTAAACATTCTTATAAGTAATTTAAAATGAATTGATAAATAACATATTATTCGAAGAGACCACCATTTTGTTCTAAAAACGGTAAAGAGTCTATATTACATCCCCACCCACACCACACGAATGCTCTTATTTCTATTCACTGTAATGATTTATTATTGATAATTATTGATGAATGAATGATATTTAAATCACCCTCTCTACCATTTGTATTCACATGTTCACTGAATTTCTATCAACATATCTTTATGATACTAGACAGGTTGTAAGTATTTAGTCAATTTAATCGTTCTTCATTTAAATCACGTGTTTGACTTCGACCACTCATACAGTTAAGGAGATAAACTCCAATTGTTTTGTAACATGTCTCAAATGTGACAATGATTTATCTTAAACTCTGAAAATGGCCTCTGAATTGTGCTACAAAATACCAAAATTGTCCCCCAAACGTAATTTGTTTTCTCGACAATTTTGAAACGCAACTTTAAGAGACCGGTATTTTTTTTTTCAGTCACAGCTATGCCAAAATAAGTTTCCATCAAAATGTTCTATTAGAGAGGAGAAACTGCGTTACACAATTTGTGCAGTGCAAAGCGGTTATTTTAGTACTTAATGCACATGTGCACTTTTCCTTTGAAGGTACAGGCAAAGAAGAAAATCAGTTAATCAAGTTTCTTTTCCCCTTAATTTAATGAAAAAACGAAAGTATAAATAAATAAACTAACTGTTCGACCCGTCAAATGAGAAGAAATTCAACAATGCATAAGTCATTGATGCTCCTTGGTGTTTGGGTAGACACAATGGTATGCTGCACACAGAAAAAACATAAACTTAACTTCATACAACAGTTATTGGCCAGCAAAAGTTCAAGCGTTATCAATGAAAAATTCCGAAATGTGTTTGCAATTCGCTGACCAAAATAATTATATTCGGTTTGGGAAGTTCAAATTTATGCGAATAAACCTACGAAAAGAGATATATAATGGACAAAACAACCTTATCCTATGCCAGTGTTGAAATTTTCATAAACTGTTCGAAGCAGGATGCATTTGCTTCAGTATGGCTTATGGTATTTACGCCATTCATCTAAACTGATGCGCCAGATCCATTTAGGTTCAATTTCAGTCGAGGTAAAAATGATTTCTACTGATTATGTAAGTTTACTCAACATTTCCAAATCGTCATGCATAGTCATTCCAAGATCCTTGGACGAGCCACTGACAATGTTACCATTTAGACTCATGTCGGGGATGCTGTTTTACTATTTTTTCATTTGTTTATGTACCTGATATATTAATAATATTTTAAGATGTTTTATATTCAAGCATTGGCAAAGCGTACTATTTTGAACGCTTTACCGTGTAACGATTTGTAGTAAGGATCTGATATGCCCACTATGAATGTTGGCCCTGAAGGGCCTCCGTTCAAAATATGTATGGCGTTGTTTTTTTTTAATTATCGCCTTAATCATTATCTTCTATTGAAGGTATTAAGGGACTTTCATTACTGCATCTTCGTTCATTAAAATCCGAGCTTTCTCCCTAATGAACAGTATTAGGTTAGCCATCAATCTTAATTCGTAAATGAGTACCTTGAAGCACATAGTTAATTATTATTGCGAAGCCACGAAGTTCCGGAAATAATTATATATAATCATAATCAATATTAATTCATGGAGGTATTTTGAAAAGCAATATCGCTATGACTTTCATCTGTCGAAGGAAAATATGATCACATGAACACTCTTTAATAAAAAATCTCAGATCTCAGAATTTCTGCATCGAATAGAGACAAAGAAACCGTTGGCACACTGGATGAGTATGATTTGAAACAAATTTACTTTAATGTGTTATACTAAGCATACTAAGTCATTTACAAAGTCCCACTATTTATCCGAAAAGCTACAGAAACAAGCTCAGTAGCAAAAGGTTTAAACTTCAGCCCGGTTTAATGGCACTGGGTAAACGCCAAAGACATAGAACATAAACTCACAAACAAGAAACATGGAAGAACAGCACTAAACTCCACAAGCAGCAAAGTACATACTATATATTAAAAACTAGGTATGTTTATCAAGGATTGTTAGGTATCGCCTTGGAACGGTCAGTAAAATGTACATTTACTGGGGGTTTAAACCAGGTTATGTGCACACACCTCACTCTTATCCCAACAATCCCAAATAAAGAAAAAAAAGGTAAATCTTATCAAATTATGCATTTACTTGAGGAAACTCAACAATGCAACAAATAATAACGCTTTTTTATAGATTAACACCAAGTACGTCTATGATTAGAGATCCCAACTATATCTGCAGACGAAGGAATACAACTCAGAGCACCAAATGCAAAAACTTTTCAAAGATACGATGCAGTCATTGTTTGAAATTTTTATCATCACACACAGTCTGCCATCAAATAATTGGTTTAAAACTGTGTAATCATAGAGTTTAATAATAAAAAGCATCATTGTACAAACACACCAGTGATTATTGCATTAATGTATTAAACCAAAGTGTACAAGATCATACTAATTATAAAAAAGAAATGCAGATAAAACAGAAATAAAAAGATTGAAATTAAACCGCTTCTCATCAATATACAATACCATCAGCTTTTTAGCTTGGAGGCGTGATACAGGAAACAGGACTATGCGCGTGTTGGTTTCACTCGTGGCTAATCGATTAGTGGTTACAGCCAACTATGCAATCAACATCTTTTACAATACTATTCAATAAAACGACATCAACTAGGTAAGGCAACTATTTGTTTCTGTTGTTGTTGTGATAATAACAAATAATTAGATACATTGATAAATTCATTTATGTTTTATCGACCAAATGGTGGTTCGATGAAATGAAGAATACATTCCAACATATTATCATTAATCTATACTATTTTCGTTTTACACACACTCAAATCACATAATATTTTATATATTTTTGTTTCCAGTTAAAAACAACCGGATTTTTTTATTACATGTGTGTAATAATATCCCTAAACATTTTGTTTGTATTTCTTTAATTGGAAACAACAATTGCTTAATTGAACCATTCAAGCAAGGCATGCGTGTTTCGTCATTTTGCTTTTATAATGAAGATTTTTCAATAAAGCATTTATTTTGCTATTTATGTTCATGAAAATCATTTTTTAAACCATTATCATCTTCTGTACTTAATTAAACAGAAAAATGGCGTCATGAATATTTAACTTCATATAACCGAGTTTGTCGTCATCATTTAAAAGAAGAAATCAGAAAAAAGTGTTTTGGTTTTACAAAAAATAATCTCAGTAATGAATGGATGAAAAAAGAGTTTTAAATTCTTAGGGTACTACATTTTTAAAATGCAAATGGTGTACGGCTCATCTTCAGCGCAGCTGAAACAGGTAGGTCTATTTTGTTATTTATTAAAAAATACTACCTTAAGAATGCATGCGATAAAATGAAGACGACACTCGTCATCATATAATAAACAATTGTATTCAACTCGCACAGGAAAATATTAATATGTAAGAACGGTTAGGTATAACATGATTATTGTACTTGTTCTTGAAATACATGGCATAAAAGTTTAAATGGTACAGCGAAGAGCAGCCAAATTCACACAGAACTAGGGTAGAAATTACGTAGAAACATGCAAACCGATACTTCAAACTTTCACATGAAGAATCAAAATGAAGTTGATAATCAAAGATAGGTAGCCAACACTCGTTCCAGTCCAGTTACACACCCACATTTTATTCAAGTACAGATATTTCCGCATGTAGCTTGTTAACAGTCACAGATTCAAGACGGAATTGTCAGCCCAGCCCTTCTAATGGGACTAGCAAGGTGGTGATGTATTACATGTATCCCTGATATCATTACGGATGTCAGAGATAGGGAACTCGTTAACAGTCACAAACTGATGATGCACCTATTCATTGGTTAATGATGTTTTTCTCTTTTTTGTATATTTGTTTTCTGTTCACGTTTCAGCCCTTGCGCACCGTAATGAATGTCATGATTGACATATGTCCGTTTACATGTCTTTCCGTGGGGGGAATTAATCATAGTGTCTCTTTCAATTAGTCGTATTCTCTTAACAACCTACGGCGTTTTCCACCTACTTTGGTCCAAACATACATTACTTAAATGCCTTGTATATGTTGCTATGTTTTCTTATAGGTATTTTAATCATTAATTGCAACTTGAAGTTCAACTGATGTTTGTTAATGTCTTACCAGTGAATTGATTTAACTCGCACATTCAGTCGGATGTTCCCGGTTAAACTAAATGAAAGGACAGTACCATATAGGCGTTTTATGCTTACCTCCCTATCGTGAATAAATTCTCAAACAGGGTTTGAAAGTCGATACGAAAAACTAACATAATAAATCAAAGATCAAACGTCTTTAAGACAGCCAAAACTATACATAGAGTTAAACACGATTACTTAAGTGTCATATTTAAAAACATAATTGGTTGGTTGTTGTTTTCGTTAAAAGAATCACGGATATCTAAAATGTAGTTGATTTAAATGGATTTATAATTTTATTTCTGTTTGTTTATCTAAAATATAATGTATGCTTAAAGTCTGTATTGCCAAATAAGAAAGGCTAAGGTATTATGGACTTACTGTTGACGATTGCATGATAACAAATCGTTGAAAGATCTATAAAAGACTAATCAAACAATTAGTACCTTTAAGATACGAGTGTTCGCTAAGACGTTACGAAACGACATCATACAGTATCACGCGAAAACACCTCATTTGTCTTAAATATGTTTGCGTTTCTGACCTATTCATGAGTGTTATATTAAATACTAATGAATTAATTAACATCCCTTTCTAGCAATTACAAGATATATTTACTAAAGAAAATTGCTTTTCTACGAACAAAAGAAATTACTCGCTAAGGGTTTAGCTGATTAGTTGTTCCTGTTGCGAACTGCATTTTTTATGATTTGATGAACATTCCCGACAAAAATTTGCTCCGTCTACATTCTAATAAGTATTGTTATTGTTCTCGGCACGGCAAGCATTTATGAATGCGATTGGTATTTTTTTTTAAATAAGGCATGTGAACCAATGATGGACATGTCAGAAAACATTAAAGCTAAATGTACCTATTGTTATTGCGTCACCAGTATATTAAACCATTTGTTTCTGGTAGCTGACTAACATGAAATAAAAAGTCAACCAAGGTTTTGATATGTTATCCTATTATATTGTGAAGGTATACTGACCAATTTTCTCTTAAAATCCCAAGCCAGTCCACCCTTATTCCCGATAAGGCGATGTAAATCAGACAAGGTGGGTTTTTAAATAAAGTTTATCGTGAAGTGTGTGCCGTAATACGCAAAGCATGTAATTACCAATGCAAGTGTTAAAGCACGTTTTCCGCTTAGGTACCTGTGCCTGTGTCATTTGCATTTGGGTTTTATTTTCATGCAAAATTTACCATACGTACTTGTGGGTTCCACGTGCAGGATACGATTTCAATGAGTCCATTTTCCTCGTTGTACAGGGAAAATAAGACGTCATCTTCATCCTACCACGCCCTACATCGGTAAAGCTTCCTAAGCTTTGAATCAAAAACACAGACTACATCCTAGAATTCTCAATAGTAGTTTCGAGGATTGATCTGTCCATTGACAGTTCCTCAAGTGAAATATTACCTACGGCAAATATAACCCTTGCACCATCAAGTAGCATTCAGTCATTGTAAACGTATGTATTTTGCAAAACAAGGAACATATGATAAGCGGTTCGGCGCAATGGAAATTAGCTTCAAGTCCTGATTCATTGTGTTGGCGCCACAGGTTACGGCGTTCTCTTTATAATGAGATGTTTCTCGTAAATACCTTTATTACGCCTTCTCATTACAACACTGCTGTTATATCTGGGGGTGGTGTGCTTTTTTGGTGCCGCACCTACAAAATCATCATCTTCAAATTCATAATTGATTATAAATGATAAAAAAAACATTTTACTGTGAAAACCCAGTGTACACATTTGTCATTTCATGTTCTTTGAATAGGATGTGGTATAACTAAAAACCTTTCTGGTATATTTTCTTCTTTAATTGCAGTTTACCAAATAATAAAGGAAAAGGACATATTTTCATCAGTTCAAGAACAAGAAAAAATCGGTTAAACATAGCCTGAGCCCAACCGCAAACAAAATTCCACCTGTTTAAGCGGAACCGCCCACTTTCTGGTATCCGTCATTAATAATTATAAGTATCTTTTTTTGGTCAATGGGGCAGATCGACATATTCGACCAGAGGGCCAAGTAGAAGCCAATAATGCGGTTTGCTGTGATAACTGCTAAGGTATTAGGCATAGTCTGCATACCACACACAGGTATTAGGCATATTCTACATACCACACACAAGTATTAGGCATATTCCGCATACCACACACAGGTATTAGGCATATTCCGCATACCACACACAGGTATTAGGCATATACACCACACACAGGTATTAGGCATATTCTGCATACCACACACAGGTATTAGGCATATTCCGCCTACCACACACAGGTATTAGGCATATTCTGCATATCACACACAGGTATTAGGCATATTCCGCATACCACACACAGATACTAGGCATATTCCGCATACCACACACAGGTATTAGGCATATTCCGCATACCACACACAGGTATTCGGCATATTCCGCATACCAGACACAGGTATTAGGCATATTCCGCACACCCCACACAGGTATTATGCATATTCCGCATACCACACACAGCTTTAGGCAAATTCCGCATACCACACACAGGTATTAGGCATATTCCGCATACCACACACAGGTATAAGGCATATTCCGCATACCACACACAGGTATTAGGCATATTCCACATACCATATTCCGCATACCACACACAGGTATTAGGCATGTTCCGCATACCACACACAGGTATTAGGCATATTCTGCATACCACACACAAGTATTAGGCATATTCAGCATACCACACACAGGTATTAGGCATATTCCGCATACCACACACAGGTATAAGGCATATTCCGCATACCACACACAAGTATTAGGCATATTCCGCATACCACACACAGGTATTAGGCATATTCCGCATACCACACACAGGTATTCGGCATATTCCGCATACCACACACAGGTATTAGGCATATTCCGCATACCACACACAGGTATTAGGCATATTCCACATACCACACACAGGTATTCGGCATATTCCGCATATCACACACAGGTATTCGGCATATTCCGCATACCACACACAGGTATTAAGCATATTCCGCATACCACACACCATACCACACACAGGTATTATGCATATTCTGCATACCACACACAAGTATTAGGCATATTCTGCATACTACTCACAGGTATTAGGAATATTCTGCATACCACACACAGGTATTAGGCATATTCCACATACCACACACAGGTATTAGGCATATTCCGCATACCACACACAGGTATTAGGCATATTCTGCATACCACACACAGGTATTAGGCATATTCCGCATACCACACACAGGTATTAGGCATATTCCGCATACCACACACAAGTATAAGGCATATTCCGCATACCACACACAGGTATTAGACATATTCCACATACCATATTCCGCATACCACACACAGGTATTAGGCATATTCCGCATACCACACACAGGTATTAGGCATATTCCGCATACCACACACAGGTATTAGGCATATTCCGCATATCACACACAGGTATTCGGAAAATTCCGCATACCACACACAGGTATAAGGCATATTCCGCATACCACACACAGGTATTAGGCATATTCCGCATATCACACACAGGTATTCGGCATATTCCGCATACCACACACAGGTATAAGGCATATTCCGCATACCACACACAGGTATTAGGCATATTCCGCATACCACACACAGGTATTAGGCAAATTCTACATACCACACACCATACCACACACAGGTATTATGCATATTCTGCATACCACACACAAGTATTCGGCATATTCTGCATACTACTCACAGGTATTAGGCATATTCTGCATACCACACACAGGTATTAGGCATATTCTGCATACCACACACGTGTATTAGGCATATTCCACATACCACACACAGGTATTAGGCATATTCTACATACCACACACAGGTATTAGGCATATTCCGCCTACCACACACAGGTATTAGGCATATTCCGCATACCACACACAGGTATTAGGCATATTCTGCATACCACAAACAGGTATTTACTGTGTTGTTGTTCATGCAATTTAATCAAAAGCAACAAGAAATTAACTCTTACTGCGATCGTACTTACCGACACAAGGTCACAAGCCAATTCTAAATCGATAAAAACAAGAGACGCATAGAGCACACACTGTCCACATAACTTTCACAAACATTGCTCACGATTTGAAAGTGACATACAATGCAGGTATGAATAAATATTACAAATGTTCGCGAATCTTAAATGGCTTGAGTTTAAAACATTGCAGAGTAATCTATTTACCGTTGCCTTTATTGAAAAGTATTTGGCAACGTTCTTGTCCTGTAGCTTATTAAGTATGATAAAACAGATATAAACATACCAAAAATACGAATGAGTATGTCACAAGTCAGGACAAGTTCACAATACTTGAAGCCTAAACGAGCACTCGCAATTCTATCAAACGATACGCTGCTTCAATATTTAACGATATATGTGTTTTTTTATTGCAAATATATATTTGCAGTAATTTCGACTTTGAGGTATCACTTCAATTACAAATGGATTTTTTTAACAAAACATACATTGATTGACTGTATCAATTCCTTTTGTCTTTGTGATCATAAAGACAAGCTTACTTAGTGTAACTAACATAATAATGGCAATTATGGCTCGGAATTAAAATTAATGTACTACAGTTATGGTTTGTATTACCTTTTCCGTAATGCTTTTTTGAACTCGATTCCTCAACATTCAAATCAGATTGTTCAAAGAACGGTCAGGTATGTTTGTAAACTAACTGAAATTGATTAATCTCAAAACTAAATAAAAAAAATGAATTGAGATACGTTTTCATTTTTAGCCTTCCCAACCAACAGTTGCACGGTGGAAGGCCCTGCAAATATAAATGAATTACACATCGAGGCAAGACGGTTTGCATGAACGTACAGAACAGGTGAAATTTATCAACACTGTGATTATAATTGATGAGGACATTTTTATGGATGAGCTGCATTGCAGTATTGACTGAAAAATATGTTCAAAATGAGTGTATTAAAACCGATCATGACATTGTTTTGCAATTACAAACAAACACTCCACTTGAGACACACAAAGACACAAAACAACGAGCGCATTTCATAAATACCATCATCAAAAACTTGTTTTAAGTAACTGCTGGGGTAACAACCTTGGTAGGAAGCAAAAGGGGATTACGGTCGTCAAATAATAATCATATACAAAAGCTTCACTAGGTTTAAGACACTAATTCTAAAGATTGCTTGTTGTAATGTCCTTGTACTCATTACACTTTTGTCACGTGTAGACACGAATACATAAATGCATTTATTAACACGATGTATTGTTGTAAACCTTAATAAAGTATATTATGCTCTGTTATTTTCTTTTCTTACATTAAATTTTGGATTGCGAATCGTTATGTTAGATATAATTCATTAATTTATTAAATTGGCTTATAAATTACACTTTAACATATTTTATCGTTTCTGCAATACTAGTATCAGCTTAAATGCAGTGGAAATTGTGGTTGCAGTGAAATGTATATTAGTAAACGAATACAAATGATACTTGATACTTGTCATCTACATGTATATAAGTAACTTAATGACACCAATTCTACTTATCTATTAAGTGTGTACGCTGAGTATCTTTTCAAATAAGTCAACTACCATTTTTCTGAAATAAAAATAACGGAATGCCGTCCCATATGAATATATAAGGTACGTTCAACATAGTCCTGAATTTTTACGATGGTAATGATAAAGTTATAAGACAATTGGTATCTCTAAGTGTTTCAAATGATCATACGATCATATATAAGCATTTCTTATACTATATTCTGCAAAAAACATATTAAAAGCATGGTGAAGATAAGTGATATTCATCTCTTTTAGCATTTGATATTGTTTTGGTGGTAAAGATCTGAGGCTCTTGTCATTCAAAAATGAGGGCTAAACCAACAATTTCTTAAACATTGATCTGATGATAAATAAATCTGGAAATATTCTTGTAAATAATATTGAATATAACTATCATTTCAATCGCATTAGAACGAAAAGTTATGACGAAATAACGAATTCGTGAGGATACATGTTATGTCGTGTCCAGACAGAATTTGAAAGTCGGGTCCTTTAGATTCGATATTCTTAAACCAAGTTATGCACGCAAGATAACATACATTAAGGTCATTGGAATGCATTCCAATATTCTCAGGCTGTAAATTGCAACTCTCCTAATTACACTGGCTAGACTAAAAGTCTCTTAACAAGTACATATTGATTATTTCACTCATTTACTTTATGGATTTGAAATGAGATACCCATCAGTTTCAATCACAAACGAAGTCTGAGACTATTCATGCGAGTTTCCTTTAAAGTGCATCTTTTCTCCCACCTCAGATAAGTAGATCCAATAATTTAACCATGCTAGATATTCTAACTTGCCCACGGGCGAAGATAAAATGCCCGTATGGAACTCCTTTTAAATGGTCACCACATTGCAATTACCTCCCTTGTTGAAGACCGTCGTCAGTTGCATCAATGAAATCTTGTCTTATGGTAATATTTAGAATGCAGATTAATTATTTCTCGCTTCAAATGTCACCATAAAACAGTTTTCACGCACCATTCAAGAAATAATGCTTCATTCTCCTTAGAACTATTTAAAAAGTCCGATTTGAATATTAACATTAACTGGATCACTGCGCGGATATCCATGACAACCACGTGCTATCGCATATCCATACGCAATTATTTTCACTAAGCACAAAAGAGTTCCAGCAAAAAATACATTTTTACTTAATTTTGTTTAATAGAGGTGGGAGAAAAAGCATCTACCGTAGCCGCTCGTGTAAGATAGGTTCATCCCGACCCTCGCGCAGGGGTCAATATTTTTTTATTGGTTTTCTGTTGTTTTATATGATGTTTTTTGTGTGTGTTTTAAAACGCTGCAATACATGGGGATACCGTTTGTTTTGCTGTGAATTATCGTAGTTAAATTACTGCTTTGAATGTATTTACAGCCAAATTGAATTATAATGCTAAATTGTACAAATTCGAAATTCGAAAGAGCTTCAAATCCTTTTTTTTCTATTTTTAAAACAATTGATGTTTAATTATCGGACTTCCTTGCTAATGCCATTATCATTGAAAGTAAAAACTTGTTATTCTGTATGAATTTTCATTGGTTGCCGGATCTTGGAAAGGTATAAAAAAGATTTCGTTTTGAACGCGCTTTATTTGAGTAAAGTCGGGCGAAAATCTGGTTCCCATTGGCTTTACCAACATTAGCAAATCATACCGGCATTTGAAAGAAGAAGTCGTCTCCATTTATCCTACATACATTTGGACCGTATGATTGATATTTTAGCCGCAAGCTTCGATTCTAGCCTGGAGTGGTACAGTTCTGTATTGCTGTGACTGTATCGCTTTGATAGCATTGATTACCTTATGCTGATCTGCAACCGGGCTTATTATCTGAGTTGAAGCCATAATGCAATTGTTTAGTCAGTCTACCGGTTGCAACGAAATATTAGATAAATACCTTACAGGTTGTTGTTTTTCAAGCTGCGCCTAGTATCCGGTTTTGATATAAACATTCAACTCATTTCTTCTTAGCGCATGTATGAATTAGGTTATCGCCCTTGGTTAATGGCGGGCACGTGCTTTTTGCACTAAGCAAATTTTCAACTACTTAGTGTACAACAGGATTATTCTAGTTTTTGTGTGTGTGGATTTATAACACAATGGCCAGCACTTCTAATAGGTTTTCTCCTTTGTGGCAAAATGAAAAGAAGCGCAAACGTAGAGGGACAAGTGCTTCATCATGTCCGGACACGTGTCCGGATATCGGCCAGTATGATGGCCAGCGTGGTTATCATGGCGGACGTGGCACCTCGTCTGTATTCTCTGAGACGGCACCACCGCGTAGGGAGTTTACTTGTATGTCGTTGGACAACAAACTCGACTGTTTATTTGACCTCATTACTTACACAAGTCCAATTTACAATAAACTGGATAATATTGAGCAATGTTTGTTTCATACAAAGGCTACCACCAATGTCATTGAGAGCCGCCTTCGCCTTTTGGAGTACAAAAGTATAGATAACGAGGCCAGGATGTTGAAAGGGAACTTAATTTTCAATGGCATTGCCGACCCCAACGGGGCCGAGAACTGTGTTGACACCATCCGTAAGTTCTTTAGTGAACGATTGTTTGAGGACGTTTCTAAAATCGGAATAGTGCAGGCGAACAGAATCGGCCGCCGCCGTGGTGGCCCGGGATCTCGTCCAAGAGGTGTGCATGTAACATTTTCAGACCTCTGTGATGTCAATTTCATTATGAGCAACGTTGGGAAACTCAAGGGCTCCCCCTACAGTGTTATACGGGACTACCCGCTTGAAATTCGCACTGCCAGGCAGCAGCTTTGGCCGGATTTTAAGGACGCACAGAAAATATGTGGTCCTAGAAATGTCCAATTGCTTTTTCCTGCCACTCTTAAGGTCAATGGAGATGTTGTTCGTGATTTATTTCCTGGCTGGTACGATATTCTTCGTGGATCGAGGAATGCCAACAATGTTGCTCGTGTCGGTGAGCGTCTGTCCGCCCTCAAGATCGAGTCTGTGCAGCGACAAGTCAGGTTGGCGACATCGTATGCGTCCCAGCCCACCCCTAAACCGCCGATGGAGTCTTCACGAGTGACATCCGATGTGGACAGCAGTTCAGGCGACGAATCAGGATGCGATATCGACCTTGACCCGCAGGGAGGTACTACTGGACGTGCGATGCCTCGCAACGGCACGGGTCCTGTCCTTACAGCCCCCGGCTATCTCCTTAATGTCCATCCAGCCATGGACACACAGGGGAGCAAAGAGTCCACGTCGCATGTATCCAACCCCACGGAGACGTGCCTCAAATGTGGAGGACCAAGCATCACTTCCGGTTCGAACCCCAATTGCTCCCCCGATCTCGAGTTGGCTCAACCTAACAGTATTCCTCATACGGAGAGCTCCAAGCTCTAGGGTTGCGCGGGGAGTGTGGCATTCTGTGACGTTTGTGTAACACGCCCGTGCTCATCTTCGAAACTCCATTGTGCCCTATCTCTTCTGAAGAATTCAAATCTTTGATTAATTCCCATAACGAATCGAGGAAAAGTGATTCTCGTAGTATACAGCATCCTGAAAATAGAAATAATAATTTGTCGAATGACCTCTGTTATGATGCTTTAGATTTAAATATTGGTTCACTCAACGTGTGTGGCCTAAAGACAAGGCTTAACTACCCAGAATTTGTTGATCTAATTAAGAATTTTCATATTTTCTGTGTCCAGGAGACTAAAATTGACAATTTTGATATCATAAGTTTGGATAATTATCACTTTTATTCTAAACCAAGGTCACAAAAGTATCTCCGGAAATCCGGGAATCTCGGTTTCTTTGTTAACAATAGTTTAAATCATAAAGTGGAAATTATTCAATCTTATAATGAATATGTTCATTTGCTAAAGTTAAGCTTATCAAATAACGATTGTATAGTAATAGGCAACATCTATGTCCCACCCGATCAGTTTAGTTTTTTTAACGAAGACGAATTTTTAGAATTTCAAAATGATGTCTCTGACAAGTGTATAATATACAAAAAGATTTTTCTGACAGGAGACTGTAATGCATACACATCTAATATGCCCGATTTTGAAGATTTTGATGATTTTCTATCAAAGCACTTCAGATTAGACGAAGAAACATTAAGTTCTCTTAATACATCACGAGTTTTAACTGACCTGAATCTGCCATTGTCACGCAATTCACAATGTCGTAAAATTAACAACCATAGATATAAGTTGTAAAATATATGTAAGTCCAACAATATTTATTTTTATTAAATGGACGTCTTGGTAACGATGCCCACTCTGGAAATTACACATTTCGTAATAGTTCTGTTATCGACTATAGTATTGCATCATCTCATTTACTCTGTTCTGTGAATGATTTCGAAATAATTGAAGTCGATCCACTTTTTTCGGATGGTCATAGCTTACTGTCAACAATTTTCACTATCGATATTTCCACAATATATATATACACAAACAAATGTAAACATTACCTCTAGCTCGCGAAATACAACCCGTCATCCTAAATGGCAGCAGGAAAAACACGAGGAATTCGTGTTCAACCTGAACAGTACCGACAAAGAATCTATTGATAACCGGTTTCGTAATCCCCCACGGTCAAATACGCGATTATTTTTCAATATAATTACAGAAGATATTGCTAATCTGTTCAAAGAATCGGCTTTTAAAACATTCTCCCAAAAAATAAGTAGTAACACCTATCCAATAAAATATACATATAGCACGAAAAGGCCGTGGTTTGGCCTACAGTGCAAGAAGGCGCGGTCGCTATACAATAAAGCACGGAAACCTTATAATATGAATAAATCGACTTCGAACAAAAAGAAAAATTACATACTGCGAGTAAGCATTATAAAGTTACAATGAATACGTATGTCGCAAAACACAAGCATACAGCAGAAAACGAGAACTCCATTCAAAACATCCTAAAGATTACTGGAACCACTTGAACAAGGTTACCAACGTATCTAAACATAAGTCACCCGCTATAGACGAATTTTATCATCATTTCAAAAAAATCAATGACGTCGTTGACGCGAATGATCATATATCGGATAATAACCACCCGAGCTTCTCTAGCGCCGAAACCGATCTGTTAAATAGGCCAATAGAACATGACGAAATTAACAAAATGATACTGAAAAGTAAGAATGGTAAAACATCGTCGCAGTTTGATAATATTATCAATGAATACTTTAAAGCCTCGCGCGCCAATATGGTCCCAACCTTCTGTACACTTTTCAATATAATTCTTGACACTGATATTCTCCCGGATGTATGGCTAATCGGGACAATAAAGCCAATTTTTAAAAACAAGGGTTCTCCTACCGACCCCCAAAATTATAGGCCGATTACCATTCTTAGTTGTTTAGGCAAATTATTCACGTCTATCCTCAATGAACGCATCAACACATTCCTCTATAATAATAACTTATTAAACGAGAACCAAGCCGGATTTCGCGCAAATTATTCAACCTGCGATCATATTCTTACATTGCATTTCCTTATAAGTAAACTAAGGGCCTAGAAAAAGAAACTGTTTTGCTCATTTATTGATTTTTCTGCCGCATTTGACTCTGTCTGGCGAGCTGGCTTGTGGCATAAGCTAACGCAAACTGACTTACAAGGTAAAATTCTCACAGTCATAACAACATGTATAATGATATAAAATCATGCGTTTCCATCAATGGGCATCTGTCTCCTATGTTCCCAAGCCTTTGTGGAGTTCGTCAGGGAGAAAATCTTTCTCCGATTTTATTTTCTATTTACCTAAACGATATAGAAGAATTCCTTAAAAGAACATGTTCTAGTGTTTCTATAGAAGTAGATGCTAATGAGACAATTATGTACCTTCAGTAACTCATTCTCTTGTATGCCGATGACACTGTACTCTTTGCAGACAATGAACGTGATTTTCAAAAAAGTCTTAACTGTTTCCAAGACTACTGTTTGCAATGGAAACTAAATATTAACCTCTCAAAGACTAAAATAATTGTCTTTGGTGCCAGAAATCTGAAGAAATTTAACTTTAGCATTGCTAACCAAGCGCTAGAGATAGTCAAGGAATATAAATACCTAGGTGTATATTTCTCGTCCACCGGTAGTTTTTTATACTGCCGTAAATATTTAATAAGCCAGGCTAACAAAGCAATGTATGCTCTATTTCTTAGAATTAATAACCTAGACTTGCCTTTAGACATACAACTGAAGCTTTTTGATTATACCATTGTCCCGATTCTAACGTACGGATGTGAAGTCTGGGGTTCTGAAAACCTTGATCTGTTGGAGCAACTTCACTGCACTAGTAATCATAAATTCCCTATTCGAAGTAGGTAGATGGAGACAAAATGCTGTACCACATGTCAATAGAAAGTGTACGTTTTGTAATCTAAACGATATCGGTGACGAACTGCACTATTTACTTACATGTCCATTTTTTAATCCTACCAGAAAAAAATACATAAGTAATCGTTTTTACTCAAGACCTAATGTCTTACACTTTAGTGAAGTTTTAAATTGTAAGAACCCGGATACCGTAAGGAAAACAGCAATTTTTGTTAAAATCTTAGTTAATCACTTTAAATGAATCTGATCATGTATTTTATAGTTTTTCATTTGATATCTCATAACTATATCGATTATATTGTATCCTAATTCAAATAAATGAATTTGTTTTGTCATAAAAAAATAATACTATTTAAGCTAACCACATTCCCCTTACTAATTATATTTGTTTTGTATAATGATAAACTCTAAACCTGTTGTGAAGCCGCCATTAACCCACATATTTATACCTGTGTTAACATATATATATTGCGTTTTCACATGCTTTTACTTAAATGTAAACTGTGATATAATAAAAGAATATTGAGTTGAGTTGAGTTGAGTGCAACATTGGTCTGTTTCTATTGGTCCGAACAAAAAATTCTGGATATCATTATCTGTAAAAATGTTATTGGAAAAAAATGCTCTATAAGACGGTACACATTATAAGCATGACCTGTGCCAGTACTTTAAATATCCCGTATGTGATGGCTCTAGTTACGTTTATCGTACCCCTGCTTGTATTTTATTTGTTATTTTACGTTTGATATTCAATCTTAATAGAATCTGATGTTTAATTTGAACGTATTTTCATATGAAGATTGCGTTTGTCTAGCCTATATAGCATTGCAATTGTAAAACAAGGTAGTAAGGTTGATAACTGTTGCTTTTTTACAAAATTTTGATTTTGCAAAATTTTGATTGGATAAAAAAGGAATCTCTGAGATATTAAAATAGAGACATTTAGATTATAACCACATTTGGTACATTCAGAGCAAGGAGTTGGCAAATTTCGTTTGTAATCTGTATATAAAGACTTAGTAAAATAAGTGTAATTCTGTATCATGTTTAAAAGCGTTACAGATAAAATATTATTTTGCTATATAATAAACAATGATTACAGGACAAGTTTTAGGCAAAACGGTAAATTTAATCACAACTCAAAGCTTGTTTCAAAAATGAACTTCAGTAAAGTACAGGACAGGCATACATCTTGCAGATCAACATTATATAATAGATTTAGACGTCAAGACATGTTAGCGCAATAAGAATGACATGATATTCGACCACATACACTACTAAAAGCTGTAATGATTCTCAACGCTGCGTTCCATTAGCTTCAATTTTATGCAAAGATATGCAATAAAGAGTTTTAGCATGCAAAGACAATAATGGCCGAGAATATTATTAACTTGCATCCATTTTGGAGAAGAAAGGCGTAGTTACAAATATATTGGTTCAATTCACAAGGGACCTTTCAACCATTTACAGCATTTAGGAACAAACTGATTGGATCAAGTAGAATTTCTACTGCTTCCTTATCACTAGACAGAAACATTGAATAAATAATGCGATACAAATCATATTTGCATAGAATTATTTTGAAAGATAATGAAAATGTCACACTGTTTTGTGTTATATCTGTAATGAAGTAATATGTTAATAGATATGTGCAATTTTCTTTTTGGACACGTTTTCCTTGTAAATTTTATGGGACATCAATTGTAGCTTGCAAGGAAAGTCATTCATTGCTTTGGTTATGTAAACTGTTTCGTTGTAACGACACGCAAAAAATATGTTTCTAGTTCTTACTGCCAATTTGATGATACCTGGTTCAAATCAAATAGTACGGCAACATCACATGCTCTTAACAAACCAGTGAAATCTATACCACAATTATGTCTTTGTTTTTAATGAACAAGCTTTGCCTGAAACGCTTAAAATCAATTATTTAGTTATCGTATTGGATTTTGCATTTTTTAAACGAAAGCAGTATATATTATAAATGCTACCAAATTTGAATTTGATTACCAGCTTCTTAGTCCTTTAATTTGATCAGTATTGTAAGCTGTGGGTTTTAAGTGTCAAATGAATAGATTCTTTATTTTGTGGTTCAACCGCCATCTAAATGCCTCCAAAATCATTGTTTTCTTACGGTGCACAAGAACCAAACATTTGCAAGTCTAGCGTTTAAAATAATAATAAAGCGATGAGGTCAAAGGGGGCGCTGTTTCCGAGGATAGTGTTCATCAAGCTAATGACAGGAACAGAAAGTTGTACCACAACCTTCATGCTGCTTAAGTGGCTGTCAAGAGTGCATTGTGACGCACAATTATCAGTCAAGTTCATGATGTAGGGGTAACACCGTGCAAGTTTTTGCATATAATTCACTGGTTGTTCATTGGATGATTTGTAGCACCATTTTATCCATGTCGGGTTTTTACACCTTTTTGCTGCAGAACAAATATAAGATGCTCTATGGTAACTGTTATGCCTTTCACTGCGTGTTCGCATTTGCTACGTAAACAAAGTTTTTATATATTTACTTACCAAAGCAGCTGTATAGACATTAATAACCTTGGTTGCTTGTGTTAACATTCTTTATCTCGAGAGTTTTACTGCAATAGCGACAGTTTTATAGCTGCTATAGAAACCTGATATCTTATTACCGGTAAAACGTGTAGACAATTTTTATTTTATGTACATTAAGTAATAATGTACAGTACTATGTTAAAACAAATGATTGTCCCGTCAATTTTGCAAGTTTTAGCCAAGTTCTAGGGAGATATTTACTTCCAAACTTTCATTAACGAAACCCCTGAATAGTATAAACTTCCTGCGGCTCACCGTGATTTATGATTTCCCATGTCATCGTGGCGATATATATTTTCCAGTTTTTGCGCTGTGATTTCCCTTTCCCACGTCTATCGTGGCGTTATACACATCCCAATGCCTTCACAGTGATATACACTACCAACAGTTTTTTAAAGGGTAAAAGCCTTACAAACGATCCTTCTTGTTTTAGTGTGCGAATCTGACCGGTTGAGCCAGCAGGTCTTGGCCAATAGTACTTAAGACATTTTTAATCAGTGTCTTTAGTTCTGAATGGTTGAGCCAGCAGACCTTGGGCAATTATACGCAAGACTTTCATGATCTGTTGTGTTCGGTTCTGAATGGTTGAATTAGTAGATTTTGAACATTCTCACTTTTATATAGGTATTATGTAAGTGGTAACTACATTTGTATTTGTTTCGTACTACTATTTGTTCGTATTTGATGTGAGCTTTTGTTATACATTCATAGCAATTACGTTCCCATTTAATAATGAAAATTATTTATTTCGCCAGTTAACATGTACCGTGCTAGATATGTGAATTCTGCTAAGATAAATGCGTATACTTTCCTGCTGCATTATGCAGTATTCAGATTGGTTGAGCCAACTAACAAGAAACTTCAATCGCTCAGCTTGATTTCAATACGGGGTAGTCAGAAACAATTGTCATTGTATTTATTTGTTTTCTCAATATACCTTTACGAATTATTTCTTAGTGCATATGAATTTTAAAGAGCTGTTTCTATGTGTTTCTATCCTTGGCAACTTCAAAGCACAAACTCATCAAGTGCAAGCGGTTTATCATAGAATGACTGCTAACTCCCCTTTTCAACGTTTTTGTAGTGATATACACTCCCGTTTTTTATCGTTCTTTTTTCTAGTTAAATTATTAAACTTTCTTACGATATCGTGGCGATATACACTTACCCGTTTTGATTTTCCCGATGAATTACCCTTCCCAAACCAAACAGCTCTCCAATTACAAATAAATGGTTCCTGAAATGTTAACTTTTACCGTGTTTGCTATTTTAAGTTCTTCTTAGATAAATGTTGAATATTCCCTGATGCATTATACAGTGCTCAGAACGGTTGAACCAAACGACACGAAACTTGAATCGCTTAGTTTCAGCGGGTAGTCAGAAACAAGTGTCACTGCATGAATATCTTTACACAATATACTTTACAAGATTATTCTTAGTGCATATTTCATTTTATATCGTGCTGGATTTGTTTCAATTTAGTTATTTTATTTTGCCGTCATCAACTGTTCCATGTTTCTACAACTGAAGTATGTAGTTGTAGCGGTAGGCCTCTTGTACTTTCTACATGTAGCTAAGCAAATCAAATACTTGTACAACAAATTTCATATATGTATATATAACAGTGTCTCATGATTTTCAAATGCACTTTTGTCTTAAGCGCACAACAGTTTATTAACGTACAGAAAGTATCCTTTTCTTTCAGTAGCATTCTCAGATGACAATATATTAACATCATCATTCCATTTTTGTTAGTAATGTTCAGCAATCCTTGTCTTTAAAATGATCCATAAATAAATCCTAATGTATAGTATACAGTGGAAACAACAGGTCAGATGTCGAACATTGAACGGTAGTAACCAGGTGTAGAGGAACATGGTTCAATGCGTAATGGGCACAACATCAGAAACGCACAACGTCGGAATATGACAAAACAGATAACGTATATGCACTTAAATAAATGATATATATTTGAGTTACCGCCTATACTACTTGTTTATGGAAGCAGCACCTCAATGTTTGTTTACATTCTGACTCAAACAAACTGTATGCAATTCAAAACAACATTTAAGACATGGGTACCTCGTGTCTTATCTCTTTTTGGCTAAAACTGAGTGAGTTAATTTGTATCCAAACGTTTGCCTTAGTAATTGACTGTTGTCCAGGACAATACGTTTGTTCACGTTTTAGACACGTTGTTCCATGTGTGTAACGTTGTAGCACGCACATACGTCCTGCTTCATTTCCCATCGTACAAATATATATATGGTGGCCAAAAAGTAACACCATGCCGTAAATGTAGGTACACTTATTCGGCGAGTTGTTTGAATCTTGTGCAATTGCAAACTATATGTTAAGTATAAAGAGAGATGTTTTGCAAACATTATGACCCGCTTAGCGCCATGTTTTTGGAAATATTTGGACAATTGAATGAATTATTAATAGACCGAAATGCCAGCTGATTTTCACATTGGATTCATAGGAGTCAGATTTCAGACTATGTTCAATTTTTATTTATATTTTGAGGATACAGTAGGTACGGTTACGTTAAGAAGATGACAACATTTAAACAATATTCTCTATGACCTTGACCTTTGACCACACGAACTCAAAATCAATCACGGTCATCTGTTTGTCATCACCTGGTCAAGCCCAGCCTCCATGTCAAGTTTAAGGTATACATGTCCGTGAATTGTCAAGTCATCACGTTGACAAGCTTTCCGCGTTCAAAGTCACTGTGACTTATTTCATTACCTGATGACCTCAATTTCAAAAAGGATTATCCACTGGTCAAGCTCACATGTAAAGATCAATGTCCATAGTCCTTGTCAAATAATCACCGGGACAAGGTTTTCGCATTCAAGGTTAAAGTGACGTTCACAAATGACCTAATGATATCAACAAAGAGGGTTCATCAACTTGTATAACCTAACCTTGATGTGAAGGTTGATAACCATAGGAGTATGCATTGTTGCGTTATCACTCGGACCAGCCTTTCGTGTTTAAGGTCACTTTGACCTTGACCTTTGATCCAATGACCTCAAACTTATTATTGGTCATGTTTTGGTCATGCAAACTTTCAAGTCGTTAGGTCAATATTTATGCGAAAAACTACAGAAACAAGCTCAGTAGCAAAATGTTTTAACATAACCAATATCACTTAGGAATTATAACTCGAACCAGCTTTGGTCTACCAATGGACTGTCCGACCGGCATTTTCAAAGCAATATACCGCCTCTCCGTCAACGAGAGGGGGGATACAAGTTAGGGACTTTAAAACGTGTTACGCAACTGTTTTGCAATTATGACGACATGTTTTGAATAATTTATGGAATATTTAGTGTAAATAACATCAGTCAAGTTAGTAAAATGTGTCTGCTTTTGCCGCCTTTTTTAAAAACCATGGGCATGTATCACACCAATTTAAGATAAAACGATCAGTTTATGACTATCAATGTCCTTATGGTTTTGGTTTGGTATGGCAGTTTGTAAGGCGGCTTTGACATCGCTCTTTTTGGGGGGACGGGGGGTGTAGGGTGTGAGGGAGGCGATCTGAGTGCGTAATGAGGCTAGCCGAGATACTGGTCATGCAGCGTGCTCAATAGGCTGATTGTTATTTTCTGAACTATTTATTTCTTGAATACCTATCTCTATATCTATTTTAGTACATTTCACTACACAGCAAGTGCGACGACATTTACTAACGTCATGATGAGTTGTAATGTAAGGTTATTTTCGTAAGTATTTTATTAACATGAAATCATGACAATGTCATTTCAAATTAGTTAAATTAAACATATGTGTTCGCAAGAATCAAAAATACAATATAAAAATAATACTTTTCTAAAAAGCGATGTTTTAGAAGATTTTTTAACATAAATAATGACTTAAAATCCCCACGCATCATAATGTCCGTAACCAACGTCGCATGTGCTTTTCCGTGATTGGTACCATAATGCGTTTCCTATATCATGTTAATACTTTTTTGGGGGAAATTTAAGATAATGCAAAAAATCATCAATCGTTTGTACCCATATAGTCCAGTGACCCTGTGATTGAAAATGTAAATAAAGGGAAAAAAAATGCACAGAAATTATTTTTGCATATTTGTGTTGTTTGATATCTGCTGTGTGTGGAAAAAAATATAGAAAACTCTAACGGTGCAAAATGTGATTTTTGGGGTAAAATGTTAAATTTTTTAAACAAAAGTATAAATTTCTGGAATTTGTCTATGCATATGCTAATGTGGAGTAAGCAGATGTTAATGTGAAGTCTGAAAGTGTTGGAGGTTTGACAAGGGGTCGGGGTATGAATAAGATTTAAAATGCTATTTGGATTCTGTCGCAACCTACATGCTCTGACATAAACGAAGATGGAAGCTTGTTACACTGCACTTGCAAGAAAGATAATGTGAAGTAGATACGAAGAGTGTAACCAGTGGTATTGCAACATATGTCAGAGAGTAATATTATTAATATGAAAGAATTCGCGTTTAGAGAGAAAAACACCGTTGTGCTTATGAATGACAATGCTGGGGTCAGTGATGATGAAGTACTATGTGTTAAGTAATTCAGTTTACGGGTATTTCTTCAAGTTCAGGGCTGGAAAGGACACACTGTTTTGAACCCGGTAGAAAGGGGTTGGGAATTAGTGAGTAACAAACTACTATATCCAGTGACAACTGAAACAGCACCAGCTCATGCTCATATTATGAAAGTTGTACAGTGCGCTTGTCAAATTGTTTGCCATACAAAAGCATGCAGCTGTAAGCTGGTTTTGATTATTTACGGCCTGCTCCGCATGCAAAAAAGTTACATATACATTGTTTGTGGTCAAATTCCATAAATCCAACATTTTCGTTTATGCTTTCAGAACTTTTTATCTCAATATCACATGTCTTGTTTGATCTGATAGCATGAAGTTTTCCAATGTTATTTTCCATGAAATGTAGCTCATGTCAGTTCTGCTAAATAGTCAGTTTTGTGAAATAATTGTTCAGTCGTTGATCCAGGTATAGGCAAATACCAGAAATTCGCAAATATATTTCTTCTATTTTTCATTTTTTTTTGGTTAATATTTTACATAATATTCAGCCATATAAGCTGTTTCTATACACTCAAGTAAATTATTTTTCAATATATGGCAATTGAACATGTAAGTGATTGATTCCAAATATTCCATGTTTTGTAATTCTTTACCCCAAAAATCGCACTGTTTAAATCACCACGTTTCCATACTTCAGTTATGTTATACTAATAAAAATAACTATTAAATACAGTAATTATGCTAATTTTGTTGCAAATTTGACCAAGTTATTGACAAAATCCAGAAATTCTCATTTTTATCTAATGTCTCAAACCTTTTACTGCAAAATTCACCTGTCACACAATACGATGTTTCTATACTTAAGATTTGCTATACTATTATATAAAACCTATTAAATAAGTAATTCTGGCAGTATTCGTGCAAAATTTGGCTAAATCATTGGCAAATTCCAGAAATTTTCCCTTTTATTTAATTTTTCAAACATTTTACCCCGTAAATCTCATTTCTCACCCTACAATGTTTCTATACTTAAGGTTTGTTGTACTGTACTATAATATACATTAGTTACAGTAATTATGGAAAATTGTATTGCAACAATTGACACAATTCTTGGCAACTCGGAAACTCTCATTTTTATTTAATTTTTCACAAAAACTCACATTTCACACAAAATGTAGTTTCTAAACATATGGTATGTAATACTGTAGTATAAATTCTATTAATTACAATAATTCTGGTAATTTTATTGCAAAATTTGACAAAGTAATCGGCAAATTCCAGAAATTCTCATTTTCATTCAATTTTTCAAACATTTTAACCCAAAAATCACATTTCACAAATTTACGTAGTTTCTATACTGTAGGTATACTATAATATAATATGCTATCATATATGCTATTATATACAACAATTCTGGCGATTTTATTGCCAACTTTGACAAAGTTATTAGCAAATTCCAGAAATTTTCAGTGTTATTTAATTTTTCAAACAATTTAACCAAAAAACATATTTCATAAATAATGTGTTATTTTTTAATTTTCGGTATATTAAACTGAATTATAATATCCATTAAATATAGTAATTCTGGTTGTTTCAGTGCATAATTGGATACAGTTATTTGCAAATTCCAGAAATTCCCATTTTCATTTCATTTTCCAAACATTTCACCCCAAAAATAACTTTTCACAAAATTACGTAGTTTCTATACTTTAAGTATGTTTTACAGTACTATAATATCTATTCAATACAGCAATTCTGGTCATTTTGTTGCAAAAATTGACAATATTATTCCAGAAATCCTTATTTTCGTTTATTTTTTCAAACATTTTACCCCAAAACTCATCTTTCTCAAAATAAGATATTCCTTTACTTTCGGTATATTAAACTGTTTTACAATATCTATTACATACAGTAATTTTGGTTATTTTATTGCAAAATTGGACACAGTTATTGGCAGATTCCAGAAATTCACACTTTTATTTATATTTTCCAACATTTTACCCCAAAAACCACAGTTTTCACCATGTGATTGTTCTATACTTTTAGTATGTTAAATGTGATGCCAGATATTACAGAAATCCACCAAAAGAAATTCTGTACATTTTTTCCCCAATTTTTTTATTTTCCCTGGACTAATACCGGATCGTAAAACTCGACCTTCAAGCATACTGCGTGGCCAGTAGCTCGGCAAGCACTGTTCATGAGGTCAGTTGTTGCTATCCGAACCGAAAACTCAAGTTTGACACGGCAAGTTATAAATAAACTTAACTGCATATATATGATGAATCGTTACGATGGCATTCTGGTCGTGACGAGCTTATCATACAACTTGTCTAAATTTAAAAGCATACGTACAACATTAATCATTGTCGTTAATAACCTCTTCTTCTTCAAATAAGTCTACTTGCATCTGACAATATAAATCTTCAGTTTGGTATTTCCGTCAGATTCAAAGAGACAAACGTATACCATTTTCACTAAACCATACTCTAACGAACAGCCTTAGCGATAATTATAGCATTTATATCATGGGATTGCAGGCCAGTTCGTTGATTGTGGCATTTATTAGCATAGGAAAGGTAATGAGACCACTTAAGTGTTGAAAATGATTGTACGATATTTAAATAACTTCTATATTTTAGCTGACATAACTAAACACAAGAACTTGAAGGAAAAATGATAAATATTTTATTAAAATTCATTATTATTCGATGGAAAATCTTGCCTCTGCAAGGACAACAAAATATTTGAACACTTAACCTTATAACCTAGACGCTGATACCAATTAAATACAAGCTTTCTGACGAATTTTTATTAGATTTAATAAACATTCGTTTAATTTCGCCCTGTTAATTTCGTTACCATTAATTAGACCAAAACTATACCATTCTCAAACTTACTGTTATTGTTTAAGAGTTTATAAAGGTTTGACCGCGCTTTTATGCTGCATCAAGGCTTTGCCCCGCCTATCACGTCTTCAAGTGCACCGTAAGATAAATATTAAAAAGTAAGAAAATGCTGATAATTTAACTCAAAACTCGATCATTTTATCACATATCCTGTTAAAATATATCTGGCCATGGTTTAAATGTATAAATAAAGCAGTCTGTGTGGGTATTTTAAGCTGTATCTACTATATTTATAGGTATGAATAATGTCATTACATAAACGCCGTTCTGCTCATTCTAAGTGGGCTGTCTTGGGTTAAAGTTCCACAGCATAACTGTTTGTTTTAGTGTATGATCGTGGTTGAGATATATTGCTATCTTACACTGAAGCAAACAATGTTTCTTCTAATCATATGCATACATTTTGAATTAAAGTTATTCAATTAAACTTGTTTGAAACAGTGAAGTATCAATTTTATTTCTCTGATAAGTCACCGAAAAGCATATAATAATTTGCATTACACATGGGAATGATATTATATAATGGATCTCCTTTGCTTACCTTACTTTAAACCGATATGCGTTTTATAAGAAAGGAAAAGGAAGAGACAATAGTCACAATACCCCGCCTTCAAATCTACATTGGTCCTTGATGAACGACAAACTGTTAAATAATTGCGCGACAAGCAATAGTACGTACAGGTAGAGATAGGACTTGTTGACCAAGCGAGATGTAGAGTTGCCGCCTTTTAGAACTCCTTTCTTTACACTTAAGTCGAATGTGGACATGTTTACTTGTTAAGGACGCTTTTTTCATGCCCAGTGTGTCTATAAATTTCATAACTAAATCAATACAACAGTAATTACTCCTATTTCAAGTCATTTCACCATTATCTTCTGTCTTCATCATCATTACATTTTAACGTTACGTCTCTAAGAAAACTGAAAATGGAATTAACGTCAGTGTATTTGGGCTAACTCCATGAAAATAATTATGTTATTAAGTATTTACGAAAAGATTAACTGAAACCACATAGATTATAACTCCTACAGACGGGTGATGTCAGTGTTTTCCCCGTATTCTTTCCCAATTACTTACAATAAAAATCTCTTCCTAGTGTCAATAAATCGAGATATACACCCCATCACCAGTGAATAACTGTACAGAATACGTTTGATCAAGCAATTCAAACAAACTAACACTCGCCTTATATTTTGAAATATCAGTAATTGTATAGTCTTTAATAAAAGTGTTACGGAAAGACTGAAGAAATAAATTTATACTAACCAAAGCTGATGGTTGAACACAAATACAAAAGGATCTGAAAGTTTTTGATTCCATGATATGAAAACGATTGTAGTTCAAAGGCAGTTGAAACATTTTACGAAAAACGACAAGCGACATTGACGTTAACTGGTCATGGCATTATGGTTTGCGTTGGTTATAGTTATACGATTGACTGATATCTCAGAAATTACAGAAATTACAGAACCAAGATTTGTAAAAGTTAAGTTAATTTGTAACTGTTCATAACATTGTTTTACACCGCATTAAAGTAAGCTTTAAATATATCATCAATTGAGTGGTTTAATGTATATGTAAGCTAGTTGGTCATAACAAAAAAGCTCAGATAACTTATAATTTAGCTTGGTTTCACACACATCAAATACATTGAAACTCTAGAGCTATATTGGTCCCTCAAATCTAAAGCATAACTGGACATTTTTTGTTTTAAATTTAGATGTTTTGTCTGGAATTATGTTACATAATTATTAATGTTTAATGTATTTTTTTGTACGCTGCATTCACCTTTACCTCATCTCAAATATATTGTGATGCTTTTTAGTATGCAACTCTATGATCACACAGTTTTAAACCTTTTATTTTATAAGTCAGACTGTGTGTGATGTTTATAGTTTCAAACAATGACTGCATCGTATCTTTGAAAAGTTTTTGCATTAGGTGCTCTGAATTGTATTCCTCCGAGTTGGGATCTCTAATCATAGAAGCACTTGGGGTTTACCTATACGTTTATTTTTATTTGTTTTATTGTTAAGATTCCTCAAGATAGTGCATACTTTGATAAGATTTACCTTTTGTGTTTTATCTTTATTGAGGATTGTTGGGATAAGAGTGAGGTTTGTGCACTTAATCTGGTTTAAACTCCCAGTAAATTTACATTTTACTGACCGTTCCAATGCGGCACCTAACAATCCTTGATAAACATACAATTTTTTATATAAAGTATGTATGGACTGTGCTGCTTGTATAGTTTTGTGCTGTTGTTCCATGTTTCTTGTTTGTGATTTTATGTTATATGTCTTTGGCGTTTACCAAGTGCCATTAAACCGTGTTTATGTTTAAACTTTTTACTACTGAGCTTGTTTCTGTAGCTTTTTGCATAAATATAAAAAGAAATTAAATACAAGTTATTTAATTAGAATTACAATTTCTTATATCATGTTTAATGGAATATATCAATATTTGCAGATTTCAGTGGCTCCAGTATGGGGCAGAAACATTGTTAGCAGCGGTACCGTTTATCAGCTATTTCAGTGCATTGATGTTTGTAAGTTATGGATTATGTGAGAATTCAAGTTGTGCATGAATATATCAATTAACTTTAAATTCATGTTTAAATCGTTATGTGTGAGCAGCCGAACAAATTTTATGTTCTCATATTTTTTTTTATAAATTCATACGAACAGGAACATTTCTGTAACAGTTAATGTTATAATTATAAATGTAAATAATTAATTTTTATAATTGATTTGAGCGCAACTATACAACTGAAACGAAATACCATTGCTTCTCGAAAACACATTAATTCATTAACTGTTTAGCATAGGACTTCTTGAAATACGTTTGTTCTTTATTTATCTAGAAAAAGATATGATACCACGAAATATACCCAGATAATTTCAAACAACAACATTCGGAACACAGACGGGGGTACAGATTTATTTTGCATAAAAATTCGAATTATCCGTAAATCATTTTAACGACCTGTCTGAGCTTTGATTAAATTGTTTAAGATAACTGAGCAAAAGAAACGGTGAAGACTTGAAAGGTTTAAAGGAATTATTTTTACAAAGTTTTATCATTAGTTTTGTTATTGATGCTGCCACTAGATCCACAGACTAAATGAATAACATCAGCCAGGCATACGATATGTTTTAAGGGAGTGCAGTTAGAGCTCTTAGATCGTTATTACAAGTGTGGATTTAGTGGTAATCAAGAACTGTATTTTTATAAAAAATATCCAAAGATAATCTGAGGAGTAAATTTCAAAGTTGAATAAACAGTTTTTTAAGTGTAAGTATTGAGTGTAAATTAGAAAGAGATGGCACATAAACTAGCTTTTAAGTACACGTCAACCGCCTAAAATTATTTAAGGAATGCATGTGTATTAGGTTTGCTATTTGTTCGCCTTTATTTAATAAAAAAAGTTTTAGTTAAAGTTAGAAACATAACCTTAATTCATTATTCAATAAACGTCTAGTTTGAAGTAAAATATATCGATAAATGAAGAATGCACTATTGGAGCAGTCCTCATGACTACTACTGTCATTGTTCGTCTGTAAATTTGCGCTACCCTTAAGTTTATCTTATGCTTTGGCCTTTATTGTCCTAACTTAGTCCAACAAGGGGTGTGGAATTGTTTAAACGTATGATGGATAATTTAACCTTGAAACAGAAATATTATGATTTCATTTCTGCTTTGCAGATATATTTCTTAAATAAGCGTTATGCATTACTCGTAATTGTATTTGAGTTTACGTTTTTACTTGTTTTCTGTTCTGTGTCATTGGTGTTGACCCTATATATTTGAGAACACAGCCATCAACAATGATACCTCTACAACTAGAATGTAATACATTTGTCAACAAATATCATAAATGTATTGATGATCCCATATTTGCATTGTGTATATCAATCCAAAATTAGTTGCAGGCTCCACGTGCAGAATACGAGTCTACAAGGCCATGTTCCTCGTCACATTGGAAATCAAGTGTTACCAACTGATCTTCATCCTGTCATGCCTTAAATCGGTACAGATTCGGGACTCAGAATGAATGGATTCTGAAAGGAAAATTCTTTGAAGCACAGACCACATCCTAGATATGACTACAGCAGTGTTGTGTTGGGTTTTTGTATGTGCATTGACGATAGTGAAATATGCAACACTTTCTTTTTAATTTTGAAAGCAATGGATTGTTCTTAGGACTCTTTAAACAAAATATACATTATATTTCTCCATAACGTTTTTCTTTGCGATCATAAAGACAAACCTACTGACTGTAACTAATGAATCAATGGCTCGAAGGAATAATAAGGTCGTTACTGTTATGGTTCTTTTTTACTTTCCGTAATGGTTTTTGAACAAAATTCGGTATATCATTAGAATTCCGTCGATTGTTCACATAACGTTCACATCTGTTTTAAAACTAATTGAAATTGATTGATCTGGTGCTTTTAGGAATCACAATCATTGCCGGAAGATGACGAAACTCAATTATTCTTTAGAAACGAGAATTTATCCGAGCCATTTGCATTCAAAGTCTGTAAAACAGTTTAAGATGGCACGCTGTTGTTTGGTGCTGTTTAAAATATACATGTATTATATATCGAGCTTAGATAGTTTTGCGTGAAAGTAACGATCAAGTGAAAATGATCTGCACTGTGATATTAATTAATGGCCGGCTCTTATGGATAGATTGCAGTTTCACTGAAACATGTATTCACTTTACGTGTATTAAAACCGATGGACGCATCATTTGGCCCGTACAAAAAAAGCACGAGAATCGACTGTCTGGTCTGTTCTATTCTGTTCTGTTATGCACTTGAATCTTAGATGTACATATGGTTATTTGCGATATATAGAGTATATATTATTAATTCACGAGTGTCATAGAAAAACATAAATTGGCTGTTGAAAAGTGATGGGTTTGGATTTGATCAAAGGTTACTGATATAACTTCATATTTCAACGAAAACCATAAATGATCAAAGCACTGAAAGTGCTGAGGGACGGTACTGCTTAAAGCTGGCAGCAGGAGAGTTACAACTGGTTGTATGAATGTCTCATGTGTGGAAAGAGGAGATTGAATCAGACAGTACATCACTCCTAGTCTGGTATTGTTTTGTAGAAGAAAGTTTCTTAAGTGGGAATTCAGGAAAAAAGGGCAGGGTGCAAGGTCAGACTGTGATCTTCTGATGTGCATTGAAAGAGCGCTAATGGGGCATTTGCAAGGGTCAAAAGATATTGTGCATGTGTTGTTACTACTCTCAATACCAATACAAATGGTAAGGGTTGCTTTTATCTCAAATAAGTATCACAATTATGTGTCTGTATTTTTTTTAAACGTTTTTTGAATTGACGTTTTGAATATCAAATATAATTCATAATTATTGATGGAAGCTCTGTCTAACAAAAGGGCACAGTGGGGAATAGTAATACAGCAACGAGTCGGGAAAGGGAAGCAGGTCACTGCCTTCTGCTTTTTAGGCCTAGCTTAAGCAGGGCAATGTTAAAAAATTGGGTAACAACTAATAGGCTATGACAACAACTATTTTGGATTTGGTAAGAAGGAAACCACAAAACATGAACACTGAAGTGCATACAGATATAAATTTTATTGAAAAGTTGTAAATGTTTTTAATGAATTTCAAAGGAAAAATGTAATCCAAAATAGATTAAAACAATAAAATGTTGAATATGATTTATAAATGGCAGCTAATATAAGAGTATAGCTATTGGAGGTTCTTCATTAGCTGTAGCAGTTAAAATACTGACAGTGGTTTATGCATATAATGTAGCTGGTTAAATTTACATATCAACAGTCAACAACACCTGTCATAGACCAATGCCTTAACACCAGTAGTTCAATTTCAGAAAAAAAGAACAAGGTATATGAAAAGGAAACATTTTTTTTTGTGCGTTTTTATAGTTGGTCTATGATTTAATAAAAGTTATTATGCAGTATTTTATTTCACAATCTGAATATGTCTGTAGTTGAGTCCAATTAATATTACTTATAAAGTATGTCTTTATTTCTCCATAATTATCAATATTATACCAGGGTTTATTAGATCAACTGGGGGTGAACCAAAAGTATCAAAATCAGCAAGTTCAATTTTTCCTTAAAACAGACTGAACTTATGAATTAGGGCTAGTATGAGGTAAAAAAATGCAATATTGTCAATAAAAAAATAAATATTTCTATCCCTGTCTCAGCTATGTGTATACACTAAAGAATAGCATGTAGGGGTCCTGTGATTTTTACAAGACACACTCAGAAGCTTTTTTTTAAATAAATGGAATTTACTCAGTCCAAAAACTCAATTAAAATGTACACTAAGATATGAATTACATAAGTTTTGGACAGTTATTTTTCGTTTTGCAATGGTATCATCTGGTAACTAGTCCCTTGAAATGTATTTCAACCATGCCTGAATGACAAAAATGCAAGGTAAAGCTCTAGGAAACAATGGTGTAATATGAAGGCTATATCAAAGGATGGATTTCTTTTAAAAGAATTGAAAAATTGTTTACCATTACAGTTAACCAGTCTGTAGTGTTATATGAATCTATAATGAACTACTTTGGCGAAATGATAATGTACAGGATATTTGGCTTATCAAAATAACCCCTGTTCTAATAGCAACAACATAAAACCACCACACATACTATTAAATCTGAGGCAAAGTGAAAGTAATGCAATTCATGGAAGATGACGCAGCTGACAATTATCAAATAACATGAATGACAGGAAGGGTATATCCATTATCACACTCTTTTGAGCAGCATTTGTCATTATTTACAATTGAACAAAAAGAACTTTACATAAAATGAGATAAGCACTGAATCATGAGTGAAGTAATAATGTGAAAACAATGAATCTAAATGATACACATGAAAACGCTATAACATTGTAGCAGAAAAAAATATGCAATGAGTGAAAATGATTACAATATGTCAATAAGAGCCGTCGTAAGACAGCGCGCTCGACTACACTGCTTTGACTTAGAATACAATAACGATGTAATAATACCAAGTTTGGCCTCTTTATGTCAAACCTACCTGAAATTATTCGATACATAAGTTGACTTTGATGCTGCCCTCCCACCAGCCCGCTCAAACAATGACGCAAATCATTTAAATAACTTGATTTCCCATTATGAAAATGTGGTTAAGAAGGAAATTAGACAAAAATAAAAATATAAAAAAGGGCCATAATTTGTATTAAGGCTTAAAATGGAGTTATGTTTCTTGTTGTAAGATGGTCTTAAATAATTTTGAATTTTATTAAGTGCATTTAATGAACGGTATAGAAGTTTTTTTATTAAAATCCCAACTTGCCCTTAACTTTTACTTGCCTAAAACTTTAACCTAAGTCAATCAGGGGCCATAACTTGTATTTAGGATATAGAGTTATGTAACCTCATTGGGTGATGGTCCTAAACAATTGTGTGAAGTATTAAGTCAATTGAATGAAGGGTATAGAAGTTATTAAACAATATCCTAACCTGCTCTAAAACTTTAACCTAAGTTCCATAGTCAATCAGGGGCCATAATCTGTGTCAAGAATAATATGGAGTTATCTAACCTCATTATGTGATGGCTCTGAACAACTGTGTGAAGTATTAAGTCAATTGAATGAATGGTATTTCAGTGAAAATCCCAACTTGCCCTAAAACTTAACCTGCCCTAAAACTTTTACCTAAATCAATCAGGGGCCATAACTTGTATTTAGGATAATATGGAGTTATGTAACCTCATTGTGTGATGGTCCTGAACAACTGTGTGAAGTATTAAGTCATTTGAACAAAGGATATAGAAGTTATTAATAAATATTCCAACTTGCCCTAAAACTTTAACCTAAGTTCCATAGTCAATCAGGGGCCATAATCTGTTTAAAGAATAATATGGAGTTAACTAACCTCATCATGTGATGGCCCTGAAAAACTTCATGAAGTATTAAGTCAATTGAATGTAGGGTATTGGACTTATAAGTGAAAATCCCAACTTGCCCTAAAACTTTAACCGGACGCCGTCGCTGGAGCGAGTAGTATAGCCCACCTATTCTTCGAATAGTCGAGCTAAAAATCATTTATTTATAGGTTAAGCAGTGCATTTGGTTGGGGGAAAATCTGGTTTTGTTTAAGGCTGTAAACTGCAAAAAGGTTTGTCCAAAAATAATTTCATAGCTGTTAATGAATGTTTGGAATATGTTTCCATAAGGGCATTAGGTTATTGTTATTTTAATTAATTATCAATTTGGAAGACATTTCTAGGCAGCCATAAGTAGAGCCTGTTTTTTAACAGTGATTAGACTTCAAACTTAGAAATGAAAAATATATAGACAATTCAAAGCAGAAATGTCAAGAGGCTTATTGCTGAGTTATTATCGGAAATAAGACATTGACTGCCTTGTATATAATGAAGTGTACTAACTATATGATATGAAAATGTTCATAGACAACAGTTGTAGAAATAAATAAAAACAAATTCATCTAGATTATCTGTTAGTGACACTGGCAACAGAAATTGAAGTATGTGAACATCAATACAGAGTGAAAAATCGCATCTAAGATCTTAATAAAATCATAGTTAACTTCAAGTACAATATCGATACATAGAGCACTGTCAGATAAGACACAAGTAATAAATGCAATAAATTTGGCACTGTCTGTACATACTGGTCATCTCAAGTTGCAGCAGAATTTATAACACAGGAGTTTATCATTCTTCATTTAGTATGATTGCCTTTCAGACCTTTCTAGTAATGTTTGAATATGAGGAAATGGTAGTTGAAGTAGTATACTGTTCAAGCTGATGGTCCAGGTACACAGATAGTTTGTGTTAATGAAGGAAGTTGGTGTAATTTCAATCTGTTCAGTTACATTTTATCTTGACAAATTGGTGGCATTAAAACTGAATTGTTTAAAATAAAAGTGAAGACTTCCTTCTGTTGCCTGTAGGAAGCAAAATCAGCTGGGTGGAAACAGTCAGCATTGTGTCATCTGAAACTCCACCATCCAATCCTCTCTTGGCCTCTTTCACAAAGGTAGCTCAGATTTTCTGCAAATGTTCACATATGCTAATTATAAATTCAAACCTTGAATACTTCAAAATACCTATCAACTAACATATTTTAAAAAATCAATAAGAAATACAGCTGAAATTAGAGACAAAATAAAGAATGTATTGTATTTGGCAATGAGTGTTGTTTTTTCTTTAAAATGTATGATGTATCATCTAGACAAACACAAATCTTAAGCTGAATGAAACAAAAATGAAAAAAAGTTTTCAAACAGCATTGATGCTTGTTGTTTTAAGTATGATTATTGATCTGACAAAAGATCATAGGCTTTTGGACCAAATAAATGACACAGCTTAAATTTTCTAGATATCTGATGGTTATTCTAAAATTATATTCACCTGCATTATCAGTACATTGTTCGTTGTGGTAGTTGTAGTGAATGGTTTGTAGGTGTTGGCAACAACATCAGTAAAGCATAACATCAGTATGTCTCCCGGCCAGACATCTTTCTCCACAGCTTTGAGCCTGATGGTCACAACCTCATTGCGTCTTGAACAGTAAGACCTGGGGTTCTTCCTGCATTAGAAGACAAGAAGAAAATGCTTAATAAACTCAGTGATTTACATTAACAGAGAAACACAAAAAATATGTACTAGCACTATACAAAAGCAAAGTTATATACATGTAAGTGGTGGCTGTGTGAAAGAGTTTAGGGCAAACTTAGAAACTGATATATCAGCAAGTTGATAGTTAGATATTTTTCAGTAGTTAAATTTTTATTTGAAGGTTAAATGGATTGAAAAAATGTATGATATATGAAAGATTCCATACCTGGATTATTTTGCTGGAAACTGACATCCTTGTTATCCTAAAGGAAGACAGTGGCAGCCCCTGCATGTTAACAAACCAGCACCGGATGCATTTGCTGTTCATGCACAACCAAACCGCTATTACATGTAGTGGAATTTCTTGTTCCTAGTCTGCCAAATACTGTCTGTGGATGGTAAAGAGCACTTTTGACCTGCTGAATTTGGTAAGAAATGTTATTCCATCATGGAATGCCATCTGACCTCCTGTGGTACACCACATTCCCACAGGCAAAGACTGGGGTATGGCCCTCTTTTTCATTGACGGAATTCATCTGCAAATACATATGTTTCATTTTAAAATGGCGATGTCTATTTTATGAATTGATCAGCTTAATGATTTTTTTATATGGAAATTGAAGAATAAGGTTCATTTGTAGTGCGTCAATACTGTGCTACAGATGCTGGAAAAAATTAAAACAACTCCAATCAATAATTCAAAATGATGATTAAAAATGATAAAATAACGGTTGAATTAATAGTGTTGCTATACAGTGATAAATGTTGAGACCAGGGCCAGTATTCAGTATTGATCTTAGCCTTATCCTTGTCATCGAAATTAGACTTTTGGATGAACAAGCCCGAATTCTTATGCTATTGCATGGAATCATATTTTTGAACAAGCCGTGCTATATAAAATTCAGAATTTGAGCAAGCCCGGAAGTCATTTTACCAGTGCAGGGCTTGTGGGCTGGTGCTAATTTCGACCACTGGCTTCAATGTCAGGGGTGTTAAATATTCATACAGACTTCTCAGGGTTGTGATTGACATGGCAGCCGGAGGTCTGAAACATTTTGGCCATGGGTTTATGGGGCGCTCTTTCGGTCAAAAGCGCACTGCTGTAGAAGAAAAATGGCTTTTTAGAAGCTCTTTTGAGGGCTCTCCTGACTTTAAATTTGAAGCAAACTTGAATATTAACTTAAACAACTGAAAGCTACCAAATATTTTTTTTCCGGGTAAATTTTTTTTTTATTTGTTTTCTTTTTTTTGGGGGGGGGGAGGGGTCTCTGGGGCCATAAGATCCGCGGAATTCCACGAATCCGCGGACAAATCGCATCCCTGACTTCTTAATGTGGTATTGTGTAAACACCTAGTTATCATATTAGTCAGGCAGGTGCATTGTTACCTTTGTGAGCACTATTTCAGTCAAAGAAGCATAGTTCGTAACTTACTATCAATCATATTATAGCATTTAACTAAAATTTAGTCTACTTTCAGTACAGGTACAATGGTATGTAATCAGAGAAGTATGATTCTAGAGTGCCGTAAGATCTTAAACAAGTTGAATCCAAGTTTGTGTATATATGGTATTAATATGAGCCATAATCAGTCGTAACTGAATCTATTAACTGGCGTAGATTGAAATTGGTATGATATAAGTGTGCAATAGAAGCCCTTTCATTTTGATCATAATTGAAATCTCCCAATAAAGCGATCTTGACCTGTAATAGCTTTTTTGAGTTCTTGGAAAAGAACTGAATTATTTGAAAGTGTTGCTTCCTTTGGTGGGCAATAAGGCCTAAAAAAAAATGTTTGGTTAGGGTTACATCCTTTTAAAAAAATAGGTAGGGTATTTATCTTTTTTTATTTATTTATTTTATTAGGCTTTATATAGGAATGTCATTTTCATCATTGGAGAATGGTGTTAAAGTTATCTTCTGTATAAGCATTTAAGGTTTTAAACTACTGTAACGTGTGACGCCAATGAAACACCAACAGATCCCTTCAGAGAAAAGCATGATCGACCCTTAAGGGGTCCACTGGTCTTTATATACACTAACTTCTCTATTCTAACAGATACCGGGTTTTGCTAATTTGCATATTACCAACCAAGTTTACATACGTATACCGAACGTACTTCCGTTTTATACGGAATATTATTATGAACGCACATCCGCCCCCTACTGCGGACCGTTACACTATGAACGCACATCAGTTTTCTTTTTTTTTTCAAACTGACTATAAAAACGGTAGGGTCGGCGCCTATACCGTACGTAGGGTCGGGTAACCCGAGCCAAATGTATTTTTTTCAGGCCTAAACAAAACAAAAGAATAAATTGTTTCTGAGCTGTGTAATTGCACACTCGATACTTGCAACACCATGAATTTTTAGCATTTGCAATAAAAACAGTTTATACACAAATCAAACCTAAATTAACTGTAATAGTTAGGCAGTCTATTGAGTAACCCTACTTTAACCTACTTTCTACGTCTATTTTTAGACTTGGATGTAAACAACAACTATATTGCACAGTTTTGTTTAAATGCAGTTACATACAGACCGACAGGCTATACAAAGCTGATGCACAATAATTTCACGTTTTAGATGGCAAAAATAATACTCACTATACATATAGACGTTAGAGTCAGTCGCATTCATAGTCCTTGTTTTGTTCTGTGACAGCGTGTGTAGGACTCCTGTCAATAGGAAGAATTTCGTGAACGAAAATAATAACAGCAACAAAACTTCTAATTTCCTACAAAGTAAGATATCTATAGCTTAATAACTGACCGAACTAATTTTTCAACTGTATGTGCTCCTACATATCATTTTCAAAATATCAGAACAATATACCAAAATAAAGAACAAACTAAATTCGTTCG